>NW_004524631.1:6113304-6124628 GCF_000260255.1 Octodon degus
GCGCCCCGCCCGGCCCTGCCCGCCCGACCTCCATCCGCCATCGGCCGCGGAGCAGGCGGGCGAGCGAGGGCGCGGCGGCCGGAGTTCCGGCCAGACCGAGAGCAAACATTTCTGCCCTGGTTCTCGGGCCTCTCTCCCTCCACGCTGCCCTCTCGGCTCCAAAAGGAACCCTAGAAAATTACATGGTTTTCCAGCGTTTTCTGAGGGTGTAGAGGTTTGGGTATTTTTTGCTGAAACAGGGACGAGATGAGGGGAAGCTGCGACCTTCGTGCTGTACTTAGCATATTGAACTCCGCCAAGCTACTCCGTCATATTTCGAAACATCAAGAAATCCCCTTTTCTTCACCCCACCGCAAGACCAGGAACTGAAATAGTCCACCCAGTAGCTTTGCCCAGACTTAAGGGAATCGAGCTTTGTCCCTTTATTTTTTTTTTTAATCTAATTTCTCTTTCTTTTACTGTTTCGGGGCTGCTCGTATGGGGGTGCACATTTAGAGTCAACCCGCCGGGGAAAACCTTGTGTGCCCAGATTTTTTCAGTCTTCTCTGGAGGCGCTTGCCCAAGGCTCGCGATCCTCGCCTCCTCCCCACCCCCACTCCACGCCATCCCCGTGCTCCCAGGTCGTGCCCCCTCTCCCACCCCCTCCCCGCCTTCCCCTCCCTCTTGACTGCCTCCTTTTTTGAACATGAATAATTCCACAGTACTTCCCATCTGTTATTGCCATAGAGACAGAAGCTCGGCACAGATAATGATGTTCTGTGGAGAACCGGTGGGGGGAGAAGAGCATCTGCGAGTCTGGGGGAATAGGTTTTCTGACCTCGAGAATATTCGCAAGGCCTGGGTGGAGAGCCTAGGTGGAAAACTGGGCAGTACTGAAGCTTGGCACCGGTCGGCTTTTGGCACCTGGCTCCTGTGCCTGGAGAGAAGAAACAATTTTTAAAAAACCAAGATGACTGATTTAAGGAGAAAAAAATGATTACAAAACTGTATTTAATGATAAGCGTCTAGTAGTCATTTTATCAGCCGTGAAATTACTTGTTAGCGTGTCCAGAGGGCCTAAGAACCGAAATAAATTAGACAGCTTTTGAGAAATTAAATGTTATCATTCTCCTTGTTCTTTTGATTTCACTTTTTGCAGGAATCTCTTTTTTAGGAAAGGATTTTTGGTGTCTGTGATTGTATATACTGTATAATGGTTTGAGAAATAGTGACAGGCAAATTCGGCTACAACAATTCGAGCTTTAAGGGTATTTTTTTCCTTCAATTCGTCAAAGTTTAAAGTGTAGCACATTAAAATTCACTTTGCCCTTGAATTGCCAAGGTCTTGGCCTCAAAGGTACACGTTTGAAACGCAAATGAAACTGAACAGAGCACATTTACATATATCCAATGCAAATGAGGGGCCCCCTCCAAGTCACAGTTTTCTAGGCCTATTTACGGATTTTCAGAAACTATCAGTAAAATTCATTTTATGATGTAAAATTAAAAACACTAAAAGCAAATGATAATAGTTCTGTATCTCAGAAACAGAATTAAACAATCATGGAAAAAACAAACGTGAGGAAAATAAGCACTATTCAGAAATGGGTGTTGTAATTCCGCGTACTGGTCAGGTCGTGGATGTGGAAAAGGCAATTTAAGTACTGGTCAGTACCTAGCCACTAAATTGAGTTCATGTGGCCTCCTTTTCTTAACCCCAAAAAGCCAAAGGAGACCACTGTGAGAGTGTGCTTGTCTCCACATGACTGGGGGGGAGTGAGTTTATCCTTTGATCTTCTTCTATTATGTACGAGTTAATAGTACATCCCTGAAAAATTCAACGTAACCGATGCCAGTAGGTCCTTAGTTTAGACTTCCTTTTTCAGTAGTTAGGGCTGCCTGGTAATAATAGAAAACAAAAGCTGAGAGATCACAAATGTGATCTGCCTTGTCACCTGTTAGTTTGGAAGCAGATACTTTCCTTTTTAATTAAAAGGAATACGGAAAAAAAATAAGGAATATGAAACCAAAAGGGTGTAAGAAAAAGTGGAAAATGACAAATTATTTGTATAAAGAAGAAAAATGTTAATTGACATACACACATTGTTTTGTGTTTCTGTTTATACCTTCTGGTCTTTTGCAAAGAATAAAGATGTTTTAGCCTAGTAGTCCTGCCTCTTCTTTCTTCATCCTCCCCAATAATGACCAGTAAATTTGCATGAAAGACTTTTTTAGCAGCAAAGGAAATGCTCTGAGGTCCTTCAGCTTCACCAAAGATTCTCAACCATTTCCTTTACATCTTTTTTTTTTTTTTTTTTTAATGATTTCAGTTAGTTAAGATGATGGTGACAGGGGTGCTCTTTAACTCCTGCACAGCATTTGGCTGTTTTCCTTCCTACCCCTTTCCCTACACATGTCACTCCTATTTGTTAGTACTAAAGTCCTTGCCAGGGCAAAGTTTCTTCTTTCATTGACTAACCTCCCTCCCCTGAAGCTTTTTCTGCTATCTGCCAAGTCAGTAGGGATCCACAAGGTTCCTTGTCTCATGTTTTCAAGCCTTAAAAAAGATAGAAACCAGATGTTTAAAAACCTAATCTCTCTCTCTCTGAAGTGTCCCAACACTTCTTTTTTTCAGATTAACTTAAGCTTTAGGAAATTAGAAGGGGAGGAAGAACAAAACAAAACAGCCAGAATGGGTAAGATAAAAAAAAAAAAACTTGTATAAGAAATGTTTTATCTTTAAATCAGAAAAAAAAAGAATAAAATCATGTAACAGTCACAGTAAGTGGATTTTATTGCCAATTCTAGGGATTTCATGTATGTTTAGGAAGTTTGGAAAAATCTGATTTATTACATATCAGAATTTGTCTCTTTGATTCTATGTCGAAAAAAAAAAAAAAAAAAAAAAAAAACAGAGAGGGGTTGTAATTAGCCTTATGATGTTGCCAGGCTATGATTTGTAACACACAAGTTGAGAAATGTCTAATTAGTAGTGCTGGACTCTTACGTAGTTCAAAGTGCTTCATATATTACATACAGTGTGTACTAGAAATTCACTTCCTTGACAGCAGGGGTAGTTGAGGTAGGGTTTGGTCACCTACTGAACTATGTTGCTCATCAGTGGCAAAACAGAAGTTAGAACCCAAAGTGCTCGGCCAGTATCTGTGGAGTTTCCATTTTTCATTGCCTCACTCTTGGTGTACACTCAAATAAGCAGTAAGCACTGATTCAAATGGCTCCAAACAAACACTGAAACTCACAGGTTGGATGTACAGGATAACACTACCATAACTTACGTGCAGCACTTTCTGATACTGTGTTCTGTTCCGTTTCTTTGTATTTCAATCCACTTCTGATATATTGCAACTTGAAGTTTAAGAAAAATTAAAGAATAAGTGATAACATTTTTATAGTTTTAATTTTGTTAGGCTCTATTCTAAGCACTTTACACAGTAGCCCATTTAATCCTTATAACAACCCCATAAAGTGATAACTATTATTACCCTATTTTAGAGATGAGGAAACTAGCGTAGACTTGTATCTAAGATCTCACAGCTTGTTAGATTTTACTTTGTGCATGTGAGAAGCATTATATTTGATTTTTGAATTTGAGTTCTAGGCAGGATCAATTTGGATGCATTTTTTAAAGGTATAAAAGTTTATTATATAATTTGAAGGTCACTAAAAGTTTGTGTCTCCCTCACTGCATTATATTTCTTAGTGTTTGAAATTTCTAGAAGACACTTTATTCCATTAATACCAGGTTAAACTGAAAATGTGTTACTTGAAAGGGAATAAGCATTGTTATTACTAGTCTCTAAACCTCGACAACAGTTCAAAGGAGACAATTTTACCCCACCTGTACAATGAGGAAGTTGATATTTAAGGTTTCTTTAAAATCTTTGCTGCAGTTTGTTGTCTAGAATAGGTTAATTTAGTCATCTAGCAAAGTCCTGTTGTAGTATAACACAAGATAAACATTTACTAAAGTAGGGTATAGTGGGGCCAGGGAGATGGCTCAGTAGAATAAGCGCTTGCCTGGCAAGCACAAGGGCCTGAGTCCAATCTCCAGTTCCGCCAAAAAATTAATAAATAAATAAAATAGGGGGCTGGTGAGATGGCTCAGTGGTCTAAAGCACCTACTTAGAACAAGCTTAGTAAAGCACAGGGACCATGGTTCAACCCCCCAGCACCACATGCCAGCCAGCCCCGCCCCCCGGTGGGCTGAGCTGGCCACACACACACACACACACACATAAATAAATAAAATAAAGAAAAATAAAATAAAATAGGGTGTAGAAATAATATATATGCATGATATACTTCAAGTAAGGAAAGCCCAGGTACAGAACCAGAATGGGGCTCACTGAACTACCAAATGGTAGAGAACTGTAGTGGCCTCCCCTGGGGTTGGCTATCCAAAACCCTGTTTCTTTCCTTGGCTCCTGCTCCCACCCCATGCACACGGCCAGTTGGACAAGGAACAAACACCTGAGACAAGCTAGGCCAGTGAGTGTTATCTACCCAGAGGTGTTTGAAATGAGCCCAAAGTAGTCTGGCCTCAGCTTGGATGGTGTTTTGTATTGAAGAAATGTGACCTTGGGAGCCCTTGACAGTCATACCTGTATTACAGAATGGAAAAGAGGTGTAAGCCCCTCTTCAGAGAAAAATCAGAATGAGGCAGATGCAGGCAGAGAGAGTGCTGATTAGACTCAGGTCTTGGGGTCCAGGGAGATAGCTCCATGGTATAAGCACCTCCCTGGCAAGCACGAGGTCCTGAGTATGATCCCTGGTACTCTCCCCCAAGACCCCCAAAATACTCAGATCTTGGTTCCAGTTTGTTCCAGAGGCTTAGCTAAATTCTTGTCCTTGACTGCTCTGGAAACCTTTAACTGAATCCCCTTTTTGGCTTGAGCTAGTCAAGGTGAGTTGCTGCTGCTTGTAGCCGGAAGAGTCCTAAGTAACTGGAAAGTATCAGGATCTGAGGGAAAAGTACAAGGGATAGTGGTAGCAAAGACCTGTCCCCTTCAACTTTATGTATCACTGGATTTAATTAAAAGCGCCACAGCTTACTAGTATTAGATTCCCCCAGAAAGCAAAACAATTGAAATGTGCCATGTTTTCCACCTTTAATGTAGTATATAAGGTATGAGTCACTTCAGGTTTCTTTCAGTAGTCAGAGTCGCTAAACAGTTGCTAACAGAATCTTCTGTAGTGATGGACATGTTCTATACCTGCGCTGTCCAAATATAACCACTAGCTACATGCGGCTGTTAAGTTCTTGAGCTATGGCCAGTGCAAATAAGAAACTGAATTTAAAAAAATTTAAGCTAAGGAGCCACATGGTGGCTAATGGCCACCACATTGGGCAACACAGCTTTTCATGGAAAGTAAGGATTCCTTGGTGACAGGAAGCAAGCAGTATAACTGTGGATGTAACTCAGTGGTAGAGAGCTCCTCTAGCATGCCTAGCAGTGAATTGAACCATGGGTTCAATCCCCAGGAACAACAAAAACAAATGTGAAACCTCTTAAAGAATATTGGTGGCTTTATAAGATCAGACACCACACATTCTCTTTGTCTATTGCCATGTGGTGCCCTAAACTGCCCTGTCATTCTGGCCAGCAAAAGGGCCTTCAACCTAGCCAATCTGTAAGGCACAATAAACTTCTTCTCTTTATAATATACCCAGTCTATGATACCAGGTTATTAATGACAGAAAACAGACTAAATACATATGGCTGAGAATTGCCTATAATATTTTTCAAAAGACATAAAAGAAAATGGGGGAGGGGCAGAGCTATTTAGAGAGAGAAAATTATTTCCTATTAAATAGAATGTAATTGTAGGCATCAACAAGTTGACAAAATAAATGTATCCCTCTGAAGGCAGAAGCAGTTGGCAAGGTTACTGAGGTTATCTCAGTTGTGGAGGTTAATGAATCTGCCCCAAGGTATTAGAAAGCAAGTTATATGTTTAACCACCCTTATTCCAATTTCTTACACACAAAGCAAACTTTGGATATAATGGAGCTTCCCAAACTATTTTCTTCTCTAACTGGAAACGAATACATGACATGCTGGTTGCGTGCGTCCAGTGCTGTGAGTCTGGCTAATTTGAATCTGCTCACAGACCAGATCCAATTGCTTTTGTTTACAAAATTAGAGTGTCTAAACGGTTTACTTCAAGGCAAAGACCAGGCTCTAATTAGTCCAGATACCATCAGCCTGGTCAGGCCCCTGGCAGATAGCCAAGTGACCTCCGCACCAACTGCCTGACCTGGCCCAGCCACATGACGTCAAAACAGTATTTCCCAGAGTAAGACAGGAAAAGGATTCTCAAAAGATTCTGGCATGGCCCAATAAGAACACGAGAACAAGTGAAGTTACAAATGAAAGATGAGGAGACAGAGGAGTTAACAGAAAGATGACACAAACTTGATATAATGGCATATGTTTGTAATTGTAACTTAGGAAGCTAAGCAGGAGGATCCTTTGATTTAGAGTTTGGGGCCAGCCTGAGAAATATAATGAGACCCCATCTCAAAACAAACAATTTTAGTCAGAAAATGCAAGGGGACCAGGAATGTAGCTCAGGGGCACAGTGCCTGCCTGGCAAGCACAAGGTCCTGAGTTCGATTCCCAGTAGAAACAAAACAAAACAAAACAAAAAAGGCAAGGGCAAGTAGAATCATCCTGTTAAGGAAAAAAATTTCATTTCCTCTGTTCAGAGGTTATCTGAGAGCTGACCTTGGTGGTGCATTCCTGTTATCCCAGCAGCACTCAAGAGGCTGAAGCAAGAGATCATCATGAGTTCAAGGCCAGCCTGAACTACACAGCAACACCCTGTTTCAGGAAGCAGGGGGTCAGGGAAGTTGTTTGATGAGACTCATACTAAAACAAAAAATAGCACAACATAATATATATATATATATATAATATTTATATATATATATATTTTTTTTTTATTTTTTTTATTTATTTGAGAGAGAGAGAGAGAGAGAGAGAGAGAGAGAGAGAGAGAGAGGTGTGTGTGTGTGTGTGTGTGTGGCCAGCTCAGCCCACCAGGGGGCGGGGCTGGCTGGCATGTGGTGCTGGGGGATTGAACTGCGGTCCCTGATGCCTTGCCAAGCTTGTTCTAAGTAGGTGCTTTAGACCACTGAGCCATCTCTCCAGCCCCTATATATTTTTTTTTTAATTTTTTTTTAAGTTCTGATTTCCTTATGTTATCCAGGCTGGCCTTGAACACCTGTGACCAAGGAAGCCTCTCACCTTAGCCCCCTGAGTAGCTGAGATTACAAGTGCCTGCCAACAAGCCTAGCAACTAACCAAAGTTTTCTCAATAAAAAAAAATTTTCAACTTGATCTCCTCCCACCCAAAAAGTACACCTCAAATTCCCAGAGAAGTTTCTAAATCATCTGAAGAGCTTATTAAAAACAAATTCTTGGGCTGGGAATGGACCTGTAATCCCAGTACTCAGGGTGGCTGAGGAAGGAGGATTGATGTGTGAGGTCATCCTGGGTTGCATAGTGAGTCCAGACCAGCCTGCACTACATAGCAAGATCCTACCTCAAAAAATAATTAAATTAAATTTAAAAATAAAACAAAAGTAATAGATTCTTGGGCCCCAGAGCTTCCAAATTAGAAGCTCAAGGTCAAGATACAGGAATCTGAGCTTTAAACATGTGTCCAGGTGACTGTCCCCTCTCTCAAGTTTGAGAAACTCCACAACAAGTGAACTATCAAGTGAGAGTGTAGGAAAAGTTAGGAACAATGAGCAAGTACTGCCTAAGGCAGCAGGGTCCCTCACACTGGCCACTGGGTCAGACAGACTGGAGATACAGATTTATACAGCCCAACCTTCCTAGATCTGCCAGCCCCTCTGCCACCTCAACACTGGTCTGTTCAACTTCTTTTTGCAAATTACTCCTGGCCTTGAACTCATGCTGTAGCTGATCTGGCCTGAAACTCAAGGTGACTCTCCTACCTCAGCCTCCTGAGTGCTAGAGTTACAGACATGTGCTACCACGGCCATTGTGTCTGTCTTTGTCTCTTTGCCCCTCCTCTCGCTGACCCCATTCTAGCCTCCCTCATACCAGTCAAGCGGCCCTAACCTCTTTTTTTTTTTTTTTTTTTTTTTTTTAGTAAAAGACATTACAGGGAGATGAATTTTTCTCAGAGTAACATTCAAATTCTGAAATAAACAGTTGACAGAAGAACAAGAAAGAGAACAAGGCTATGAGTTGATTACAAAAGTGAAACTATTGGGTGTAGCTCAGGTAGAATATTTGCCTGTCCTGCCTGAGCCCCTGGGTTCAATTCTCAACACTTAAAAAAAAAAAAAGGCAATTCTTTTTATTGTATGTTTTCACACATTCAAAGAGGAAGTATATTCATGGTATTTAGTAAATGAAATATGGCAGATCAATAAAAATATAATGGTACAAATATGGCAGGGTAAGTACCGAAATTAACATTTTTTCCCTACATTTTGTTTCAATGGTTACTCTTTTAGAAATTAATTCTAACAAAGTGGACAAATTCAAAATGATGTAGAAGAGGGTGTGTTGAAGGCTGGGTGTAGTCAGGGGTGAAGCATCCCTCTTGTGCTAGAGCAGGCCCCTGCATCAGTCCTCAGAACAACAACCACAAGGCACATCAACATAACTCCCCATAGAAAAAGATTAGAAACTGTCTGGCGTGCAGTGTGTCCATCATAATGCCTGCACTGATGCCTTGCTGTGCCTCAAGGGCATTCCTTAATAAGTGGTAGCTACTGAAGGGACCAGAATAGGGGTACTAACCATGTAGGTGCGACCCCCACATCCCAGCCAGACAGTTGATAATGATTTGTGGGCTGATCACACTTTCTCCTTCTGCAGCTTAACAAAACAAAGACAAAGTGAGATGATTGGGATTTATGTACTTCTACCTTATACATAAGCTGTGTGTTAAAACCTCAGATAGTAAAATGACTATTTGCATATATATCTAATATATGTAAGTGTAAAACTTACCCAGGAAAATATTAACACTGTTGTTTTATATATTAATGACTCAGTCATTTACCAGTTAATTTAGTTGTAAATTAGGTGGCCAATGAATTCTTTCAATTGACAATATGGGAACTATGTGTTGAAAATAAAGTTTTATATTTATACGGTTAACTATCTTGGGTTTTAAAGCTCATTAGAATTGGTCTCTGTGGGAAATGAATATTGGTTCTGTTACCAAAATTAGAGACTGAATTTCTCATGAATAGATTTCTTTACACAGGCAATACAGATTTTAAAGAAACCAACATGGGCTCATTAAAAGTTAATATAAATGTGAAATTAATTCCCTGAAGTTCCTTCAGCCACTTTGTTGATTTTTAAATAAATCAGCTTGTCAAATAAAGCTCTATACAATATTTTCCTTAGGTAGTTTCGTCACCTCTTCCCAAGTGGATGAGGGCCAGCCATTCAGTATTCAATACTTAAATATCTAACACAGTCAAAAATAGATAAATACTATATTGCTGTAGTTTTAGGAAAGTGGAGAAATTGCTAATGAATGTTAAAAAAAAATTACTCATCTATAAATAATCATCACACTTAGACATACTCCTGAGGCCATCCATGAAGGGCACACTGTGGAGACCATGGTAGGCCAAAATAAATAGGAAATGTCCAGCCTCCTGCAGGCCTCTGTAACCTCCCCAGTGGCAGTACCATACCTGTGTGGAAGTTCAGTTGTGACCTCCAGCTAAACTGAAGGGATTTTCTAGTGTTTGCCCCTCCAGCTTTGGCTTCTTGCTTCCAGAAAATGACACCAAATCCTAACCTCTGCTCCTTAACTGATTGTCCAAACATGAAGATGTCAGAAATAGGCAGCTGCTGCTAATCAAGCTGCATCAAATTTTTGTCCTTCAGGATAAACACTAATAAAATTCTTCTACTAATAAAAATTCTTATCAAAGCACAGGTCGGGGGAATGCTGCTCATCAAAGCCTTGCCCCAAGGCTTCTAAGGCCATCCACTCTTCTAAGCATGTTGTTTCTTATCCCCCTTGGACATTTTTCCATCTATCAAATCAGGCCAGCAGACACACTCATACTCAAAACATAGAATCCCCTCCTGAGGAGGAGTTTTACATTATATTATTCATTTGAGTACAGGGTTTTCTAAGGAACTGCCATCTAGAACTTGTTGGTTGAAGGTACTCAGCATTCTCTTTATAAAGACCCATGAAAGAAGTTTCTTTGGGGCCTCAGCTACTTTGCTTCTCTTCCAAGTACCAAACTGGTTGCTACGAACCACGTTTTTCCTGGCCCCTCAACAGCCCAGAATCAGATTTGGAGACTGCCTCCCAGCTACAGCTGTGTGTTGGCTCTACCCCTGGTTTAATTTTATTTCTCATCTTAAGTTTCTCTTTGCTCTCAAGTTATGTAGAAGACAAGGAAGAGCAGAAAGAGAGGGGAAGAACTCCGGGTCATAGAAAAATAAATGGGACTTCTGGTTAATATGTTATTTTTGGTTCTTCTTGCATATAAATTAAGGGCAATGTCCATCTTATAAATACCAAAATGACTTTCTATTGCAGGGGAGGGGTAGTCTGCGCAAGACTTTCATGGAAAGTCTTATGTCAAGAGAGTCTCATAACTAAAACACAAAAACACATAGATATATAAAAAAAACCTGGATACTATTTCCACTCATTACATCCATATAACTTAATAAAATAATTTTAGCAAAGGAGCAGACATATAGTCTATTTACTCCAAGTCACTTTGTGAAACCAGAAAGTCCTTATGCTCTTGGATGGCTCGATATCACCCTTTTTTCTTCCCAAATTTAACTTATATGGTATCTTTTGACACCATGTCCCAGCATTTAAATTGTCAGGAAGAATCACTGGCTAAGACTGTCTTTCTGTACCCCATCTCACTGGTCAGGCCACACCAGAGGTTGACACACCGTGGGTTACCTCTTGCCTAACCTACTGGAACAAGAGGTGATAGACATTTTTAAAAATGACTTCTCATGGGCTTGGTGGTAAAGTTTACCTAGCATGAGTTCAACCCCCAGCACCACAAGGTTTAAAAAAAACAAAAAAGGAAAGGCAGCAGCCAGGGTTAGTGGCTTATGCCTGTAATCCCAGCACTCTGGGTGGCTGAGGCAGAAGATTGCATTGCAAGTTTGACCTGACCTGGCAACATAGGAGATTGACTTCCTGTACAGAGGAAGAAAAAAGACTGGGTGTGTACCTCAGTACAAAGGCCCTGAGTTCAATTGCCAGTATGAAAAGCAGAGAGAGAGAGAGAGAGAGAGAGAGAGAGAGAGAGAGAGAGAGAGAGAGAGAGA
>NW_004524631.1:6124728-6128870 GCF_000260255.1 Octodon degus
AGAGACAGAGACAGACAGAGACAGAGACAGACAGAGACAGAGAGAAGCAAAAATAGGAAAGGAAAAAAGAAAAAAAGCATTTGCTGAAAGGAATGCAGGTGAGCACGCACCAGAGACATCTATTGCACATAAAAACATTAAATAGGAAGAAATCAAACTTTCTCATCCCTTAAACCTAAAGAAATTGAGGCTACCCTTCAAGGCTGGGTTCAATTCCCAGATCTCCTGTGAAGCTTAGCCTGATCATCTCAACAGTCACTTGTAGCAGTCACATCACATCTTGGGAGGTAATTTATGGTGTAATTATCAGGTCTTCTACAAGGTAAGATCTGGCAAATCAGAAACAGTCTTCCTCATATCCCCATAGGATTTATGTGTCCTTTATTTACAATAAATGCTTGTTTTAGACAGTGCAAAAGTTGATGGCGCATGAACCGGCCGAGTAGATAATGCTCCTACCTGATGGGTAAGACATTAGGAAGACTCCCAGAATTATTGTTAAATTGAATAAAAATCAACCAATCACAGTGATGAAAGAAGTAGGGTTCCAGCCTTTTAGGCTTTTGGTCCCTGCCCTTTATTCCCTTTCAGTGCCCAGACAAGTTTCCTGTGACCAAGAAGCCTAGATATGCTGCCCTTTGCCTGTGTGTAAAAGACGCCCTTTGGAGCCAATCTATGTGGCCACGGGCTCAGCTCTGACTGAGGAACTTCTGACTCTCCAGCAGGACGGATTTCCTGTCCTGGCAGATGCCCTTAGTGTACAGATTCTTATCACTAAATCAACACAGCAAGGCTCCCCAGGGGCCTGCCTTTTTCCTGGTAGAGCTTTTCCTACCCATTCCTGCCTTGTCAGTTTGATAAGTGTAGTATTTTTTATTCTACTCTGGAGTGGAGGCACTGGAGTTTTACACTAACTGTCAAAGAGATAAATATGCTTAAAAGTTCCAAGAAATACTTCCCCAAAAAGTATGCATTTAGCTCAAGTACAGGTTTAGGGCTAAGGCAGGTTTGGCTAGAAGCTAGAGCGCTTTGGTTTTCAGTGTCTGTCTGTCTGTCCCTTTGCTCTTTGTTTTCTTTCACTGAATTTGAATACTTTCATACAGAGCATGATCCATACTACACCACACCCCACCAGTCTGCACCATGGCCGTGGCCCAACCTTGTTCTTACACAGAAATTCCTGCCTTTCTCAGCAGCTGGCTACTCTGGATCTTCCTTGCTTTTGCAGACCTAAGCCAACTGCAAAGGGTCTACACAGAGGAAGCTCTAGGACCCATCACATGGGCCCTGAGCACTGCACCAGCTCTCTGTTGTGAAGAGAGCCACGCCTTTGGGATGTCATTCAGTGGGGAAGGAAAGGAACTCATTTAAGCCTCTTTTTATTTCATTATTATTTTTTTGTACCAGGAATCAAACTCAGGACCTCATGCTTTCCAGGAAAGCACTGCGTAGCTGAGCTGCGTCCCTGGCCCCTCTCTTTACTTTGATACGTACTTTTAAATAACAGAAAGTCCCCTTAAATACAAGTACAAAACCAGTATGCCGTCTTAAGCAATTACTGATAATTCTTTAGTATCATCCAATATCAGTTAGTGTTTATATTTTCCTTGTTGTTTCATAAAGATTTCTTTGCTTGTTTTTATAGTTGGTGGGTTTGAATTAAGGGCCACATGCAGTGCCTGTATGTTCCTTGAGGCTCCTAATCTGTATGTATGCTTTCTTTCCCCTTGTATATTATTCATGGAAAAAACTGTGTCACTCGCCCTGTAGACACTCCTATATTCTGAGTTTTGATTATTCTGTTGGCTGCATTCCTATAGTACTAATTTATCATGTTCTAGCTCTCTATTTTCCATAATAATGACAGTAAAATTAAAGACTTGGTTAGATTACATGTGATTTGGAGGGCAAGACTATTTCTTGGCAGTGTTGGGTACTTTCCCTTTCATCACATGAGATGCATGTTTGCTATCTACTTTGTAATATTGAGATTAATCAGCATGTTCAGGTGTTGTCAACCTGCTCTATAAGTTCCTTATCAGATTTTTTTTTTTAAATGAAGGACCTTTTTTAAAAATTTATTTATTTATTTAGTGTGTGTGTGTGTGTGTGTGTGTGGCCAGCTCAGCCCACCAGGGGGCGGGGCTGGCTGGCATGTGGTGCTGGGGGATTGAACCATGGTCCCTGTGCTTTGCTGAGCTTGTTCTAAGTAGGTGCTTTAGACCACTGAGCCATCTCACCAGCCCCCCTTATCAGATTTTAACAATGGTTTTAGTATCCATTAGTAATGATTGTCTGGACATATTATTTCACTAGGTGTGACAATATCATTTATTTCATTTATTATCAAGATTATTTTTAATAAGAACTCTCTCTTGTCATCTATTGCTTATGATGAAGGATTTTTTTTTTCAGAACAAGTAAGATGTTTGATTATTTCTTCATTTTCACAATAGCAAACATACTCCAAAGATGACCAAGAACTACTGGCTTTGGAATCTTCGTGTCTTTATGGGCTCATATTTTTGAACTGATTTTATGTGTCTCAATACATTATAGGTTTGCTTTTTTTTTTTTTTTTTTATTCACAATGTTCTGGCCACAGTCTTCTACTTCTTAAAGATGAATGACCTGCACTCACATAAGCAATCACTTTTCGTAAGACTAAGAGCTACTTGCCAAGCATGGTGGTACACAGCAGTTGGGAGGCTGAGGCAGGAGGACTGCTACAAGTTTGAGACCAGCATGGGCTACAAAGTGAGTTCAAGGCCAGCCTGAACTGCATATAGAAACCTTGTCTTAAAAAGACAAAAAGAAAAAAGGAAGATGAAGAGCTGTTTTCTAAACTTACAAAATTTGTTGAGTTACTAAGATCTGATGTTTGCAGATTACATTGAGTGTATTACTGCAGATTATGAGGACTCAACTTTCTACTATGAACTCAGCTATGATGGGGAGAGTTGGAACCACTTCAGGCAAGAAACTGTCACCTTCCCAGCACTTGATAAGCCTTCCTGAGAAAAATGACACCTGCACCTTCCTGAACGCTCCTTAAAGGGGAAGTAAATTAATACAATATGTGTCAACCCTCCAGAACAAAACAAAACAAAAAAGGAAAGGAAAGAAATAAAAGAAAAAAATGGGGAGATGGATGAAGGGAATGAAGAGATAAGGATAAATGAGAATACAAGACAGGGATGGTGAGGCGAAGCCCTAAAATCATAACTATATTCCCTAGCCCAGATTAGTCTAGGAGGATGAGAAATGACAAAAAAGTGACACATTTCCTAAGGTGTGGAAAGTCTAAAGATGAAAGACTGATAAATAAGTAAATAAAAAACTAAGCAAGTTTTTTTTTTTTTTAACGAGGTACTTATTGACTCTAGAGAAGTAAAAAAGTTATTCAAGAAAGGGGAACCTAGAAGCATTGCCTATTTTGTGGGTGTGGTATCATAACAATATACTCCATTAGCAATCTAAAGTTGTGATGTAACCATGCTGACAGGCTATATAGTCAGCAAGCTGTGTGTGTGTGTGTGTGTGTGTGTGTGTGTGTGTGTGTGTTAGAGTTGAATGTTCCTCTTTCATAATAAGACATCATTGGTTAAACTATAAGACACACAACTTCAAAAAGAGAATTATTAAAGTTCATTATTTAGACATATGAAGGCAAATGGCAGAAACAATAGCTATAAATATTAAAGTTAGTCATTCCCAGAATCTGAGAATGTGGAGTGTGGGGTCAGGCAGGAGACTTTTTATTTGACATTCAAAATTCTAATGCTATACACTTTTATGATTTAAGATATTTCATTAAAAACATCATATTTCTATGTTTCTCTAATTTGAATAATTCTGCTGCCAGCAAACTAAACTCAGCCATTACTTGGGGATTTTGCCCTCTAAAACTTTCTTTAGAAAGTTTCATGTATTCTAGAATATTCAGGGAAGGCCCTCTGGTCTCCAGTGCACTTGCCTAAGTACAGTCACAATTTTTGGACCAGGTTGGTAAGAGAAGTCTTTCACAGATACTCTCAAATTTTAGCATCTCTCAACCCCTCTCATCAGAAATAGCCTGTAATCCCAGCTACTTGGGAGACTGAGGCAGGAGTATCATGAATTTGAGGCCAGTCTGGGCAAAA
>NW_004524631.1:6128994-6135645 GCF_000260255.1 Octodon degus
GACACAGAGACAGACAGAGACAGACAGAGAGACAGACAGCTCTGAATACTTCTGAAACATGTCTTGATCCACATAGTGCATCTGACAAGGGCAGTCCTACCGGGGCTGACACAGAACCGTACCTACTACATCTCTGCAGCACACCCAAGGCAATCAGGAGACAAAGACTATATCCGACTGAGCATCTACTTTGTACTTAGGCACTGTTGTGTTCGTTTTATTTAACTTTCTAGCACCTACCTTGAGACTAGATCACATCAAAGATGAAGAAATGGAGACGTGGGTTACAGAACTAGTGAGCATCTTAGTCTTCATCCAAAGCCTTGAACTACAATCTTCTGACCCACACTCCTCCACCTCTTCCAGTGGCTGCTGAGCTCATTCTTGTGTGATGCTGTTTTGTGTTGAGAGCGTTCACAGAAGCCAGCAAAGTCCTTGCAGCCAGACCTCAGGGCAGGCCTAGTGGCCCCTTCCACCTCCTGAAAGAAGGAAAAATGCAAGTTCTAGAGGATGCTCACTGCCCTCCGGTTCTAACTGTGTACTGTCTCAGTCTCACCAGGGCACTTCCCTACTGGGGGCTTCTTTATGAGAAGTCAATCTGCAGTGGACTAATTAAGCACTGTATTGATTTGGTATTCTCTGGGGCACTAATAAAAGGGCTAGATTTTTAAATGCACTGTCTGACTTACTAGAACATTTCTCCTCTAGAACTACTGCCATCCTCTCAGCCACCCCAGACAGGTACCAGTCCCCCTTTCCTGCATAAACTGACTTCTAGCCTTTCCCCAGATGTGGTATGGCAAGAAAGAGAGTGAGAGTCCTTCCGGGTTTGGGGTCATGCTGATTTAACACTTCATCATTTATGCATCCTGGCGGCCTTGCTCGTAGATCTTTATTTTTCCATCCTGCTAAATACCTCACAGGGCTGCTGTTCCTCTTAATTAGTTAATGTTTGTAAGGCACATTACAGAGGAAAGTGCTGTGTCCGTGCTAAATATGAACATTTGGGTATCCTCAAGCTGTCCATTGTCTGCACTGGCACAACACAAATCGTGAGACATTTCATTTGGAAAAAAAATTGGGTATTCTCCCCTGAACTGTATACTAAAATATACATATTTGGGGATAGGCAGTGTTAGTCAACACAGGACAGTTTGTGTCAACACAGCCTTCAGACCCAGGTGTAATGTTTTCTTCTCTACTGAGAGCACTATAATCTGAGGAGGAGTGAGAAAGGAGCCTTCCCTGGGAATTGTGTTGCTTTTTTGGGAGATCCTTAGCCTTCCTGATATGTGGGTGTGGTTTTTGTTTTGTTTTGTTTTTGCACAGTGAGTAAGTGACCAAAACAATTTAGCTGCATTTCCAATGTGTCTGAGAAAGAAAAGCATTTAAAATTATGGCACGTTAATAATTTTCACTAAGAAGAAATTTAAATATCAGTTTCATTTGCTTTGCTAGCATGATCACTAAACTTGAGTTTATCAAATTTTTAAATGTATAAAGAAAAATGTTAAGCATCTTTATTAAGGTGTTTGATTTCAATCACCTATCTTTACAAACACACAGGTACATAATGTTTTCTATAAAAGACAATGGATTTCCATTCTTTCCCATAGTCTGTTTTCTAATCCTCAATTTTTAGGTGAGATTGACATTGAAAAATAAGAAAACCGAGGCTAGGGATATAGCTCAGTGCTTGCCTGGCAAGTGCAAGGACCTGGGTTTGATACCCGGTACCACATGCAACCACCAAAACCAGGCATGGTGGTACACACCTGCAATCCCAGTGCTGGGAAGGCTAAAAAGGAGGATTACTACGAGTCCAAAATGCATAGTGAGACCCTGTGTGAAAGAAAGAAAGAAAGAAAGACTTTAAAATAGAAGAGAAATTTGTAATTTTTATTTTATTTTACTTAATATTGAGGTCTTACAAAAACATGATTTGGGGGTAACTTTCTTTTTTCCAAACAAAAATGTAAATTTACAGTCTACAAGCCAGTTGATATTTCTTCTCAAATTCATAAGATTACTATTACCTACAAGTAATTTACAGTAATGTTAAAAAACATTATTTTGGCAGATTAAGATTTCATTCTAAGTCTATAACAAATTATCCTTCATCTTTTAATTTCTTTTCAATGTAAGAAAATCCATAGTTTATTTGAATAATCAAAATTCCTAAATACTGAAGCAGGATCTTCAGTCAATGTAAATTTACATAATTCATCTTCCACTCAGTTTGCTATAATTAGCACAGCTGTCACCAGGGAGCCACGTTCTTGTGGGCAGGTAGCTATGGGTACAGCAGGCCGGCTTCAGTCAAACATTTCCTTTTTAAACATCTATCAGTTTTTCCTCTCATTTCAAATGAGTCAGGTTCTATGAAGAATTTGGTCTTTACTTACCAGATTTCGCTTTTCTAATTTTGACTCCCATTCCTTAACTTACAATTCATTCTCCAAGTCTGCTTCGTCAGAAGACATAAATAAGACACTAAAGAATTTCCTGGTTAGCCTGGAGTTAGGCTGCATATATGATATTTTTCTTCGTAGCTTGCATATTCTATCAAGGAAGATCTTCAATTCAAACTGCAATTATAGTGTGGATAAAAACATGGTAAAAGTATATTATAATAACAGGGCTGGGGATCTAGCTCAGCAGTAGAGCATTTGCCTATTGTATATGAGGGCCTAATTTCAATCTCCAGTACTGTAAAAAAAAAAAAAAAGCAAGTTCCGAATAGCAAAATAAATACCTCCTCTTTCTCTTTTACATTATCTTTCTTGCTGGACATGGTGGCATGTGCTTGTAATCCCAGCATTCAAGAAGGTGAGGTAAGAGGATGGCAAGTTCAAGCCCAGCCAAGGAAATTTAGCAACTTAGCAAGTCCCTGTCTCAAAATAAAAATTTTAAAAGTTCAATAGGAAGGCACTGCCTTTCCGCTGTGACTCCGGCTCGGTGCAATCGGCTGGGGACGGCTTGCGGCCTTACGGAGTCCTGAGCGGCCCCCTCTCACTCTGCAGCGATGGGCAAGTTCATGAAGCCGGGGAAAGTGGTGCTGGTCCTTGCCGGACGCTACTCCGGACGCAAAGCCGTCATCGTGAAGAACATCGACGACGGCACCTCCGACCGCCCCTACAGCCACGCCCTGGTGGCCGGGATTGACCGCTACCCCTGCAAAGTGACAGCCGCCATGGGCAAGAAGAAAATCGCCAAGAGGTCGAAGATCAAGTCCTTTGTGAAGGTGTATAACTACAACCACCTCATGCCCACAAGGTACTCGGTGGACATCCCGCTGGACAAGACCGTGGTCAACAAGGACGTCTTCAGGGACCCCGCCCTCAAGCGCAAGGCCCGGCGGGAGGCGAAGGTCAAGTTCGAGGAGAGATACAAGACGGGCAAGAACAAGTGGTTCTTCCAGAAGCTCCGGTTTTAGGTGTTTTTTGTTTGTCATTAAAAAAATTAAAAAAAAAAAAAAATAGGAAGGCACTGAGTTCAAACTCCAGTACCAAAAATTGATGAATGAAATTGTCTTTCTCCTAAGTATTTGGTATAGAGTTCAAAAGAGGAATAAACAGGGCTGGAGAGATGGCTCAGTGGTCTAAAGCACCTACTTGAAACAAGCTTGGCAAAGCACAGGGACCGCGGTTCGATCCCCAGCACCACATGCCAGCCAGCCCCACCCCCTGGTGGGCTGAGCTGGCCACACACACACAATAAATAAATGTAATAAATAAAAATAAATAAATATTAAAAAAAAAGAGGAATAAACAAATTTTTTACCTACTCTTACACAGTGAATACAATATTCAACATCTCTGGCCACCAAAATGTGTAGAGACTTTCTCTCAACGACAACTGATCAAATTTCCATCAGATGCCAGTTGAGTACCTACAATTTAGCTCCATTCTGGCTCTGTCTACCTGGGGAGAGTCTGAGAGTCGCAGTTCAACTGCTCAGTCTGACAAGACTGCTCCCATTTCAGATGCCATTTGCAAACTCCAGGTTGTGAGCTATGCTTCTAACTGACTTGGCTAAGAATTAAAGATTCCCACTATTTCCACTTTGGGTTGTTTGCTAGGGTGGTTTATCTATTCTCTTTCCAAACTCAGGGAAACATTTATGCTTTCCAATTAATATGTTATAAGGCTTATTACAAAGAGTACAGATGTACAACCTGATAAAAGAGTTGCAGAGGACATCTTTTACAGAATAGGAAACGTGAGAAGATATGCTCAATGGGATAGGGCGTTTCCATGCTTTCGTGGGGTGAACTGTTCCGGCACCACCATGTGTTCAACAGCATAGATGTTGTCTGGACCCTATCCTTTTGGGGTTTATGGAAGCTTCATTATATAGGCCTGATTGATTGCCACATTAGCCTGTGGGGCCAACTCAATTTTTGTCACCCCTTCCTTCCTTAAAGGATAAGGGGGCTGGACATTTCAATCTTCTGATCATGCTCTCTTGATCTGTTTTGTGCTGTTCTAACAGAAGTCCACAGCCTAAGTAATTTAGAATGAAACAAGTGCATTTGCCATAGTTCTATGGGCAGAAAAGTTCAAGGATAACATGCTGAAATTTGGTGAGGGCCTTCTTGCTGCATCACATTCTGTGCTGAGAAGGTAAAGAGAGATAAGAAAGAGATGGTTGAGAAAGAGAACTTGAGGAGGGGACTGAACTTGTCCTGTTATAAGGACAACTTATTCTGCGGCAATAAGTAGAGCTACTCCCTCTCTAAGGGCAGGAGTCCACTAACTCAGAACTTACAGCTGAATCACTTCTCACAGGCTCCCTTCCCAGGACTTGCATTGGGGACTAAGTTTCCAAAGTATGCCCTCTGGGGGACACAATCATAGCCCAGGCCTTTGTTTTTCCAGAAACCAGCCCCCATCATGAAGCTGTTCATGAGCCCGACTATTATTCATCTTCTTAGTATGTGTTGTGGTGTAAAGCTTAAGTCCTCCCCAAAAGCTGTATTTTGAAAGCTTGGTCACCATTCTTACTATTGAGAGACTATAGAACCTTTAAGAGCTGGAGCCCAGCAGAAAGAGATAGGTCACCGGGGCCACATCCTATCCTCAGCTTTTGCGGGAGGGGAAGAGGGGATGGGGGTTATGGCCCTTTTGTCTTGCTCCTTGACTCCTAACTTCCATTAAATGTGCAGATTTCCTCTTTCACATCCTGATATTCTGTATCACCTCAGGCCAAAAAGCACTAGAGGCAGCTGATCGTATGCTCTGAAACTGTGGACTAAAATTTTTCCCTTCTTTTATCTCAGATGTTCTGTCACAGTGACAGAAAGCTGACAAGCAGAGCACACAAGACATTCTTGGTGAAAAATAGACTGCAGACAGGACCAAAAACCGTGGACTGAAGACTGTTAGCAAAATATAGCCGTTGCAAGGCCTGGAATCAACACACGTGGAAAACCACTTGGTGAATCAAAAAAAGAAGTAGGCATCTGGGAATCTGAAAAGAACTGGCAGGGAGAACTATGAACTACAAAGAAGCTGAAGAAAAGGAGCACAATGAAGAGAAAAGGAAGAAAGCAGTCTGGGGAGCTGTCCACAGCTCTTGCGGGAGGGCACCTGTATCTACTAACACAAGGCAAGCTCAGAGGGGGCAGCCATTCCAGAGAGAAACAATGGGCCAGGCTGGCAGATGTGCTGGAGAAAAGCCTGCAGTTACCGTAGAATGCACACACTGGGGTTTTATTGTAAAAAGGTTTCAAGGCAAAGCAGAGTTGAAGAGACCCGGTGCAGTGCCCATCACTCTTGAAAGTGTTTAATCAGGAGCTGTTTGGGGAAGGAATTAATTGATTAAGACTAAGCTACAGAACAACTGCAGAAAAACTACACAACAGGGTTTCTGAAGTTATCCTACTTCAGTGACTGAGATGGCCACAGGAACAGTGACAGACAGGGCCAGGCTTGACATAGACCCCCCACTGAGAAATTTCTGTTCAGAAACCCTCCTGTCAAGAAGCAGACTAGTCAAGTGTGACTTTGGAGGAAACTGGTCTCAAAGTGCTGGCATTAAGTCCAGTCAACTATCTGACAACCCCTACCCCACCTGGTTGCTTCCTACGTCCTACACAGAATATAATGGTCCCAGTCTACCAATATGACCTGATATGCCTTGGTTTGAACAGTTGCCACACTCTGGGATATACGGACAGAGGGGACTCTGGATCAGGGTGGGCATCATACAAAGCCACAGACCATAAAGGTAGGCAGAGAAAACTAGGACCTGGGGAACAAATGAGGACACAGAGACCTGGAGTGGCTGCTGTGAATGCAGCCTTAGGGCAGACACCCTTGACTGACCATGCCCAGGGGAAGAGGCGATGCAAGATCCAGCATTCACACACAAAAGTGTGAGTATGGAAACAAAGTAGATTTTACCAGTGACTCACTATCCCTCCCCCATAGCTGGGGATTCCCAGTGCTGTAGATCTTGGAAAGAAACCAGTTCTTCAAAAACATGGAGGGATTGTGACGGGGCTTATTTCTTTTTTTTCTTCAGTTTTTTTTTTTTTTTTTAAATTTTGATTTGTGTTTTTTGCTCCTGGGAATTTAGGACCTCACACTTGCCAGGCAGTCCCTATGCTGATCTGCTACATCCTGGCCCCTCTTCTTTTTTTTTTT
>NW_004524631.1:6135795-6136405 GCF_000260255.1 Octodon degus
TTTATATATATTTATATTTATAGTACAAGGTCTGACTACACAGCTTGGACTCAAATTGATCCTTCTGTTTTCAGCCTCCCCAGCGGTGGGATTACCTGCATGTACTACCATGCCAGGTCTTGGTGGCCGGCTTAGTGCTCCTGGGGGCAAGGCTGGCACGGCATGTGGTGATCAAATACTAGACCCTGTGCTTGCCTAAGCAGGTACTTAGTCTGCTGAGCTATCTCACCAGCCCTCTTATTTTACTTATTTGTTCTTTTCTGTTATTTTTATCTAATTCTATTAATTTCTTTTACTCCTTAATAAGATCCTTTATCTTGCCCTTGTCTTCTCCTTCTCATTTTCTTTATTTTTCAGTTTTTAATTTCTTTCATTTGGCAATTCCCCAGACACTGTCTTTACTAATATTATTATTGAATTGCATTAATCTTTATTTAGTTGATTGTACATCATTATTATTGAATTCTTTTCTATTGTTAATGGTAGTATAGTTGCTGCATTTAGTAGATATTTACTGTATGTCAATATTTGGCTTGTCTTTATGTCTATAATTACAGATTTCTTTTCATTGTTAAGGCTGGTACAGTTGTAGATTCTATTGGTTCTTATA
>NW_004524631.1:6136695-6163025 GCF_000260255.1 Octodon degus
CACACACACACACACACACACCCCACAAAAAACTAGAAATGTGAGAAAATAAGGCAACAAAATGTTCCCCCAAACTCCAAACTTCCCAAAAACTGCTCCAAAGGGCACTGACAGGTAGGAAGTTAAAAGCCAGAAAGTCAAATTGTACAAAATGATTAGAGAAGGAAAAAAAAAAGTATCTATAAGGTTATCATTAGCTCAAAAATGATAAAACTAAACAAATAATGGACTTATTCAACAAAAGAATCAATAAGCTTACAGAAGACACCAATGAAATGCTAAACTGAAACGATACAAACCAGGAAAGACCAAAGAATTAGAGTTCACAAAAATGTACCAGAAATCCAGAAGATTAAAAAAAGTACAGGCAGCAGGAGGGACCAATGCAAGGACAATGTCAGAACTAGACAATAAGGTCCATGCAATGACAATATACTCAGAGATACCTTAAAAACAAGAGAATATGTTAAGTGAACCTAATAGCTTCTTGATGATGTAAAGAAGGATAATATAGTTATTTGAAACTAGTGAAAAATCATAAGACAACACAAATGGCAGGAAAAGAAAGACTCTGTTTACAGAAATAATAGAAAACTTGCCAAGTATGGGGAAGATAATTTAACACACAGATAATTAAGGCATATAAAACTCCAAATAACCACAATCAGAAAAGAACTTCTCCATAACATATCATACTCAAAATCCTAAAAGTCCAACACAAGGACAGAATCTTAAAAGCTGTTGGAAGGGCCAGCGAGATAGCTCAGTGGATTAAAACAGCTGCTTAGGCACTAAGATGCAGCAGCCAGGGTTCGATCCCTCGCACCACATCCCATGCCGGCCGGGCCCCCAGGCATGCTGAGCCAGTGATCCAGTGCAGGTGTGGTAGTGCACATCTGTAATCCCAGCACTGGGAGTCTTGAAAACAGGAGAATCACTTTGAGTCCCAGCTGCATAGTGAGACCCTACACAAAATACATTTAAAAAAAGAAAAGAAAGAATTTTCTTAAAATCTGTTAGAGAAAATCAACAAATCACATATATAGATAAATCCATTAGAATTATAGCACATTTCTCAACACAAACCTTAAAGGCCAGAAGAACTTGTAGTGAAGTGTTTCAAGGAAACACCCTTCTTTCTTTTTTTCTTTCTTTCTTACTCTCATTTTTTTTTCTTTTAGAGACAAGGTTTCACTATGCAGTTTAGGCTGGCCTTGAATTCATTTTGTAGCCCAGGCTGGCCTTGAACTCAGAGCAATCCCTCTACTTCAGCCTCCCAAGTGCTGGGTTTACAGGCATGCACCACCATGCCTTGCTCAGAAAACCATATTCAACCCAGACTAATATGTCTTGCCAAACTATCTTTCAAAAGTGATCAAGAAATAAGGTCTAGGTTTTCCATGACAAAGAGTCCCTTAAAAGAGTCATTACCACCAGATCAGCACTCCAGTAAGTTCTCAAGGATATCCTAGAAAGAGACAATGAAGTCAACTATACCCAAAAAGTAGGATAAACAGTTAAGCAAAGGGAAAGGGAATAAATCAGCAACTTGAAAATAATACAAAGGCAGGAATAAGTCAGTATCTTTTTTAAAAAATGAATTTAGGACAGGGTCTACAGGGTATACAGGGTCTCACTACATAAATCAGACTCATAGTGATTCTCATGTTTTCAGACTTCCCAGGGACCACATACTTGCTCATAAAGGCTACTCAGATAAACACAGAAGAACCAAAACTATCTCACACATATTATTAGATCATAATGTACTGAAATTAAAAGTCAGTGGCAAAAGATACCACAGAAATTATGGGAACACACAAAAATGAAATAATATACTGTTGAATAATCAAATGGTCATAGAAGAAATTAGACAGTTCCTAGAAGCAAATGATGAAACCAAGGGAACATACCAGAGTTATCAGACACAATGAAAGGAGTCCTCAGGGGGAAGTTTATAGCTGGGAATGCCCACATCAGAAGAACAGAGCAAGCCCAAAAGAATAATCTAACAATGTACCTCAGTGTCCTAGAAAAATAAGAACAATCTAATCCAAAGTTAGTACAAGGAAGGAAGTTACAAAGATCAGAGCAGGGCTGGCCAAATAGCTCAGGGGATTAAAGCACCTGCAAGCAAGCACAGGGGCCAGGGGTTGATCACCAGTCCTGCCATGCTGGCCCTGCCTCCAGGGCGTGCCAAGATAACAATTGAGACTGGGCATGGTGGCGTGCATCTGTAATCCCAGCTCTTGGAAGGCTGTAAACAGGCAGATCACTACTAGTCCAATCTAGTAGTGAGACCCTGAACGCCCTGTAGATCCTTCTCTAAAATACAAAATAACAAAATAGATCAAGTAAAGATAAAGATCAGAGCAGAAATTAATGAAATTAAGACTAAAATAACATGACAAAGAATCAGTGAATCAAAGAGTACTTCTTCAAAAGAATAAACAAAATGAACAAAACTTTAGTCAGTCTTACCAAAAGGAGAGAAGACCCATGTTGATGCAATTAGAAATGAAAAAGGCAGGCTGGGAAGACAGCTCAGCAGTCTAAGCACTTGCCGGGCAAGTGCAAGGACCCAAGTTTAATCCCTGGTACCATATGCTGTGCCAGTCCAGGAACCCTGGGTATGCAGTACAGGAATAGTGGTGCATACTATAATCCCAGCACTGGGGAAGTTGAGACAGGAGGATCACTACAATTCTGAACTGCGTAGTAAGACCGTGTATCAAACTAATCAATTAAAAAGAAATGAAAAAGGCAAAAAATCACAACATACATTGCTAAAATCCAAAAGATTATTAGTAACTACTTCAAAAACCTATACTCTAAAAAATTAGAGGATTCAGAAGAAATGAATAGATGTCTAGATATACATGAATTATCAAAACCAGTCCAACAAGAAATAAAAACCCTGAATAATCCAATAATAGGTGATGAAACTCAGGCAGTAACAAACAAACAATCAAACTACCAACTAAGAAAAGCTCTGGACTTCATGGGTTCACCACCAAATTTTATAAGAATCTCAGGGGGGACCTAATGCCATACTTCCCAAAATCTTTAATGAAATTGAAGGGGAAGGAGTAGCTCTAAAGTCACTCCTGGAAGGTAGCATTACCTTGATTCCAAAACCAGAGTATTGAACACAAAGAAAAAAACTGCAGACCAACCACTTTAATGGGACCTTACATTTAATGGACACAAGAGTTAAATCTGGGGGCTGGTGAGATGGCTCAGTGGTCTGAAGCACCTACTTAGAACAAGCTTAGCAAAGCACAGGGACCACGGTTCAATCCCCCAGCACCACATGCCAGCCAGCCCCGCCCCCTGGTGGGCTGAGCTGGCCACACACACACACACACACACACATAAATAAAATTAAAAAAAAAAGAGTTAAATCTGCAGAAACATACTCACAGAGTGCTACAAATCACTTGAAACATCATATATTATGACCAAGTAGCCTTCACCCCAGAGATGGAAGGAAGATGCAACACACAAATCAGTAAATGTAATACATCACATATATAGAAGCAAGGGGGGAAAAACCCACATGATCATCTCAATAGATGTAGAAAAAGCTTTTGACCAAATCTAACAATCACTCATGATAAAAAAAAAAAAACAAAAAACAAAAAAAACCTTAAAGACTATAGGTATAGAAATGGCCTTATCGGGGCCGGGGAGATGGCTCAGTAGAATAAGCGCTTCCCTGGCAAGTGCAAGGGCCTGAGTTCAATCCCCGGTTCCTCCAAAAAAAAAAAAAAAAAAAAAAAAGAAATGGCCTTATGGGGCTGGGGAGATGGCTCAGTAGAATAGCTTCCCTGGTAAGTGTAAGGACCTAAGCTCAATCCCCGGTTCCGAAAAAATAAATAAATAAATAAATAAATAAAATTTAGAATGGCCTTATCTCAATTTGATAAAAGTATTTATGACAAATCTACTGCCAACATCATATTAAATGGGAACAAAACTGAAAGCTTTTCCTCTAAACTCAGGCACATCGTGAGGATACTCACTCTTGTCACTCCTGTTCAATATACTACTCAAAACTTTAGCCAGAGCCATCAGGCAAGAGAAACCAAAAAAAAAAAAAAAAGAAAAAAAGAAAGAAAGAAAGAAAGAAAGAAAGAAAGAAAGAAAGAAAGAAAGAAAGAAAGAAAAAAGGAAGTATTATAGGAAAGGAAAAAATCAAATTATCTTTATTTGCTGATGACAAGATTCTGTACATAGATGATGCCCCCAAAAATGCCACCAAAAGATTTCTAGAAAACTAATAAGCAAATTCAGCAAGGTAACAAGATAGAAAATCACTATATCAAAATCAGTAGCATTCCTGAACACCAATAATGAACTCACTGAGAAAGAACTATAAAATAGTAACATGCACAATAGCTTCAAGAAAAATTAAACACTTAGGAATTACTCTAACAAAGAAGTGAAAGATTTATATGTTGAAAATGTCAGTACTCTGAAAGGAGATTGAGGAGGGTATCAGAAGGCTGAAAGATAGCCTCTGTTCCTAAATAGACAAAACCAATATCCCCAAAATGGCTATCCTTCCACAGTTGACAGATGATTCAATACAATCCCAGTCAAAATACCAATAGCATTCCTCACAGAACCAGGGGAGAAAAATCCTAAATTTCGTATGGAACCAGAAGAGACCTACAACAGCAAAAGCAGTCCTAGACGGGGAGCAATGAATGAATGAACAAATGAATAAGAAAGTCAAAGCAACAGCCAGCAGGGAGGTAAGATGGAGAAGAGATAAATAAAATATGAAAGTGGGTTGTCACAATCAAGGGGAAGCCATCAAGGGCAGCGGCCTGTGGTCTGGGGCAGCAGGTCAAGGACTTAGCCCTGAGTACTATTTTTCAGTTTGGAAAGGACTGAGTCTACAGTGGTCAAAAGACATGTGGATTCCTGTGCCCTAGCAGCCCTGGAGGCAGAGTCAAGCAGGTTAGTGGGCAGCTAACTAAGGGGCCTGGGAATTTGGTTGGTGGATTCTGGGAGCAGAGGAGATGGTGAGCCTGAAGACAGCCACACTGTATGGGGCTGAACAGGAGAGCAAAGGAGGGGGCTGGAGTCCGCCCAGGCCAGGGACTGGAGAGGGACGTCATAGTGGGCCCTAGCAGGGCCACCCGAGAGTGGAGTCAATGACTCCCAAGGTGTCGATCCAGAGATTCCCACCTTACCCTTACTCTGGGACTAAGCCCTTTTGAGGGTATGAGGCTTCTCATCCAATTACACACTGAACAAAACTCTGCCCAGCAAGAGCAGCTAGTAGGACATAGAGATCTATTTGCCTTTGCTACCTGGCATGTGGCTGACCCGCCTCAGCCTCTCTTGCTTAGGAAATGCCCTTGGACTTTGTCTCTGGCCAAAGCACTGTGAGCCTGAGGCAAGTTACTTCCAGCCCTGGAAAGTATCTGCAGTTTCCCACAGGTGTGCCTCCCTGCCTCTCTGTACCCTGCAGTCCATGAGAAGACGGCAGGGCCACCAGCAGCCCAGATCCTTGACTGTCAGTGGAGTCAGAGTATCTGTCCTGGACTGTGAGGAGAGGGAGAAATAAACTTCCACCAGCTTACTCGGTGTTAGAGCAGTGTAGCCTGCCTAAGTAATAATTCTGGCTTTCACTTTAAAGCCCCTCCTGGCATTTCTTATAGAGAAAAATGTCCCCAAAGCATCACCCTAGTATGTCTTAAGTGTATGACCACTTGGGACACATAGAGATAGTTTCTATGCAACAAGAGGCTCATTTGCTTGCTTGTTTGTCCTTTGTTTGGAATCTAGAAGATCTTTGCCCATGGAGGCGATGTTAGGAATAGCAGTGTGATCCTCTCCCCTACAACTCATCACCTACAATACCAACTTGTAGTCTAGTACAGTAGTCTACAATACTGCTACAGTAGCGGTAGTCTAGTACAGTCTACCATCTTTACCACACACTTCACCTGTGAGGGTGAAGAAGGCGACACTGGGAAGGGAAAATCAGACACAGCTTCCATCAAGTCAGCATTAATATAATAAACAGGAACTTTGTTATTCCAGTTTTTTTGTTTTGTTTTGTTGTTTTAATTCTTTCAATGTAGGGTCTTACTACACAGTTCAGACTCATAGAGATCCTCCTGTCTCAGCCTCCTCAGCGCTAGGATTATAGGCATGCGCCACCACACCCAGTTTCAGGGCCAGCACAGTGTGCCCAGGGTTCCAGGGCTGGCACAGCGTGCGGTATGGGGGATCGAACACGTGACCTTGTGCTTGCCAGGCAGGTGCTTAGACCACATAAGCTATCTCCCCAGCCCTACTCCAGGTTTAAAGGGAGACAAATTCTGTTTAAGTCCAAAGTTCTAAGCACCCAAGATTCATGCTAGTAGGGAAAAAATGAATCTGAAAATGTAGACCTGGAGAAAACTAGCACAAGGTATTGAGTCCTATGATGCAACATGTCAGCTTTTTAAAAATGTATTTATTTAAAAAAAATTTTTTTTAAAAAGCAGTAAAAATAAATAAATTTTAAAATATATTTTACTTATTTATTTAATTTAGTACAAGGTCTACAGGGTCTCACTAAATAGACTGGACTCATAGTGATCCTCCTGTGTTCAGCCTCCCAAAAGTTGAGATTATAGTCGTGTGCCACCACGCCCAGCCTCAGTTACCATCTCAGTGTGCCCTTGGGGTGGGGCCGGCACAGTATGCTGGGGATCGAACCCCAGTCCCTGCCTAAGCAGGCACTTTAGTCTGCTGAGATATCTGGATGGCGCTTCTACTTTTTTTTTAATGAGATGCAAGAGCGATGAAAAGAAACGTAAGGTAATTCCGTTTCTTTCTTCTCAGCTTCAGCCCCAGAATGTTTTCGCTACCTATCCTGGAGCAGAGACAGGTTGCGGGCACAGCAAAGGCAGGAAGGGTGGGCCTTTCGGGGGGACATTGTCTTCATGGGCCTGAGAACACCCACACGCCTGAGGATGACACCTGCAGCTCAGTGTGCTTCTAAGGCCCAGGCTTCAGAGCCTGGGTACAGTGCTTCCCTTCACACCCTCCCCCACTGCAACACTCTCAAGGAACCTGGCATACAGAACCGCCTGAATATCCTCCTGGGTCCTGTGAATACTGGTGCAACAGAGCTTCACAGCTAGCCCCCTCTCCACCCCTTGCTCACAGCAGGCACCTGAGAACTCCCAGCCGGCCCAGCGCAGGCAGAGAAGGCACAGCTTTTGCGAATCATTGTGCAGGAGAAAAAGAAAATGTGGTTTCTGGGACACCATTTCTGTCTCCTAAGAAGAACTGAAGCTTCTTCTGCAGGCCAAAGAGCAAGAGCTGCTGTGCTGTTCGCCTCTGTAAGTCACCTGACACAGGTGTCCACCAGCAGATCCCAGCGTGGGGGTGAAGGTTCAAATCCCAGAACAGGATTTCCCATCTTTAGTGCCCACAGCAAACTCAAGTCCAAGCGGCCTTTGAGTGTTTCTGAGAACCACATCCATCTCTGAAGTGTGAGCTGTGTGGTCATTGAGGATATTCAATAGCTCTGGCCCTGTTCATGCATCGATACCCTGAGAGGCTACTCTCCTAAATTATTACAATACAAACAGAACACTATAAAGAACTACAATTACTGTGTGCTTTCTAGCCTTACAATATTCCAGCAGCCTCCTCTCCTATGCTCTCTACCTACTGCCTAAGTGAAGGGGCCTTCGCTAAGCTTCTGTTTACATCAGTGCTGGGGAACCCCACAAAACCCCAGAATGATTCACCTTCCTGGCTGCAGCAGTTTCTGGAGGTCAGGTCAGCAGTTTGTGGGTGAAGGCCTTTCCCTGGTGCAGTTTTTTCCAAACATTATCAGAGCATCAACATCATCTCGGTGATCTGTTAAAACTGCTAGTTCCTTATTCTGGGCGAGCTGTAGCAGAGAAAATTTCCCTGTCAAGCTCTACTCCTGGTGGAACTGTGAGTTCCACCACGTTTTCAGTCACTAATTTAGTTTTTCATTTGTAAGTATTACTGGTGCCCTACGTGCCAAGCATTATTCTAGGTACTGGGACTATGACAGTATCAAAACTGGCTTGGCTCCTGTCTTTGTGGTAAAGGCGACAGATAATAAAATGAAGCAGCAAGTATATAATCACATACTGTGAGAGACATTATGAAGTGATACTATAAAGGTAGTGACAGAGACCAGTAGGGGGAACCACTTCATAAGGTAGCCTTTAATAGGCTTCTATGGAGACTCACAGACCTCAAGGCTGTAAGATACCCCCAAGGGAGAGGTATGAGGGGGAGAACACAGGCACCAAGACAGCATGTGCTCAGGTCCCTGGGTGCGAGAGTGTGGTGGGAAGGGGCAGGAACTGGCACTTGATGTGGGCTTCTTGTGTTTAGGCTTTGGAGTTGTCAAGGATGGTGGGCCTTGGGGTGGAGTCCTCAGTGAATTGGGGTCAAATGCTCCTCCTGAGATACAAAATGGCATAGACCAAGAGGCAGCACCACCAAGCAGTAACACCAAAGAAACAGGCTTTTACACAGAGAGGGAGGAGGAATGCTATGCAAGCAGCATAAAGGAATTGGAATGCTGAACCCTGGCAAACACTGGGAGAACGAGCAACTTCCCTTCAGAGGATGGCAAGAAATGTTTTCTGGGGAGTCAGAGGGAAAGGGAAGGGAATAAGCCAAGGCCACAGATCTTCATCAACCCCAGAAGGAGGGTTCCAGTGAGCACAATACAAACATTAGGAGACGAGCAAAGGGAGAACGCTGAGTTGGGGAAGGGAAGGAACAGAGTACAGCAGAAGGAGGGCCTGGGAGAGGCTATGCTATAGGCCGCATCTCAGTGGTCACCACAGAAAACCAGCACTGGGTATGATCTCTCCAAAGCACTGTGAGAACCAGCCCCAGGGGTCACCTAGTGGGGCAGAGGTGTATGTCCTTTAGAGGACACCCTGCTTTCCCAGAAATCATCATCCCAGAGGGATGACTTCTCCAGCTGGGAGTCAATCAGGTGAGGAGGCAACAGGAAAACAGTACCATAGGATGGGCTGGCTCTGCATGCTGCACAGAAGTTTTTGACAGACTACCACCTGGTGTAGAGAAAGGGGACCCTGACCTCTAAGAAGGTATATTTCCTGAATATGGCTACAGCCGCTGAGAGACAGCAAAGGGCCGGGGAGATAGCTCAGCAGACTAAGTGCCTGCTTAGGCAAGCGTAAGGACCGGAATTCAATTCCCAGCACCATGTGCTGCAACAGCCCCCTCCCCCCAGGCATGGTGGCGCATGCCTGTAATCCCAGTGCTGGGGAGGCTCACACAGGAGGATCACTAGGAGTCTGATCTGTGTAGTGAGACCCTGTAGACCTTGTACTGAATACATTAAATAAATACAAATAAATAAATAGGGCAGAGAAGTAGCTCAGTGTGGAGGCCCTTGGTTCTATCTTTAGTACTGTACAAAAGAAAAAAGTAAATAATATTTGCTTCATTGGCCCTAATATAAGGAGCAATTTCCTTTGGAAATAAATTCCTTTATCACCTCAGAAAAACAACAGTTAAAAACACTAGACACTAGCCTCATTACAGTTGAAAGGTACAATAGGCTTTCCCCTGTATTTTAAAATGCAAAAACAAACCCAAAACCAAAAACCTGTACTCCTAGAAAAGCTTTGTAGATGGACAGATTCCATATCCACCAGTTACTTACTACAGAGTTACCATGTGCATATTATAATCCAGTGTCAACAGCACAACAAATCTAAAAAAGCTGACAATGAAAAAACCCGTGAAGGTGTGAGGTTGTTTAATGCACACTGCACAATCCAGTTATTTGGGGCAATGAAGCAAATAACTTTCTGGAATTGGAGAATGGAGGAAATCAATTTTAAACAGGATTAGAAGGAAAAATGCATCTCCTTGGCAAAACATGATTTTAACTCCAGCATTATTTAACTCCAGGGCAAAAGTGTTTAATGTTTAGCAACAGCCAAAACTCTTCTGAAATCATGTTTATAATGGACAACCTGAATCTCTGCAAAGATTCCTGGGTTTTTTATTTTCCTCTGGAAGAGAAATTCAAATGGCATAATGACTTGTAATAGTTCTTGAAAATCACACTGGATCGACACTGATAAAACCCCAGAACTTCTTGGGGCTGGCCAAGATGCATACTCTGGCATCTCCAAAGGACAAAAGCACTGTAACTGTGACCTTCACTACCGCAAGACTGGCCCCTGGTGGTGGTGAGGTAGAGAATCACCCTCCCAGGGAACCCAGCTCTCACTGCCTGCTGCTTCCTGTACTGTAAGCAGAGAACATTTTTATTCTAATCACAGGACATCTCTCCTACACAGGAGATGTCTCCTAAACGGATGACATATATATATCCTTTTAAATACCTTAGCCAATTTTCCTGGAACATATTCCTTATATATATTTCAAAAACTTTTGGCGTGGTGGTTACATCCTAAAATCCCAGCACTGGAAAGGCTGAGGCAAGAGGGTCACTGCGAGTTCAAGCCCAACCTGGGCTACAAAGTGAGTTTACAGCCAACCTGAACCGTAGCACTAAACCTTGTCTCAAAACAAAACCTTTAAGGTAATGTTTTCCAGTTATTGTAGAATTAGTACAGTGCTAGATACACTGGAAAGCCCTCTATAAACACACACAATTTAAAACTTAGAATAATTTAGGAAAATACCAACTCTTTGGTACACTTAGATTTCTCTTTCACAAAATTAACTTGTTTTTTACTGTACTGTGGACTGAACCCAAGACTTTCACATTAAGACACATTTCCAGCACATTCAGTGTTTTTTGAGCCAGGATCTCAAGAAATCATTCAAGCTGGGCTTGAATTTGCAATCCTTCTGCCTCAGCCTCCCAGAATGCTGGGTTTACAAGTACATCACCAAACCTAACCTAAAATTAAGTTTTAAACTGGGGAAACGAACCACACTGTTCACAAATGCACATCTTTGGTGCTCCTTAAATTTATATCTATTTTATTTATTTCTCCATAATTTTATTGAGAAACAAATAGCAATGAGACAGGTTCAAACCAAACTGGTAGGACAGTTTCAATAATTAACACATTGCATACTTACTTCCTAGTGGTTATTTGCTGTACAAGATGCAGACATGATATCCTATTTACAAACACTATTAGAACAAATCCCTCTATTCATTAAGAGAATGTAACTATATATCTATTCTAACCATTTTGAATACAAAGATACAAAATGGACATTCATCTGTATCCTTTTTTGTTTAGTTCCATCATTTGAATATTGTAGGTGTTAACTCAGCAAAATATATTCCAAAAGAGTCCAGTAGTCCATAATAGTATTGGGTCTTCCGCTTCACTGGCAATGTCAGAAATTGTTGACCTGAGTCCCCTATAGTTCAACATAACACCATGGCTTTACTTCTTATATTTCATTTTTATACTTTTCTGCTGGATGGTTAAGACCAAGATAAAGCAAGACCTATGCACCAAGAGTGGTAGCTTTTGGGTCTGATAAGGTTAGTCAAATCCCCTCAGAATTTATCCTGAGACCCTGTACCTCAGATTGTAGAACATTTGTCAGTGTCAGCCATGTGGATGAGTCACGGCCATTGCTTGGCCAATGTGCTCTCTGTGAAAGCCTGAGAGAATATTTTCTCTCCATGTGACTCTCCTTAGGCACATTCTACATCATCGATCACTTTCCTCTTTGGCTCCATAATCTCCTTGATCAGAAAATTTGGGACACTACTGAGTTACATGACATTACAGTACAAGTTCTCATATGTCCTGAGTCTTAACTGACCTTGGAAGGCTAGGGCCAAAATGTTGGCTTTCCTTGCGGCCCTCCTTTTTCTCTAATTTTGGTCTGCAAACTTAGGTTATTAACCCTCCAGAAGAGAAGCTTATTGTTATTACCATACAACCTGGGCTGTTAAGCTTAACCTCACTGTCTGAATATCAAACATCTTAGGCATAACATGGAACAGGTATTTTTCATCAAGCATTGATATATTAAACTTTAAGTCCCTACAGAATATGATGAAGAAACATTTAAAAAATTAAAATATATTTTAAAAATAGCCAAAAGGAATTATATACTTATGTTTACACATAAGTCCAGAAATCTAACCATATAAAACTTTGTAGCAAGACAGTCCCGCAACATTCCTTTTCCTGTCTCCTGCCTTCATTCATCACTCCCTTCTTTTTGAACAATCATCTACCTGAGAGACAGCATGGCAGCAACTGGTATGTCATGACAAGCAGCCTGTATTCAGAAGACCAGAATGACAGGCACTCCAAGCATGAACCTACTATTACAAATTGCCATCTTCAGTGCAGTTGCTTAGTTCGCAGGTGTTAGTATATATAGTCAGTCAGGGTGAGAATCTTTCCAATTAACTGCTAGATTCAAAAATCTTCTGGAGATTCTCAGGATCATTGCCTTACCCATCTTCTACATATAACTGTATGGCTTGCCACTGTCATGTTTTCTAGCTCTTCTCCTTTTCCTCTCTTAATTTAGTCCTCAAGTCCTTGCTTTCCTTTTAGTGGTATTATACCTTTCTATTTGTATTTCTTCTTTTGAGTCCTTATACTAGGGAAACTATACAATATTTACACGGTTTATTTCACTTATGAGTATATCTTCAACTGGCATCCACTTAAACATAAAGGCTTCAAGTTTTATCATTTTTTATAGCTGAATAATGCTCCATTATGTTTACTGTAAATAAAAATCTAGTGTCTAATATTTTTTTGTTAAATTTTTGTAGGTCAGAAAAAATGACAAGTACATTTCTATAGTATTTAAGTACCTTTGCAGTTTTATTACTCCTAAATATTTAATGGTCAAAGTCCCCAAACCACCCACATTAGTTTATATCATGTAAATTCTAAGTCAAGCTACGTGGCATTACCTTTAGAAAGTATCTAGTACTTTTTTTTTTCTACTTCTTTAATGGAAAAAAAAAGAATCAAAGTTTCTAGGATTTTGGCAAAGCTTTTCATACATAATTAGAATTTGTTTCTGACCAGCTAAACTTATAGATGAAAACCTGAGTTAATAAACTGTCAGGTCTAGAAAAATCCGTCTCACCTTGGCTTTGACTTTTGAAAGAGCCTATAAAAGATCACACTACACAGCCACTTAATCTTTCAGATACTCCCAATTTTAGTTCCTTCAACAAAGATATTTTTAAAAGCAGTAATTGGAGTAAAACTAAAATACTAGTGGCCAATAAGGCACAGCTTGCTATGTAAATGGCACACACTGCCACAGCTCACAACCAAAGTCACTCTTACGCTGAGCTGGATTCATCTGCAGCACAAATTTCAGAAATCAACTGTAAGCAATCTAAGCCAAAGCACCTAACTGGCATCTTTCCCACTGCTATGTAAAACCCAGTTTGTGTTTCTCAGCACAAAAGCCAACAATCTTCCAGTGTGTGTGGAGAGCGAGAGGCCCAAGATTTTAATACTGAGTATGCATGAATACAGAAAACATTGGACTCTAAGTCTGAAAAATGTCCTAGAATGGATTAGAAAAGAACCATACATACTTGACTAGTGAAATTAATAATCTATCATAACCACATACTGTGTATTGTGCTGCATTTATGTAATTTTCATCGCTGGACTAGTTGTGAAAACCAGCATCTTTCTCATTATGTTTGTTTTTTATCGTTTTGTTTTGTTTTTTTTTTTCAGAACCGGGGATTGAACTCAGGCCCTTGAGCTCTCTAGGCAAGTATTTATTCCACTGAGCAATCTCCCTGGCCCCTTTATCTTGAATGTCAAGAGCAAAGGTTCTTTTCATTAGCTTGGTGCATCATAAATCAAAACATATCCTGGAACAATAGACTATGGATACAAACTACTCAGACTAAGAATCATAACCAATGCCCTGAGTCTTAAGGCAGAGTAAGCATACAAGATCATCAGCTACACCAAGTGACTCACTGCTAGGTGGTGTCAAGAAACCAAGCTATTCAATTTAAAGGACTGGAAACTGGTTTCTCAGTGACTAAATGCTTTTAGTGCAACATTTTCCTCAAGTTTCAGGTTCTTTGAGCTTTGGTTTGGCATTTTCATTAATTCACAAGAAAGAACTAGGGCTGGCCAGATAGCTCAGCGGATTAAAGTGCCTGCTTAGGCAGAAGCGCTGACCCTCTGCACGCAGTGCCTGCCCCGCCCCAGGAGCACACTGAGATGGTGATTGAGACTGGGTTTAGTGATGTGCACCTGTAATCCCAGTGTTTGGGAGGCTGAAAACAGGAGAATCACAAGTCCAATCTGTGTAGTGAGACCCTGTACTAAATACAAAAAACAAACAACAAAAACAACAACAAAAACTAAACAAGAAACAACTAAATGGAAAAAGGGAATAGCTCAGATGGCATTTCATTAATGCTATCTATAACTCAATCTTAAAATTTGGTATTAGGATAAAATAATAAAGAGCACAGTAGTTTTAATCTACTGGCTCTCACTCTGATAAAAAAAAAGGCATTTATGATGTCATTCTCCTTATGAAGGAATGAAAACATTAAGTTATGGCAAAGAGCACTGCTCGGCATGGGACAGATACTTGTTTGTGCACAGATACTAGTTATTACTGAAAAGAAGTTCTAGACTTAGATTGATGAAGGAAATAACAGGAATAATCTGCTAAACTGACTTAATTAAAACTAGGTAAATCACTCACAGTAGGTTAGTTTTGTGATTGCCTTCCCATGGCAGGACAAGTTAAAAATATATCAGAAAATATCTTAACTGATGAGTGTCTACAGGATAGCATCATGACCAGAGTGATGTTTCAAGTACAGTATGGCAATAGTCCTAAGCTCTAAAAACTTTTCAATTTGTTTCCCTCTTTCTTTTTGAGATAAGTCTTGCAACACAGGACAGGCTGGCTTTGAGCTCACTGTGTAGTTGAGCTCCTACTGCAGCCTGCCTAGTGCTGGGATTAAAGGTGTGTGCAACTATGCCTAACTTCTGTGAACAAATTTTTTCTTTCTTTCTTTCTTTCTTTCTTTCTTTCTTTCTTTCTTTCTTTCTTTCTTTCTTTCTTTCTTTCGGTACAGGGTCTCACTACACAACTCGGATTTGTAGTGATCCTCTGGTTTGAGCCTCCCCAGCACTGGGATTACAGGTGTGCATCACCACTCCCGGTTTCAGCAGCCAGCACGGGGGCACTTGGAATAACAGCATGTGGTACTGGAGATAGAACCCGGGTCTTGGCACTTGCCAGGCAGGCGCTTAGTTGGTCAAGCTATCTCCCCAGACCCTACTTAATAAATTTTGATAGATCTTTGTTCTATCACAAATTTTTGACATGGTACATATAAGAATAGTCCAATCTTGATGGATATTTAATGTTTTATTTAAAGATTTTTAGTGTAAAAATAAAAAGGTGCACAAAATAGATTACATTATGACCAAGGTAGTATTCCACATGACAAAGATCAAAACAAATTTATAATAAATGTACCGGCACTGAACAAGCATAATACTTGATATTTAATCTAGGCTGCATATGCATAAAATGATTTGACCACATACTTATGCAAAATAAATTATTTCCTAGAACACTAAAATGCCAACCATTCAGACTGTCCACTGCCTTACTTTCCCAGTACATATTTTGAGAGAACAGCTATATAAAATTAAAAAAAAAAAAACTGACATGGCACTTAAAAAGATTGCAAAAAATAGAACACAATTAAAAAATATTAAAAACATATTTATAATGCAATTTTGTCATAAAATATACACAGTACATCTTATTAGTTAAAAAAATTAAAAACAAAAGACCATCCTTAATAATAGTTAAAACCTCATCATAGAAAAATGCTCATTTATATATTATTGGTAGACAATATTTCATGGGGGAGCAGGAAAGATTGAAAAAAGTCATTCATTTAAAATTTGTTCAAAAATATTAGCCAGGGATATAGCTCAGCAGCACAAGCACCTACCTGCCTGGCAAATCCAAACCAGAAATGTTGCTAAGGTTGTAACCTGCTGCTCATTCTGTCTTAAGACATCTTACCATGAATACATTTTCTATTATTTAACCACAGGACAAAAGAATAACCTGAAGAAAGTGTTTCTCAAAATAAGGTCAAAAGACACAAAAGAATTTTAACATTAATATTCATTGCATATTCCCCAGTAATATTTGTTTTAAACAAACTCATTTGATTATTCTACATTCTGAAATGTCCCACGGGAAACAGCACCACTTAAAAGCCAAGATCATAAACATTTTTTCTGATAATTCATAACTCTGTAAATTTGTAATGTGAACACTGAATTTTCTTTTAAAACAAGTTCCAGGCATTGAGAGAAGCATATAAGTCGCAGAAATAAACATGTGAAGGCATATAAACATCTTCTTTTGAGGTTTTCATTACTTTCAAATTTAGTTACTTGAAGAAAAAAATAATATATACCTACATGCTTTGGAAAATTAATTTCTAATGAAAAGGAGCATTAAAAATTAAAAAAAATTAAGTGTGTACAAATTTTAAATCTTTTAAAATTTAAAACTAGGTAACTTTCCTACAATTAAATTTTACTAAGATTGTACAATCATAACTTACTTAGATGATCGTGGCTACTTTTCCAAGTCCTTTGCACAAAAATGGCATTAAACAGAGGAATGCTGCATCTGGCACCTCTTTAAATAATAAGTTGCTATCACTTCTCAGCCTTTTGGCTAAGATCAAGTGAAATAAATTGCTAACTACTAATTTAATAAAAAAAAGTCTGAAGAACTCTGCCCCTGAAATGAAATGAATTCTATTATTACATGTTATATACTAAATAAAAAATCAAGGAGATAGAACTGTAATATATGTACATTCTACACATTTATTCTTAAGTGTTATTTTTTGGATCTCACCGAAGAATCCATAAACTGGGGCCCAAAAGTACAGGTAACCTTGTTTGGAAACAAATATATATAACTAAGACATTCTATTTAAGAGACAAATTATTTTTCTGCGCAGTAGTAAATAACAAGAAAATTATACATTCTGTCAATTAATAAATGGAATGTTTACAAATTTGGTAACAATGGAACGCCTACCTGTTATCTGTTAAATCACAAAAAGCAACTGTAGGATACACCTTTTTTTATTGTTTTTTTTTGAGATAGGGTCTTACTATGTCGTTCAGGCTGGCCTTGAACTCATGGTGATGCTCTTGTCTCAGCCTCCTGAGTGCTGGGATGATAGGTGTGCACCACCGTACTAGGCTGATGTACCCTTTAAAAAGAAATAAATATTGCCATTGCACTTTCCTATATCTACTTTAAATTTTGGAGGTTTTTTCCTCTTCTGTATACTGACCAATTTTCCATATAACTTTGTCCTAGGTTTTTTGAACTATAGATATTAATGTTCTAGTCAGATTTCACTAAAATGGTAAGCTCAGAAGCAAGGCTTTTATTTTAAAAAGTAAATCACTTCTGCCAGTCTTTACAAAATAGCTAATGATTTGGATTCTGCTTCTTAATAAAACATGTCTACATTTTAACTGAAGAATCTCTCTCTGCACTCAAAAAGGTTGAGGTGGAGGATCATAAATTCGAGGACAGCCTGGGCTATACAGTGAGTCCAAGGCCAACATGGTCTATGTAACAAGATCCCATCAGAGGGCGGGAGGGAGAAGGAACAGAAGGAAGAAAAGGGAGAGGGAGGGGAAGAAGGGAGTGAGAGAGAAAATCCAAGGAATGTCTTGTTACCAATTTAATAACTGTTGCCTTAAAATTCAATTATTATCCAAGGAAATATTTTAAATTAACCTTCCACTCCAAAATTAAACTCTCAAATGACTTAACATAGAATAAAAATGATGAGACACTTATGATGTTATTCCCTCATATGATTTAAAAACAACAGATACTTTCTCTGAAAAAGCAGTGGTATTTCCTCTGAACAGATAGGTGACTTCGTTTCTCAACAGTAGGTCCTGAAGAACCAGTGTAACTAACTCTCAATGTGATTGTCTGGAAGCTAATTTTAATTTCTTGTCTGTAGTTACATTTAGATGTAATACTTGATTCTTATACTCTATAATAGAAGATACTGAATTTTTTTTTTTTTTTTTTAGATTGCAAATATGAAATGGGTAATTGCATCCAGGGTGGTAACAAGTTTATTCACGCATTAAATGGTAACATAAGCAGAATGCATAGTTGAGAAATGAGGCTCAGACACATTCTTCTGCAGACATCAAAAGAGGGTTGATATACTCAAAACCTTCAAATTCAGATTGGTCAATCTTCCTCACAATGTCACTGTTGAAAGAAAAATAAATTTATGTTCATCATAATCAAGATTTTGTCAACTGTTAATGGTAAATAAGACATAAAAAATAAAATAGAGCTAATTATATAGTTCTGAAAAAAATCTACAAATTCTTAGATTAATCCCAAAATATTTTCTCTAGAAGAATCAAGAGTAATGGAAAAAATAAAATAAAGACTAATAATCCCACAAGCAAATTTAGATCCAAAAGGTACCTCAAAACTGGCCAGGAATAAAAATGGCACAAGTTATCACAATTCCAGTTAACCCTCACTTTTGATCTGAACAACATTCTTAATTAAGGTGAACATCCAGATCTGATTAGCATCCAATTTAGTACTCGCCTCAATAGCCAGATGGAAGATGGGTGAAGAGTAGGCCCAGAAGAAATTAGCCAAAGGGGAAAGGCAATAGGAACAATACACTGAGAGCTGGAATAAGGAGAAAACATCACAGAGAGATATGAGAGAGCAGACAGGGACAGGCAGCATTCTACACTGGGCTTCTAGCTTAGTGTACTATAAGAGAATTCCTAGCAAACATTTTAATAGCCAGGTATACACTGCACAGCATGAAGTTACAGAGCTAGAACCCTTCCTTAGCTAACTCATATACTGGAAAGCCATAAATGAAAGCAGTATCTGCTGATCTCATAGTGACAAGCAAAGTTCTGTTTGAACACAATTCTAAAGGGAGAGTGACTTCTAGATGGAGAAATCAAGGAAGGCAGTGTCTACTCTACAAAAACTGAATGAATGGAATAATGAAAGACTGTGGTATGCCTCAAAAAATGTAAGGAATTTATTAGCCTAAGAGCACAGCAATGGAAGACTGTTAAATGATGCTGAAAGGAACCTAATGGCCAAAGAAGCCAACAATATTCATACTGAAGAGTTCTGCCTTAATCCATCAAATATCTGGCTGCATCTAGGTAGCTGTGAGCAAACAGGTAAGATGATAGAGGAACAGAGGCACAAGCAGGACAGGCAGAAGGAGAATGATACTAACAGGGAAGGTAAGTAACTCGGATTGATCATAATGCTGTTTGCTGTAGTGAGAGACACAGCTATAGAGTTAGGCTGGAGCAGACTGGGGAGGTTTAAAGGCTAGTAGCAAGAGGAGTGGTGTTACGTGATAAGCAATTCAACTGCTAAGCAAGGTTTCTGATCAAAGAATTAAAAAAATTAAAGTAGTACTTCATGAGGGGCACAGAATAGGCTGCCTGGTAAAGGGAGGATGGAGATCAATTAGGAAGCTGATCAATACTCTTGGGATACTGCAGATGGCAATGGAAGTAGGGTTATGATAACAGAATGAGAAAAGAGGCTCTGATGCAAATGATAAAGTAAGAGAGGGACTAGGATTTGGCAAGTGCAGGAATTATGTAACCTCTTAAGGAAAAAGAGGCAATAACCACTGACATTTTGAATCCAAATGACAAGAATACATGGCGACACAATGGTTAGAAATAAGTAAATAATACCAAACAGATTGGAAACAACAGAAAAAGAAAAAAAAGGTTTATTATTTTGACTTCATAATTCTAAATATATGAGGTGTCTAACAGACTTTGGGAGATGTTGAACAGATAGAAATGCAGTTCAGAGAGGTATCCAAGCAGGGCTGGATGGGGCAGAGCCATCAGTCATTATTCTCCACAGTCACCTTGGAAGGTAACAACAGGAGAGCAAACAGGCTCAGGAAACTTATGCAACTCAAACCCAAGTTACCCCTTGGCCGGAGGTGGCTTCGGGATTCAAGTGCCTATCTTTTGATTAAGGCCAGTGTTCTTTTTAATATACAATGCTATCAGGAATAATGATTTGTGTCTCTTCTAGAGGACAGCAAGCTGTGAAACTGGACTGTTTTGATCATTTTTGAATTTCTAGTACTTAGTACAGTGCCTCTTGCTCAACCACTTGCCCAGTTAGCTAGGTGTTATTTAAGGAGCTAGTGTTCATGCTGCAGGACTGACTGATGTCTCCAAGAGGAGACAAACCGCATACAGCAAAGAGAAGGCTGCCATGAATAGAACCATGGAGTACCCTCGTCTTGAGAGGAAGAGAAAAAAAAGAAAGGCAAGTCTCACACAGACAAATAGAATCAGGATGGGCAGTTTTACCAAAGGCCGGGGCATGAATGCCAAATGGTTTATAGACCTCAGAGAACATAAGGACTGATTAAAAAGTGCTTTATAATTTAAAAATTAAGAAGTCAATTTGACCTTCAAAAGCTGAAGGAGGGCCGGGGAGATGGCTCAGTGGAATAAGTGCTTCCTTGGCAAGCGCAAGGGCCTGAGTTCAATTCCCAGTTCCAAAAAAAAAAGCTGAAGGATAAGATTAAACTAAGGGGTAAACATGTTTGCAGAAACAGGGAGGGTGGTAGAAAGCACAGCTAGAACAGGGAACAAGGTCTGGAGCCCAGCAATTCCAGAGATGACTTTTGAAGTCTGCAGAGTTCTATGGATAAGCCACTATGACTACTGGACTATATTGGATTATTTTGCTGAATTCATGCACCTACAATATTTAAATGGCAATGGAAGACCCACCTCTGACAAAACTAAACGAAAAAGGGGATATAAATGAAGGACCATTTTGTATCTGTATGTCCAAAATAGTTAGGTTAGATATACAGCTACTTTCTCTTAATTCAATGAGAAGATTTGTACTAATAGTGTATGGACAGGATATCATGTCTGCATCTGTTACTATGAATAACTACTATGAAGACAACAATATGCAATGTATTAATTATTGTAACTGTCCTACTATCCTGTTTTGAAACTGTCTCAAACTATTTGTTTCTCTATTAATAAAAAAAAATTTAAAAAATGTTTACAGAAAAAAAGTACAAAACAATGCTGACTTCTGTAAAGAAGTTTAATAGGGATATACCTATTTATTTTTACCATAAACACCCTTTAAATATTTAGGTTTTTTAAAAAAATTCATTTATTTACTTAGTACAAGGTCTCACTACACAGCTCAGACTAATAGTGATCCTCCTGTCTCAGGCTCCCCAGTGCTGGAATTACAGGTGTGAGCCACCACACAAGGATTTGTGGTTGGCACAGTACACCCAGGGTTCTGGGCTAACATAGCATTCAGTATTGGGGACTGAACACTGGTCCTTGCACTTGCTAGGCAGGCACTTAAGGACTACTGAGCTATCTCCCCAGCCCCTTAAGTATTTGCTAATGCCTAACGAGAGAGAGAGAGAGAGAGAGAGAGAGAGAGAGAGAGAGAGAGAGAGAAATGTAGTGGTTCGAAGAGGGGCTAAGCCAGGCATGTTGGTGAATGCCAATAATTTCAGCATTCAAGGGACTGAAGCAAGAAGATTCCAAGTTCAACTACAGCCTAGGCCACATAGCAAGAACCTATCTCAAAAAAAGAAAAGAAAGAAATCCCAAAATAAAACCAAAAACAAGACAACAAAAAAGAAAACCAAACAAACAAAAAACAAGGATTAAAACTTGGAGAACAAGCATCAGGCTATCTGAATATGCTTGGCAGTAGAGGGAAAGAAGATGGAAAAAACAAAGAGGGTGAAGCAACAACAAAAAAGGTATAATGAAATCCCAGAAGAAAAAAAAAAAACTCAGTCTAGGAAAAGTAGGAGAGCCACACCTTCCTAAAAAGGGCGTGCCTTCCCACAGCAGGGACAAGAAAAAGGCTGAGAAGAGCCCAGCAAACCAGAAATACAAGGTAGTCTGGGGACAGCTGCCAAGCAGACAAGCTCCCAAGCCTGAGGCCTCAATCCTCGTGGCAATCAATGCTAAGGCCAGGTTACTGCACTATAGGACTGAGGCTTCTAAAAAAACAGAGATTACTTAGAACAGCTGCTAGGAAGAATGTGATCAGAATTAAGATAAGTAAAATGACTGCCAAATAAAGGCCTCCTTGAGATTAGAGAAGGAATCTAGAATGATAAATGATCCAAAAATTATCCCAAACTGTGCTTCAAAGATATGCAACATAACCACAAAAATATTTCAGATCATTGCTGGCTGGATTTGATAACTTGATGTAATTTTTAAGGAAATACTCAAAAACTCAGACAAAGACATTCTTAATTAACACTGGAAGCAGCACAGTGAAAAGAACACAGGCCTTAGTTACTCAGATTTGGGTTCGAATCCTGCCACCTGACAGCTGTGTAACTCTGCTTAACCTCTCTGAGTCTTGATCTCTTTGTCTGTAAAATGAAGATTACAATACCTGGTTTACAAGGCTGCTGTGAGAATTCAGATAATGCATATAAAGTAAGAAACAATGACAGCTATGAGGCAATTTGTAGCAGTACATAAAGGGCTCAAATAGTCAGGAATTGATAACATAAATTATACTTTAACGTGATGATAAAACTGTGTGTAGCTACTGAAAAAATGGGTTTCCAAATTCTCCTTTAAAAAGAAGATACTGCAGTAGAATTACTTACTCATCATCTGGAGTGAGCTGGACAGGTTCATTAGTAAACTGAGAATCAAAGTTGTCCAAACCAAATTCTCCAGAAATATTTGGTTTAAAGGGTGGCACCACCTGCTTTTGCTCCATCTGAAAAGACACAGTGCATGACATCTCAAGTTTGCATTCTTAGAAAATTCCACTCTCATTTTTCTCTTCTGCTTTCAAATGTTTTGGCAGGCATGGTTCTACACAGTATTAACAATGATGGATATAATCTATGAATCTGAATATAGATATCGGCCTTAATAACACTGAAACCTACTCTAGTACATTAATATTTTAATTGTATTATTTTCAAAAAAACATTAAAATGTTTTCAGTTATTTAAAATGTCATATACTAGTATGTCAACACTTTTAAGACAACAAAAGTTGGCCTGAGGCAACAATAAAATCTAATACAGAAAACAATCAAAATTTACATACCATATCCCAATCAACATTTCGAAAGAATGGATGCCCCTGAATATCAGCAAATCCTGTTTGAGGATGACAACCCAATCGTTCCTTTGGGTCCTGGGTGGAAAAAATATTGCAAGGATTGGGTGAATGGCAAGCTTTAAAATAAATTACCTTACTGGCCTGTGTTTTATGCTTATTATGTGGTATCTGCATTTCTAAAGCTAAAATGGTCTTTTATTGCTAGAAAGTGAGTTTTCTTTCTTTTCTTTTTTTTTTTATGTTTCTTTTCTTTCTTTTTTAAAAAATTTTTTTCCAGGGGCCAGGGAGATGGCTCAGTGGAATATGCGCTTCCCTGGCAAGTGCAAGGGCCTGAGTTCAATCCCTGGTTCTGAAAAAAAAAAAAAAAAAAGAAAGAAAGAAAATGAATAAATTTTTTTTCCCCATAATTTGAAAGTGAATTTTCTGAAGTTGTTGACAGGTAAAAATTCCTCATGACTCCTATTTATGTCACTGAAGTAGAGAATTGCTACCACTACCTGCTAAAATAAAATGGGAGGAAAAAGAAAAGCAGCTTAAAAAAAAATTTTTTTTTAAAAACAAAAAATTAAAGCCAAAATGGAAGGGTCCCTTCTGAGAGACCAAAGCCACACCCATTGCAATAAAGGTGACAGAGATAAATAACCGAATTAAACCTTCTAGAATAAAGCCAGTCCTACTTGAACTGTGAAGAACAACATCACCCAAAAAGAAAAAGCTACTCCTATGAGCCTCTGGAAGACTTGAGATTTATCTTCAAAAAGCAAGATTCCAGTGCTGCTATAGGAAGTGTGAAAATCTGACCTGCTCCTCCTATTTGGACTACTAGTGAAGTTTCTTTCTCCTATCAGTCAGCTCAATGATCATTAACTCTTTTCTCATCATTCTCTGAGATTTATTTTTTCTTCAATTCAGATGGAGAGCTCACAGTCCCCAGGAGGATTCACAACTCTTTCTAGCTTCAAGAGGAGAGCTCCACTCCTTCAGTATCCCATAAAGAATATCATGACTGGGGCTGGAGAGATGGCTCAGTGGTCTAAAGCACCTACTTGGAACAAACTAAGCTAAGCAAAGCACAGGGACCACGGTTCGATCCCCCAGCACCACATGCCAGCCAGCCGCGCCCCCTGGTGGGCTGAGCTGGCCACCCACCCACACCCACACCCACACACACTAAATAAATGTTAAAAAAAAAAAAAAAAAAAAGAATATCATGACTACCTGTCTCTTATGAGGAAATGAAACAGGAGATGGGTGTGGCAAAGCTGGCTGGGGTAGTAGGTGTGACCTGTTAATTACAAGATCCTGAAACACACGCACATGCACAGAACAGCTCCCAAAGCCCTGCATGTGGATTTCTTCGCGAGCTTGAGTAGTCTTCGGTAAGATGGCCCAGACCTGACATCAGCCTGAGAGGTGTGGGATCCCAGCACCACTACTCAGGACCTGTATATAAAGTTCCTGCAAATTTCAAGTTCTGGGCAGCATAAAACACACTAAGGACAGACAAGAAGAGCTTACTACTGTTTGTGGCTTTCCTCACTATGCCCTACCCTGTTTCCTCCAGGATGTACGTCTATCCTATTTTTTTCATCTTTTACTCTCCCAAGCTCTCTCTGCAGAGCCAGTTTCTCTCTTCACTTCTACTTTTTCAAATAAATTTAGTCACCATTTAAAAAATAATAATATAAAAAGCTTTCATTTCTGACTTTATTACAACTATTATCTTAACCATTTACCATAAAAGGTAAATTCACACAAACTTACTTTTTGTTCTTATAAACTTGCTTTCTATCCTGCAATTTATTTAACATAAAATTTATGATCACAATCTTAGGTCCTAAAACTTCTAGGCTAAGAACTACAACCAATATTTAAGTGATGTTCAGATTCTTCTACAACAGCATTACATCTTTTCTGAATTTTACCTATTTATTGTGGTACCTTGTTTGCAAGAAAATTTGACTTACAAATAGAAGCATTTGGCAAATTTTTTTTTGTTTGCAAAATCTGCATTGGGTGACAAACACAACTGTGGCTATCTTTCCACAAAAATACAAATGTGGTCCCTTTCTCAAAAATCTTACAAAAAATTAAGTTCATGAAACAAGGTACCACTGAGTATGGTTTTGAAATGGTAATTTGTAGAGAATGCTGCTTCCCACAGCTTAAAAAATACACGGCGATGAACTGATTCTATGGATAATGATACAGAGAAAATGGAAAAATAGAGTTGAACATGCAGTTTTGGCTAATCACATAGATTCAATTTTTCCTTCATAGAAAATATGATATAGGTATCATTTACATTAAAAACATCATATGTAACATAGCTTAAGGAAAATCATACTGTCAATATGGGAAGCTACTATTGTGAATTATTCCTTCCAGATCTAACTGAAAAAGTTATGCTGCTGGTTTAGAAGTTTAACTTGCCTAAGCCTCTATTTACCGGTTTAATTTATACAGATACAGATGAACCATGAAAGATTTTTATACATAATCCATACCTTGTTAAGAAAATTCTTCAGGACACTTGCAGCTTTTACAGAAAGAGAACGTGGTATGCGAATCTGTTTTTCCAAAATAACTAGAAAGACAAAGATTATGGTATTATGTTTAACTTGCATATAACTTTAATCTTTAAATTTCTGTTCATATATTTAAAGCATCCAGTAGAAAAAAATAAGACACTACAGTAAGTCCTGGACTTAAAAGTAAGTTTCATTCCAGGAGAATGTTCATAAATCAAGATTCATTTGTAATCTGACAAAGTGAGTCTTATACAGTACACCTGTAAATCTTATACAGTATACCTGTGAAAGTTAGCAAATCAAATGTTCCTCAATTTGGAAATTTACTGTACACATATAATTAAGACACTTCACATACATCCCCAATTCCATGCCTCCTTCCTTCTGAAAGATAACCTCTAATGTGAATACAATATTTTTACTTCATAAGCATGGGTGGTGGTTCTGGGAATTGAACCCAAACGCACATTTCCACTAATGTACATCCTCAATGCTTTAAAACATTTTATGCTATTATGGGCTACTGGACTCTTTTAGAATATTTTGCTGAGTTTGCACACCTATAATA
>NW_004524631.1:6163125-6163615 GCF_000260255.1 Octodon degus
CCCCAGCCCCTCTTCACAGTTTTTTGAAAAATTTAAAAAAGGTCATTACCAAAGGGAAAAACTGGAAGGTAAAATGCAAATGTTATACTAAAGTAGTACAATTATAATTTCTATTTCTAATTTTCTTTAGAACTTCTAAGACAAAAAGTTATAAACAATTAAGAATTAACTCTTAATTAATCCCTTAATCACAGCATATATAATCAGAAGATATGAGAATTCTGCAAACAGGATAGAAGTATATTTCTCTTTGTGCTAGAATTATAATAAGCATCCTAAAAAAAAGTAGAAATCATTTTTTTCATTTTTATACATGGAGCTACTTGACCAAGACAATCTTATGAACTATAAAGACTTTTTAATAATTTGAATGGAAACTAGTACATCCACTATGGAAGTCAGAGTGGAGATTGTTCAAAACTCTAAAAAGAGTTAAAATCTTCCCAAAAGAGTTAAAATCATATTACAGGAATACATGCAGACCCATGTT
>NW_004524631.1:6163715-6168088 GCF_000260255.1 Octodon degus
AACCACTAAGAAGAATATATGCAGTGTATTATTTGTTGAAACTGTACTTCCGATTTGATTTGAAACTGTCTCATTGCTATCTGTTTATTAATAAAACTTTGAAAAAAAAAACATTTTAGACAAGATAACACTAAACTGTCTGGGTGGATCCTCTTGCCTTCAGAGTGCTAAGATTATAGGTATGTACCACCATGCTAGGCTTACATCCATGTTTTATTCTTCGACTACATCACTGTGTGTCAGTTACCTCATCTGTAAAATAGGAATAAAAATAATACCTACTTCAAAGAGTTGTTATGAGGTTTAAAAGAATTAATATTTGTATGATGCTTACATTTACAGTATAATGTTCAACTTTACCTGACAATGCCAAATTATTCTCCAAAGCTATGGTGTCACTTTTCACTCCCAACAGCAGTCTAGGAGAGCCCAAGGTGCTCCAGACCTTTCATAAGTTTATTACACTTTTTTGCCAAATGTATGGGTATGAAACAGTGGTTCATTAATATTTTGTACAATCTCTCAATTGCTAATGAAGATTAATGTCCTTCCACGTACTCCAAGGTCAATTGGGTTTTCTATCATATGAAATGTCTTTTATCCTGTGATAGCCTTAACTATTAAATGCAAGATTTCATGGCAATCTTCACATTTCTTTGGACTGTGTTTTAGAGGTGCTCATCTGCTCTTGTTTCATTGTTTTTTTTTTTTTATGTGTTTAGTACAGGGTCTAAAGGATCTCACTACACAGATCAGACTTGTAGTGATCCTGTTTTCAGCCTCCCAAGCACTAGGATTACAGGCCTGCGACACCGGTCTTAGTCGTTGTCTCAGCTCGTCCCAGGGGCAGGGCCAGTATGGCACACAGGGGATCAAACCCCAGTCCCTGTGCCTAAGCAGGCACTTCAGTCTGCTGAGCTATCTGGCCAGTCCTGCTCTTGTTCTGTTCAGTTCAATTTTTAGTTTTCTCTATTGCATGTCCCTCCATCCCTCTTATCTTAACATTCACTTTTCTACCCAAACTGTTCCTTATGCACTCAGCTTTGGGGATCCTGTGTAAATACTGTGCGCTCTCTAGCCATAGGATCCCCCTGCCAATATTTCTTTATGATGTGTAATTTAAAGGAACTTCTTTTTAGAACTTTGAGTATAGGAAGGTATAGGAAGGTAATAGTCAATGGGCAAAGGAGACCACAGAGGTATAGTACCAGTCTGGGAATGTAGCAGAGTGTACAGCACTTGCCTAGCCTGTACAAGGTCCTTGGTTCAATCCCCAGTATCACATAATAAAAGAAAAATGCAAAATCTCACATATTAACTTAAGAGTATTCCATTGAGATTACTATTTTGAATAAATGAGTCACCCTCTTTTATGCTGCAGAATGAAGAGAATCTCTGAAAAAATACTATATAAATTACCTTGGAAGAGATAATCCTCTGTGTTTTGATCAGGGTTATCAGAGCTCCCAACAATATCAAATGGAGACCTTCCTGCCATCATCTCAAACATTAGGACGCCAAGGGCCCACCAGTCAACACTGAAACCTTTAGAAAAAAAGTTTAAAGCAGTAAATTATCCACTTGGCATGCTTGGAAGTCAATAATTAGAGAATAATTTTACCACATTAATGAAAAATTATAAACACAAGAAAGTAAACTCTCAATGTATTACAATTATCATGATACATATTAAAAATTACAGACATAATTCACTTATCAACAAAGGTAGGTATCTAAAAGAATATTAGAATATAAAATTATAAGGGCCGGCCAAATAGCTCAGTGGATTAAAGTGCAAGCAGGTGCAGGGGCTGGGGGTTCAATCCCCGGGCCTGCCATGCTGGCCCTACCCCTGGGGCATACTGAGACAACAATTGAGACTGGGCATGGTGGTGCATGCCTATAATCCCAGCTGTTGGGAGGCTGTAAACAGGCGGATCACTACAAGTTTGATCTACTAGTGAGACCTTGAACACCTTGTAGACCCTTCCTTCCCTAAAATAAAAAATTTTAAAAAGAATATAAAATTATGAGAAATGAAACATGAATTTCTTTTTTTAAATATACTTATGATTTCAGACTCACGCTTAGCACCTTAATATGTTCTTTTGTGGACACACATTATTTTTAAAAATCTTTTATTCATTTAGTACAGGGTCTCACTACATAGCTCAGACATGTAGTGATCCTCTTGTCTCAGCCTCCCCAACACTAGGACTGCAGGTGTGTGCTACCACACCCAGTTTTGGTGGCCAGCACCGTGTGCCTGGGATTCTGGACCAGCATGGCATGCGGTACCACAGATCCTTGTGCTTGCCAAGCAAGTACTCAGACCATCAAGCTATCTCCCCAGCCCTATACTGTATTTGAGAATGAATACTTTTGGTCTGAAACTTGACCTTTTACTAGCTGATTAAAGACTCCCAAATGAAGAATCCTGAATTTACACTGTGTACGGCTCTCACAAGTGCCCCATCCTCCTTTACATCTACTGAAATCAAACTAAAATCGAAGGAGTCAAATGCTTTAAGACATTTTCTTGGTTTCTGACAAGCAGCCAATGTTTGTAATATGTTTCAGATTACTGGGGGAAACATAAGAAAGCCGAACAATCTTTCAGAAGTGCAAAACTCTGGAATCGTGTGGTTGCTGGTCCAGTCCTTTACTTTGCCACCGTACAGCCATTAGGATCTTGAGTGTGTTATTTAAACTTCCTGCATGTCAGTTTCTTTCATTTGTAAGATGGGAATCTGAGGCATTGTAGAAAGGACTAACTTAGTTAACATAATATAAACTACTTAGAATAGTGCCTATCATTCCTCAGTGTCACAAATAGAGTATCATTCAAATTTGCCCTCTAAAGACCAGGTCCTACTGTCTCTGACTTCAGATCTTGGGGTCTTAAGATAGGACCTTTAACAGCATCCAGAAAATATATTAATAAGATCAGTAGCAAAATACTATAGTAAAATGCAAATGTTTCCATATTTAACCATCCAGCTAACAATGGCTAAAATATCACCTATTAATTTATTACCATAATCTTCTCCTCTTAAAATTTCAGGAGCAATGTAATTAGGAGTACCACAGAAAGTGCTGGTCGTATCTCCTGGCCGTAATCCTTCCTTTTATTAAAAAGAAAGAAAGAAAAAGATCTAAAATTCCATTTTTACATTTGTCTTTTTCTATTTCATCTACCATATAAATTCTCCAAATATAGGTAATACATTAATCTTAAACACATCACGAGGACAAATGCAACAAAATCAGATTACTACTACGTAGGCAGGTAAAAGAAAACCTGTTTTCAATAGACGGTGCTAAAAATTCAGCTCCAATAGATTTCCAAATTGCATTTAAAATTTTATATTCAAGGTAAAATCTAACACAAAAATTTACATTATGAGTGAAATGAAACCTATTTCATAAAGAAAATTGTTTTAAATCCCACCTCCTAACACAATGTTGACATTGTTTTTCTTCTGTTCATTTATGTAAGGTATAAGTTTTTTAGTTTTGTATTTTAAATAGCTATGGGATGGTAAAAATTAAGTCAAAATACTGTATACCAATAAATGTATGTAGAAGAAACAGAACGATCACCAAGAAGCCTTAGCAAATTCAAATTTGTATATACTTAATATATACAGACTCAAAACACAGTAAAATTGGAGAAATTTCACAATCTCGAAGTTGAAATACTTCTATATCTGAAAGTAACCACTCACCTAGACCAATAACTAGTAAGCAGAGAAAATACAAACAAAAAGTAATGCTGAATACACACTGTATACATACACATAGGATATGTATTTCATAAGTATGTATGGCGAGAAAGAAGACAGAAATGAGAAGAGATTCCTTGAATACAGAGGTTACACATTGCTTTTAAGTTTATACACGATACTGACTATATATTAAGTTGACTGAGAACATTTGCAAAGAACATCTAATAAGCCAATGTTATTTTTCAATAAAAATACAATAGAAAAAGGGAGGAAGACTGGAAGAAAGCCATTCTAACTTAATTCATTTGTGTAATAATGTTTTCACTGTTTATATAATGTAATGTTATTTTAATAACTGTAAAAATAGAAAAGGCTGGGAGTGGTGGCACATGCCTGTAATTCCAGCACTCAAGAGGCTGTGGCAAGGGCTGGGGAGATGGCTCAGTAGAATAAACGCTTCCCTGGCAAGCGCAAGGGCCCGAGTTCAATCCCCAGTTCTGCAAAAAAAACATAAATAAAAGGCTGGGGCAGGAAGATCAATCACTGAGTTTGAAGCCAAACTGGGCTACACAGCAAGATGCTGACTCAAAAAAAAAAAAAAAAAAAAAAAAAAAAAAAAAAGCCAGATGTTATTGCTCTGCAGCA
>NW_004524631.1:6176889-6182456 GCF_000260255.1 Octodon degus
TCATCGATCACTTTCCTCTTTGGCCCCATAATCTTCTTGATCAGAAAATTTGGGATACTACCGAGGTACATGATGTTACAGTACAAGTTCTCATATGTCCTGAGTGACTTATGTTCTTATACTAAGAGTAACTATTTTGAAGATAACATATAGAGCAATATCTACTGTAATTTTCTTATTATGAAATGTTATTTTTTCACAAAAAATAATGTAAAAAATTTCCTCACCTTACACATGCCATAGTCAGTGAGTTTAATATGTCCTTCTGAGTCCAGTAATACATTGTCCAATTTCAAATCTCTATAAATTATCCCTCGTTCATGAAGATAATTTAATGCTAAACTGATTTCTGCAGAGTAAAACCTAAAATAAAATTTAAGAAAAGTTATGTGATTCAAAACTATAAATTGTGGTAAATTTCTAGGAGAGATATTTCAGATTTAGTCCTACCTGCATTTGGAAACATAAAAATCACAACAGAAAATTTTCTTTATAACTTTCCAATATGCTTACCACTGGAGAGTCTGTGCCCGAGGCCTGTGTCCTAGGCTGCAGCGCTGTCCCTCATCTACTTGCCTAGGGGAGAGTTGCTGGGCCTTGGGCAGAAAGTGCTCTGTACGCACAGACACAGACTTGCCCTGTGCTTTCATAATTAACCTAAGACGTGAACTCAATATATTTAAAACTAATAAAAAATTTAATTGGCATACCACTTTAAAGTATCTAAGCCCAAAAAACACATTTATGAAAGTTTAACTTGGGGCCAGGGAGATGGCTCAGTAAAATAAGGACTTCCCTGGCAAGCGCAAGGGCCTGAGTTCAATCCCGGGTTCCACCAAAAAAACAAACAAAACAAAACAAAAAAACAAAAAAGAAAGTTTAACTTAAACTCATTTTTCACAAAGCTATTAATCTGAAAATGTCAAGCATGAGTTCTTAGTCTGGTCCATGATGAATTGTGGGAAGTTGTACGTGTACATACCCAAATTAGGGGCGAATTTGGGTATGTGTATGTTTTCTGGAGGGTTTCCATAGTTTTTATCACCTCTGTAAGGGTCAAACCCCCGCTCCAAAAGAAAAACCCTCTGAACTAGTAACAGGTCAAGAATACTAAAAGTTGACTATTCAAACCATAAAATCTACACCAAAATTTCAGAAATTATTCTACAATCATAAAATTTTAAACTAAAGTATAAACTTTCTAAAACTGCCACCAACTGACTGGTGAAAGACTTCTGGCCTAAATAATAAAAGTGAAAACACCCGAGCTTGTTTATGTCTGCTTGGGTGGTACAAGATCGTACTAAGTTTTAAGACAAGTACTTTGTACTTTATAGAGTCCAGAAAAGCAAACATGGTACACAACCAGAACTAGTATTTTAATAGAGTAAAAATCAGATGTAGTTTCCCTAAATTCAGCTGAACAAACAACACATATTGGCTATGTTCACAATTCAAAATATCATCTGTGGCAAAGGCCAAAACATCAATAAACAAAACCAGTAATTTATAATATCTCTAAAATTATAATTTGTCATGTAAATTGATTTTTAGCTTAGCTCCTAATATCTCACAAAGAAATTAACTAGCATCAAAATACAGTATTTATATACTGTTTTAAAGCTGCTGCACATAAAGTCATGCAGTCCTGAAAAATAATCTAATAGAAACAATGTTTAAAAAATGTACCTGGCATGTTCTTCAGGAAGTTTTCTTTGTCGTTGCATATGAAACATTAGATCTCCTCCATTTACATACTCAATAACAAAAAACAATCTAAAACCAAAGAGAGAACCCAAGAAGTCAAAATTCTAAATAAGGCAATGTAATTTTACAACTTAAAACACTACATAACATATAGAGCATTCTCTGTGGCTTAGCCTTGATAGGATGCTGAGAATTTGCTGGAAATGAAGGATATCTAGAGTATTGAAACAAAAACAACATAAAAATTCTGTAACCTGCTATTTCTACTCTAAAGTAGTACTTATAACCCAGAGCCACTGACTCCCACCTAATTTTTAACATTTGCTAGACATGGAATTTTTAATCACTGTAATATTTAAGGTAAAGAAGTTGGGATTTGGGTCTGGGGAGACAGCACAATGGCATAAGTGCCTGCCTGGCAAGTGCAAGGTCCTGACTTTCATCCCTGGTACTGCAAAACAAAACAAGTTGAGACTTTTCCTCTCCTACTTAAACTCCAGAAAACACTAATTTATAAAACTAGAATCCTGGGAACATTTAACAAGTAGTATTTTTTTTTTTTTTTTTTTTTTTTTTTTTTTACGGAACCAGGGATTGAACTCAGGCCCTTGTGCTTGCCAGGGAAGCACTTATTCCACTAAGCCACCTCCCCAGCCCCTCAAGTGGTATTTCTATTGCCATAATTATTTTCATTCTCCTTCTCTCCCTCTCCCCTTCCCTTCTCCTTCTCCCCCCCTCCTTTTCTCTCTCCCTAAAACAGTATCAATTCCTGATACTAATCCAACGTCCAACTATAGCTGAGTATCAGGAAGTTAAAGAAAAACACCACTGTGTCCTTTTCTGTGACTTTTACTTCACATACTCCAGCACACAGCTCCTCATTGTGTAATACATCAAAATGTATAAGCTGATTAATCATCCCATTTATCTCTCAATCTTACCTGCTTTCTGTCTGAAAGCAAGAATGCAGTCCAACAAGAAAAGGATGATTAGATGCCTGCTCAAAAACATGCTTCTCTGTCTGCACCCAGTCAATGTCCTATTTTAAAATATGAAAGAAATCTATGTCAAACAGAAACAAAATCATCAAAACTAACAATAAATTTGTTCTAAGCAACTCAATTGTCAAAAGTGCATCTGTTAACTAACTTGGCTAAATACAAAGACTATTGACAATATGAAAGAAAAATTTATGTACTGAAAAAAAATACCAGTAAACTTCTAATATTATGAAATGGTTTAGAAAACTTTTCTAAGACTCAAGTATTTCTCCTGATAGTAAGTTTGATTTCTATTTTTTAAAAAATTGGATCATAACCATAAAACTGAATAATAATCTATTTGAAACACAAATTAGAAAAAGAAAAATAATAAAGTAAAAACACTGAGATTTTCTCTGAAATAGTATGCTTGAGAAGTTTAACAGTTTAGAAACACAAAAATTTTAGTCTGCTTACCTCATCATCATTAACAAGCTCTTTTTTCACAACTTTCATAGCATAAATACGATCTGTTTTTTTTAATCGAACCAACAGTACTTTCGCATAACTTCCTCTCCCTATTACTCGGAGCAAATCGAAGTCCTGAAGACCTAAACTAGATGAAGCTTTGCCACTTTCCCTGGTGTTCATTGCCTGTTGAGAACATTTATAACAAAGAGTCATATCTAGAAGTATTTTGAATAGTATCTTATATTTCTTTCTTTTTTTTTGTGTGGTACTGGGGATTGAACTCAGGACCTTGTACTTGACAAGCAAGTGTTGGGCCACTGAACTATATCCTTGGCCCCCAATTTTTAAATATTTTCATAATGTAAAAATATTTTAGCCAGTGATGGTGGGCATGCCTGTTAATCCTAGCATTCAGAAGGCTACAGCAAAGTATTGTGAGTTTGAGGCCAGTTGAAGCTACAGAGAGTTCAACACCAGCCTGAGCTAGTTTGCAATTCTTTTATCATTGCAACCCACACAATGTGCAAGAAATAGGATGAGTTTATAAGTTAAAATCTGGTGTTAGTAAGACTAGGTAGTTTAAGTCTAAAGAAAAATGTTAAAGAATCTCTTAAGAAGGATCTGGTAACTTTGGGTATGGGGGAAACAAACATATACAAATAAAACATGACATTAACTTTTTTTTGACATTAACTTTTGTGACTGCGAAACTGACGGTATTGCTGAGGAGAAAAGAAAGTATATGGATAGTTGTTGGAGATAACAGGGAAATTGGCAGTTAAAATAGACATCAAGAAGAAAGAATCTGCTACTATAAAAGACTGATATAGGAGATTTAAGCTAGTGAAAGGACATTTTTTGAAGTTGGAGGCAGGAAACAAGCATGAGGCAGTTTAGCTAATGGAAGACATTCTTTTCCCCATATCATTCTTGTCATGTTATGTCATTCTTTTCCATGTCATCTTTGGTACTAGATGACATGGGTGGCAAAGTAAGTTTTATAAATTCATATACAACTATGAACGTAAGTTTCTGCTAGTTTATACAGGAGATTGAAGATAATCTTTTATCACCACCACATGATCAACAAATGTACCTATGGCAATAAAGGTCCTACTGAAGTAAGACTACTAGAAAAAGCAAAAAGCAATTAGGTATGGTGATGTGTTCTTGTAGTACCAGTTATTTAGGAGGCTGAAGCAGGAAAATTCCTTTGAACTTAGGAGTTAGGACCAGACTGGGAAACATAGCAAGACCTATCTTGACAATGAAAAGAAAGAAAAAAGTACAGGAGAGGAGAGGGAAGGGGAGGTGAAGAGAAAAGAAGAGAGGAAAGCAGAAGGGAGGGGAAAGGGGAGGCAGAGAGGGAGAAAAGAAGGAAATAAAAGGACTTTTCAAAAGAAGGACTATACATGAAAATTCAGAAATAATAATCATTTGTAAGAATAAACAAAGAAGAAATAAACCTGATTGGGGTGGGCTACCAAAGAGGAGAATGCTACAAAAACAATGAACACACTTTAAATATGGTTAAGTAGAAGCTATGAAAATGAACACATTAAGAAAAAAGAAGTGCTGTATCTTCTAGATACAATAATGAAAGACTAAATGAAAACAGAAGCTAATTGTGGAATGTCACCTTCAAAGGGTCTGAAGAAAAGAAGAGACCTAGCATTGCATATCCTATAAAATTAATTCTCAAACTGAAAGTAAAATATTTTCAGACACACAAAAATTGAGGAAACCATCACTAGGGGGTTCTCATTAAAGGAAATACTAAACTGAATACTTTAAGAAGAAAATAACATCATATGAAAGGACAGAGAAATAATGAGGAACAAAAAATAAAGTGTGAGTAAATATGAACAAGGATCAATTGTTTAAAGATGCTAACAATCAGAGAAACCACTTTAAAATATGAAAAACAGCACCAAAAGCAGGAAAATGTTTAGTGTGTGCTAAGGGCACCATGTTTCCAGAAAACAATAGAAGTACTTTTAATAATTTGTATTAATTTTCATAAGAATGTTAAGCAGAATCTAGACAAAATAGTAAAACAATGACAAAGAAGTAAACACAAATCTTAAAAATTATGGTAAACTACCACTACACATGCAACAGACTGGCACAGAGCTCTCATCAATTGTTGGTAAAAGTACAAATTAACACAAATAAGAAAACTTGCCATTATCTACTAAAGTTAAGTTTACACAAAACCCAGAAATTTCTAGTTATATACTATCTGAGTTACTTTCTTCATTGCTGGGACAAAATATTTGATACCCACAATTTAAGGAGAAAGAGGTTTATTTTGGCTCACAGTTTGTAGAGGTTTCAGTCTAGTTCTAAGGCAGGAGTCATGGCAGAAGTGCATGGCTGAAAACAAACAGCTCATGGAATAACATGCTG
>NW_004524631.1:6182556-6185715 GCF_000260255.1 Octodon degus
TGGCAAGCACAAGGTTCCAAGTCTGAAACTCCAGTACCACATATGCACAAAAAAAGGAAAATAGCAGAGGAGATAGCTTATTGGTATTAAGCTCCTGTCTGGCAAGTACAAGGTCCGGAGTTCAATCCCCAGTGCAAAAAAAAAAAAAAAAAAGGAAAATAAATAAAATCAAAGTATAATGTCATAGAACAGAAAGAACAACTCTCTCTATTTTTTAAATTTATTTATTTGTGTGTGTGTGTGTGTGTCTGGCCAGCTCAGCCCACCAGGGGGCAGGGCTGGCTGGCCTGTGGTGCTGGGGGATTGAACCGTGGTCCCTCTGCTTTGTTAAGCTTGTTCTACATAGGCGCTTTAGACCACTGAGCCATCTCACCAGCCCAACTCTATATTTTAAAACTTTACTTAATGTTAATTGTAAACATTTTATATTGCCAAGGATTTTCACAGACATCCTCTTTGATAACGTTATATTTATTATAAATGTTTCCTTATAGACCAAATGTTTACTAAAATAGACAAGAATTACTAGACATGTTTTGTTCTTCCTTTCCTTTTCCTTCCCTTCCCATCTTTTAGGTCCCTTTCCGCTCCCTATCTCATCCTCCCCTCCCCTTCCTTTTTATTGAGCAGGTTTGGGCTCATGGCCTGTGCATGTTACCCAAGTAAGGCCATCTTTAAGATTCCTGGTATATCCCCAATCAAACTTTTTTTTTAATGTATTTTTTACAGGGTCTCATTACCCAGTTTGGGCTTGTACTGCTCCTCCTGTTTTCAGGCTCCCCAGTGCTGGGATTACAGGTGTGTACCACCACACCCAGTCTCCCGAGCCAGGGCAGGGCCAGCATAGCATGTGGTGTGGGGGACTGAACCCCGGTCCCTGCGCTTGACTAAGCAGGCCCTTAGTCTGCTGAGCTATCTTACCAACCCTCAAACTCTTTTTCAAACAGTTATAACTTCTTTTCTGGTCCTGGGGATTAAATCCCAGGCCTTGTGTATGTTAAACATATGTACTTCCACTAAGTTATGCTCCAACCATAAAGGTGGTAATTTTTTTTTTTTTTTTGGTATGTAGTGCAGGGTCTAGAGTCTTCAAGGTCTCACTACACAGGTCCAACTTGTAGTGATTCTCCTGTTTTCAGCTTCCCAGGAAGCTGGAATTCCCAGGGATTACAGGTGCATGTCACTATGCCCAGTCTCGTTCACCCTCTCAGCACACCCTGGGGGTGGGGCTGGCATGGCAGGCTGGGGAGTGAACCTCGGACCCCTGCATCTGCCTAAGCAGGCACTTTCATCCACTGAGCTCTCTGGCCAGCCCTGTAATAATTTTTATATATGCCAATAACATGAGAATGCCTACTTCATTAAATCCTTATAAATCTACTAACAATTACGAACATAATTTAAATCATTTTGTATTATTGATGACAGCTTGATATTGGTTACCATGACAAAGTTTAAAACCCTGACAGGTATTGTTTTAATATGTAGACTTTGTAATAAAATTAACATTCTTCATATTTTTTGTTGACTTTTATTCTCTCTTGAGAATTATAGGATTCCATTATTGTTGCTATTTTATGTTTTAAATGAGAAAATAAAAATCTCCTGGGGGAAATATAAAACAAAATATATTTATATAAGTAATATAAATATATTTAAAAAGTAAATGGCATAAACGGTTTCCACTCATTAAACTTTCTAATTATTTATGATTAAAAATGTATGTAATAAGCCAGGCATGGAGGCTGAGACAGGAGGCTCACTGTGAGTTCAAGGTCAGCCCAGGCTATATAAATGAGTTCAAGACCAACCTGGGCTACACAGTATAACCCTGCCTCAAAAAAGAGCCAGGGCCAGGGATATATAGTTCAGTGGCACCACAGCAGTCTCGCAAGTGCAAGGTGTTGAGTTCAATTCCCAGTGCAAAAATAAACAAATTAAACAATTATATAACAAAATTTAAAAAGTATCGTAAGAAAAATAGCTTAAAGGGCTGGCCAAATAGCTCAGTGCAGGGCCAGGGAGATGGCTCAGTAGAATAAGCGCTTCCCTGGCAAGCACAAGGGCCTGACTTCAATCCCCAGTTCCGCAAAAAAAAATTAAAAAAATAAAGAATAGCTCAGTGGATTAAAGTGCCTGCTTAGGCAGACACAGTGGCCAAGGTTGGATCCCCTGCATGCCTTGCCAGTGCCAGTGGCCCTGCCCTCGGGGTGCGCTGAGACTACAATTGAGACTGGGTGTGGTGGCACGTGCCTGTAATTCCAGCTCTTCAGGAGACTGAACAAAGGCAGATCACTACAAGTCCAACTATGTAGTGAGACCATGAGACCCTGTAGATCCTTACTAAAAAATACAAAAAAAAAGAAAACGAAAAATGGCTTTAAAATTTATACATAAAATAAAATTAGGTTAAGTGGAAAGCTTATTTTCTAACTTATGCTAAATAGAAAATAAAGTTAAATATTCCATATAATTAGACGGTCTTATACAATGTTAGCATTTATTTAGAAATCTCTGGGCCCTAGTAGTACTCCCCTCAGGTGAATGGGGCTTGCAATTCAAATATTTACATTCTGAGAGGGTAACTGTGCATGAATTACCATAATAAGTACACAGTACTTTGTCAAATGACCAAAGCTTAAAGGAAACAAAGTTAAAAAAAACAAAAAACAAAAAACAAGAAATAATGATAAGCACTTGCCTGGCAAGTGCAAGGGCCTGAGTTCAATCCCCGGTTCCGCAAAAACAAAACAAAACACAACACCAAGAAATAATGAAGAGACGACCTGAACAAACCCAGAGCGCAGGCCCGCAAGAGAGTGAGACGACCTGGGGCCCATGGGATCCTGAACAGACCCAGAGCACAGGCCTGGCGAGTGAGTGACAGGACCCAGGGCCACGGGATCCTCAATAGACCCAGAGGGCAGGCCCGGTGAGTGAGTGAGACGACCCCTGGGGCCCACAGGATCCTGAATAGACCCAGAGCCCAGGCCCAGTGAGTCAGGCTGCAGGATCCTGAACAGACCCAGAGCGCAGGCCCAGAGAGTGAGTTAGAGGACCCGGGGCCCGCGGATCCTCATTTGATCCAGAGTGCAGGCCCAGCAGGGAACCCTTCAGCAGAACTCCCTGCAAAGAGGCTAGAGGCAAGACCCACCCAGC
>NW_004524631.1:6191200-6206522 GCF_000260255.1 Octodon degus
AGAGGTTTCAGTCTAGTTCTAAGGCAGGAGTCATGGCAGAAGTGCATGGCTGAAAACAAACAGCTCATGGAATAACATGCTGGAAGCAGAATGCGATCAACGGAAGGAGATATACCTTTCCAGGCCACGCCCCAGTGACTCACCTCTTCCAATGAGGCTTCATCTTCCAATATCACATTTAGCTATACAAAGTCATGAGTGGACTAACCCACTATATCACGACCCCATGATTGAATCACCTTCCAAAAGCCCCACTTACAAGCACACAAGGCTCTGGGGGTGGGGGGATGCATTTAAATACAACCATAAATTCCAAACCTTAAGGCCAGGAATGGTGACACATACCTATAATCCCAACACTCAGGAAGCTGAGGAAGGAGAATCACAAATTTAACGTCAGCCTGCGCTACCTAATGAGTTCAAGGCTTTGTCAGAACTACACGGGGAGACCCTGTCTCAAAAGAAAAAACAAAACAAAACAAAAATCTCACCCCTATCCCCCAAAAGCCTCATGGGCTTCTCTATGCAGAAAGCATTTAGTCTATCCCTTAAAGAGTTGACAAAGTCCTCACAATTTCAGCACTGCTGAAAAGTCCAAGTCCAAAGTCTCCTGAAAGTTAAGGCAAACTCAACTTTCAGGAGAAAAGAAAGGGGCTGGTGAGATGGCTCAGTGGTCTAAAGCACCTACTTAGAACAAACTTAGCTCACAGTTTGTAGAGGTTTCAGTCTAGTTCTAAGGCAGGAGTCATGGCAGAAGTGCATGGCTGAAAACAAACAGCTCATGGAATAACATGCTGGAAGCAGAATGCGCAATTCAATACCCCAGGGACCGCAATTCAATACCCCAGCACCACATGCCAGCCAGCCCCGCCCCCTGGGGCTGAGCTGGACACACACACACACACACACACAAACACACACACACACAAATAAATTAAAATTTTTAAAAAATGAAAAGAAAGTTAAGCACTTCAACATACAACAGCACAGGATAAACATTACATACCATGAAGTAGAAACAAGGCGAAAAAAAGGAGTGGGACCAGGAGGTATTGTCGCCCACGCCTGTAATCCCAGCACTCAGGAGGCTGAGGGAGGAGGAACACTGAGAGTTTGAGGCTAGCCTGGGTTACAAAATCAATTCAAGGCCAGCCTGAACTACACAGGAAAACATGTCTTTAAAAAGTAAACAAACAAAAGCAAAAAGAAGAAAAGAAAGGAATGGGACCAAAACAAGACTGAAATCCAACAGGGCAAAGATTAATTCCTATAGTTCCATGGCTAGCACCTGGGGCAATCTGTGCAAAGACCAATTCCACAGGGCTTGAGCAGCCCTGCCCCTCCAGCACGGCCGGTGGCGGTTACAGCCCTTATGGCTTCTTCCTTGGGCTGGCTTTGCTTGCCTCTTGCAGCTCTTCTCAGGTGGTCCATGTTCCTCACTTTGCCAACATTTTGAGGTCTCCACTGAACTTCCTGCTTCACTCTCTTAGCTCTGCTCTCTCCGGCAAACACTGCCTGGCCTCCCAGGCCTTCTTCTGCAATCTGGATGGAAGCCTCTCTGACACCACAACTCTTGCATTTTACATGCACATAAAGCAGGCACTAGGTGATGCCAAGGTCTGTTGCCAGCTGGAGCAATGGCCAAGTTTCTTTCTCTCTTGACTGTCAGGATCTTTGAAAGCCTGCATAGCTGTGTACCATGACCCAAATCCCAAGGAACAAATTCCCTAAGTGGCCTTTGTGCCCTGAGGCTCTCTTCTCAAAATAAAGTCACCCTTGCAATTTTGGGCCTGCAAAGGGTAGAGCCTTGCCAGTTCCTCTGATTCCCTAAAGGCATTTTTACTACTGTCCTATTTCAAAACAGTATTTGGCTTCTTTTCAACGCTATTCTTTTTTTTTTTTGATTTTAGAAATTTATTATTATTATTTTTTTAAAAGCAACTTCCAGGGTTTGTCATTGTACAGGTTCAGCCCAGTCTCCTATAGCACGGTACAGTGATAACTTATTTTTTTATAACTGATTCAGAGGCGCCAAAGATCCATAACTGAATTATATCAGAAAAAGAAAGAGTTAAAAGAAGAGTTTAATGTTAAGTGTAATGCTATTCTTTTTAGCAGCCAAGTTCTTTGCTCCATCTCTGTAGGCCCCAACTTACAGGTGCTTCCTTTCTCTTCAAACTCAAAACTTTTAAAAACATTCTGCTGGTCTATTTGCTCTTGATTCACAGTGTAGAGCTGGCTAAAAGTCTCGAGCAGTCTAAGACACAGCCTGAATGTTTGGCTGCCTTGAAATTTCCTCTGCCATGTTAATTAGTTCACCCCTCAAAGTACTACTCCTTAAGCACATTTACTACATTATGTCTGCCTCTCTCTGAAGCAGTTCTGAAAGTCCTATTTCATGAGTGCATGTAGTTGTACTATGTTACACTTTGTGTCCCCCAAAAGCCTCATACAGTCATGGGGCCTTGTCAGAAGTGGCTGAATCTAGAGTGTCTGATACTAAGATTAAGGTGGGTGATTAGTAAGTCAGTCCACTGATTGGTCTGACATAATTCTGGCTAGGATTAAGGGTGTGAGCGCTACACCCACCCTAGGATGAGTAGTCTGCATACAGTATTGGGGCAGAAATAGTTTTCTTTCCCGCTCTTGTGGCTTTTGCTGTCTTCTACTGCCATGAGCTGCTGCCCTTTGCCAACTGCCACCCTGCTTGGAGTCAGGCAACTATGGGCTGAAATCTTTACAAACTGTGAGCTAAATAAACTTTCCTCTCTTTGACTTTGGAATGTTGGGTACTTGTCTCAGCAATGAGAAAATAACTAAGACCCACTGCCATAGCTGGCTTAATGGCCTGAATCAATTCAAGCCTTTACTGTTCCTGGTCATTTTGACTTTGAGGAAGAGTCAGAAGCTGCACAGATCTAGTGAATAAGATGAATGAAAGCACACCGTAATGTTTTTACAAGTCTGTCTTTCCACTGGATGGTCCTAGCAGCAGCAGTCACTGTTCTTTATTATACCTCACAAACATTCACAAAAGAGGACCTCAGAAACTGTTTCAGAAAGTGGCTGGAATGATGGGATTAGGCATGTTCAAAGTGAGTGGGAGTATACTGAGAAGGATTAATGGCAATGCTTTTACTGCAATAAAATTTTAAAAAGCATACACACTATCTTATTCTGATCACCACCTGTATATCTATCAAACACTGGAAAGAGAAAAAGGGCAAAGGAGTATAAACTAATCTTTCAAGGCTAGAAATATATAAACTTGAAAAACTGAAAAACGTATTATTGATACAAGTGAAAATGGCTACAAAAAGTGTCTCTAAGAAGACAAACTAAAAGTAAAATTAAGGCATGAACTTTCCTACTTTTTTCCTCCCTTTGTGATTTTTTTTTTAATCTTTTTGAGACAGGGTCTCACTATGCAGCTCAGGCTGGCCTTGAACTCACTTTGTAGCCACACTGGCCTCAAACTCACAAATGCCTCAACCTCCTGTGTGCTGGGATTATAGGTATGAGCCCCCATGCCTGGCCTTTGTGCTTTCTGAGACATGATCACACTAAGTTACTCAAACTTTTTTTGTTTTTGCTCCAAACTCTTGATCGTCCTGGCTCAACTTTCCAAGTAGCTATGGTCACACGTATGTATCATCATGCCCAAGTAAAAATTTTTAACAACAAATCTGCTTTGCTTTAAAGACAAAATGCTTAATAGAACAAAAAGTGGCAGTTAAAGACATTTTATCATTTTACTTAAAATATAAAATTAGAACACAACATAAGAGGGTCTATGTTTTAAACATTAATCAAATATTCTAAATGCCATTCTTAATACACTATAATTTTTATATTATGCCATCTTAAATAAGTTTTGCTACAAAATCATTTCTTAATTTAGATTAGTAAACTAAACTAAAACAGAATAAAACTCGAATCATTAAAAATCATTCCTTTATTACCATTATGATCTAAAAATCTAAGCAAGTTAATACTTCCAAACTGTTGCAGCCTACTGAAAAGCTGATCACAGGCGCTGAGTATATAACTCAGTGACAGAGCATATGGCTAGAATGTGCCAGGGCCTGTGTTCAATCCCCAGCACCCCAACCACGTGAAAAAAAGGACATCTAACCACATATGATAATGTAAGACACATACCTCCTTTTCTTCACCAACTTGGTCCAAACTTTCATGACTTGAAGGATTATAAGGAATTACTAAAAATCCAGTGCCAAACATCAAAGAAGAAAAACATAGCATTCATTAACGAATCCGACATAAAACATTTTTTAAACTTTTACTTCTAAATATGTTTTCGTTATATAAAGTTGATCACTGTACTTGTCCTACTAAATACGAACTATACATAACCTTAAGCATCAACTCCTACTGCTTAGTAAGGATACAGAGAACAAGTACTAACCTGGTAGCCATGTACTGCTTTTTTTTTTTTTTTTTTCTTTGTGAAACCAGGGATTGAACTCAGGTCCTTGTGCTTGCCAGGGAAGCACTTATTCTACTGAGCCATCTCCCCAGCCCCTATGTACTGCTTTTAATAAGTACCTTGTCTATATTTAAAAACATTTCACTTCTTTAAAAATTAATCAAATATATCCCTCCATAAAGTTGCTTTTTTAAATCCTACTTAAGACAGAGAGATAGAAAGCATACAGTTTTCACTTGTCTTTTATACTCAAATGTTTCTGAATACCACTCAGGTCAAGTAAAGAACCGATATGCAAGAGGCTTCTATTCCTTAAAGCCTGTTAGGGTAAAAAGGGACTGTATTCCTTAGCCTCAGGATTTTGAAGCTTCTTCCATTACCAAGACTGCATTTTGTCCTTCTAGAAAAATTCTTGTTTTCCCTTTCTTGATTCAGCTCAGAATATCAGGCTACTCTATCCTTTATAAATGTTCTCCAAATTTTCCTGATACATGCTTAAGGTATTGTTCTGATTTAAGATTTTAATGCATATCACATTTTGGGGGGAATTTCTGTGCTGTATCTCTGTATCTTTTACATAATATCTACTTGATAATAAGGCTTTGAATAAAAACAAGTCACTTGAACACAAGACAGCCATAAAATCTGTTTTTTTTTTCAATGTGGAAAAGAAACTAGGTTTTCTGCTCTACTTCAAGAGCCTCAAAAGAAATTTGTTTTAAGTAAAAGTTTTTTTGTTTTTATAATTTACATAGCCATCTTTTTAAAATGCCAAATGTGTTGGTTAAATATTATGGCTAATCTTACTACCATAAAATATGCTGTCCTATTTTTAATAGGGAGAATGTTAATATTTTTCAACTTAGGTAAAAGAAATATTTAAATGCTACTTCATAAAGAAAAATGGTTTATGCCAGCCTCATCCTTACCTGTCTGTGCATGGTCTGAATGCATGGATGACTGATCCACTTGCATCAAGGGTTCCTATAACATTTCCAAAGGTATAACAACTTAGTAGATTCTACTTAAATCACAAACTCTATAAATCCCCAACCACTATTTCAATGATTTTTAAAGACTCTAGGATATGAGTTCTTTGCTGAAGCACAGAGATATACTTCAGGATATTTATAAATCCCTTAAAATTGTGTACAATATTTATAGGTTTCCCATTTAAAACAAATTATTTTCAAAGATGTCAATGGCCCAAAATGATAAAGAAATTCTTCTTAGACACTGATGCAACCAACTATCCACAAATGACCTCAGCAACAATGCTAATTCAAAGCAAAATTGTTGAAGCTGGGAATATGGTGGAGTAATAGAGTACTTGTCTATCATGCACAAGACCTGGGTTTGATCCCTAGCCCTGCAAACAAAAAAAGACCCTATTCTTGTTAGTAATTCATTAAACTTAACCCAAGTTTGATGAATAGCAGCAAAAAGAAATAAACTTAGCATTATACATAGGTACCATTAAGGCTGCCTTAATGGTAGGCTCATAAATAAGCTTGTGGATTTTTAAATGCAATCTACCCTCATTCTAACATATCAACAGAATCGCTATCTGCTCCTTTTTCTTTGTACACGTATGAATGCACAACTCACTGTATCACATAAGAATATTCCAGTGTGTCAATAAGTAATCTAAATTTGTAATTCTTAACTTCCTGGTTTTCCTTAAGACTGAAACCTTTTGTCTTTTACTAAAGCTATGAACTAGCTAAATAATTCTAATAGCAAAGAGTCAATTTTGGTAACAACTATAACCTACTTTTACAAATGTCCAAAAAGTCTTAGAAAGCTGCATTTGCTATTTTTTTTTTTTAGAATCAGGAATTGAACTCAGGCCCTTGCGCTTGCCAGGGAAGCGCTTATAACACTGAGCCATCTCCCTGGCCCAACATTTGCTATTTTTAAAAACACAGATTCTTTAACCTAGTAACTCCATCTCTGGACCCCTAAGGAAATAAGATTTTGTTACCATGAAGTTCATTTCAATTTTCTTTGCAGAAAAACTTAGAAGATTCCTTAAACGTCAATTGCAAGAAACAGGAAATTTTGGTAAAGACATAACACACTATTATGTTAAAAATGATGATGAGACATACAGATAAATATAAAGACCAATTATACTGTCTTACAGAAGAAATGGGTTAGAAAGCAGGATGCAGGTCTTCCAGCAGAAAAGTATAAAAACGAAGTATAAGAAGTAAAGCCATGGTGTTATGTTGAGCTGCAGGGGACTCAGGTCAACAATTTCTAACAATGCCATTGAAGCGGAAGACCCAATACTATTATGGACTACTGAACTCTTTTAGAATATTTTGCTGAGTTTACACACCTATAATATTTAAATGATGGAACTTAACAAAAAAAGGGGATACAGATGAATGTCCACTTTGTATCTGTGTATTCAAAGTAGTTAGGATAGATACATAGTTACATTCTCTTAATGAATAGAGGGATTTGTTCTAATGGTGTTTGTAAATAGGATATCAAGTCCGCATCTTGTACAGCAATTAACCACTAGGAAGAATGTATGCAATGTGTTAATTATTGAAACTGTCCTACCAATTTGGTTTGAAATTGTCTCGCTGCTATTTGTTTCTCAATAAAATTATGGAAAAAAATTTTTAAAAAATAAATAAAAGTTATGTAAAAAAATAAAAAATAAATTAAAATTAAAATTAATAAATAAATAAAACTGAGATGCCAAACAAGATAGCTACTAAACATTTAACTACTTAAACCTACATGTTAATTAATTTAAATCAGATTAAATTTAAAATATACATCTCAAAAAAAAACAAAACAGCAGGATGCACTGGCCCTCATTTTGTGAAAAAGTACATAAAAGAAAAACACAAATACGTACTTTCTGGTGGGATAAACATTTTCTGCAAAGAAATTATAAGGGATGGAGAAGGTAACAGAGAAAAAAGGAAACAGTAAATGTAAGCACATCTAAGCGATCAATCAATTGAAATTTGAATGCTGATTCATCATAAAAATTATAACATTTGTTGGACAAGTAAAATTTTGAATACTACCTAGAAAGATATTTGATGTAGTGAATTTATTTTTAAAGTTTTTTTTTTTTTTTTAACAGTCCTGGGGATTGAACTCAGGAACCAGCACTTGCCAGGTAAGTGCTTATTCTTATATCTCCCTGCCCTGAAGTTGTATTTTATAAGGGCCCCTAACTTTTACAGGTACAGGCCACAGTATATTTCAAAATAGTAGGGGGTCAGAGAGATGGCTCAGTAGAATAAGCACTTGCCTGGCAAGTGCAAGGGTCTGAGTTCAATACCCAGTTCTGCCAAATAAAAAAAATGTAGTACTGAGTGAGGGGAGATTAGTCGGTTGGGGAACAGACTGATCATGACTTTTAAGTATTGGAAGAGGGTAACTGTTGGAACACTCAGTTCATTTTACAGTTCTAGTATCATATGTTTTTTTCATATACAAAAATTAAAAGTGTTCATACATATAAATTTGTATAGGGAAAGTTCTGTAAGAATATATAGCAAATAACACTATGTTTACATGCTACAATCTGTACAGATTTTTATCTAATTTTTTTCTTTGTTCATCTATAGTCTCTTTAGCATGCTTTAATTACATACTTAAAATAGAAAACGCAAATCAAAATTTAAAATGCTTTTCTGCCTAGTAAACACACTTCAAATACTAAACATGACAATTCTGATTCTTCTTAGCAGCTTAAGATAGATATTAGAATAATAGCAGTGATAAATTCATGATTGAGTTTAGCTTAAAGAAGGGGAAAAAACCTTAAATGATTCTCCCTACATCTTCATAATTTAAACCACAACTTTTTATATCAGATCAAACAAAGATGCTAACTATCCTACAAAAAAATATCAAAAGTTCTAAAGCTACTTCAAAAGTTCTAAAGTTCACAATATGTTAAGCAGCATGTAAAGTATTCCTATCTACACTCGTTAACTGTATTTTGAGATGTAGTTTCTTATTATCTGCCTATTTTAACTGCTTTAGTATGGTAGATTTAAAAGAAAAGCATGCTATACTAAAAACAAATAAACACAAAAACCCCTGTCTTACCGGTGGCAAAGAATGTCGCCCACATTCAATTGTGACAAGTTTGTGGCATTTCTTATGAACCAAGAGTTTGCAGTTGATACACTTATATCCCTGGCGTCCAAGTCCCCATATTCGGTCTGTGCAGATGGCACAATGAGCACGCTGAAAAATGTAATTCAAGAGTATTTTATTAAAAAAAAAAATTACAATCATTTCCCAACAGTTTGCTCATAAAATACTAAAAGTAACTGGCTTTCATCTCTATTTCAGTTCCCTGCATCCTATTGTCAACTTCCAGCCCATGGAGGAAAAAATTCCCAAACTTCTTATAGGTAAATTTTCAAAAGCTGTGAAGGTCAGTGGAAAAAAACAAAACCAAAAACAAACTTGTTTAAAGGCACAGTAACATTTATAATTATGTTGCTTTCTGTTACTAAGTCCAAGAAACCTCCATTTTTACATAACCAAATTCATAGGTATGAGTACAGAAAAGATGTGGAAAACAGCCTTTCATACTGTTTAAATGGTAAACCGAAACACTGCCCTTTTTTTAGCCTTAGGCATGGTCTTTATTCAATTGGATACTGTACAAATATTACAATTTCCTTTTGCTGCAAAAAGTATAAAAATAATCTTTATATAGGAATTCATTCATTACTGTAAATCTTTCGAAATCTTTGTAAATGGCTCTAAATGTGAGTAAATGAATGAATGGAAATAAGGAAGTTGGGAACACTGCCTTTTGAAAGAGCAATATCTAAAGTGACTTTCAGGGGCCAGGGAGATGGCTCAGTGGAATAAGCACTTCCCTGGCAAGCGCAAGGGCCTGAGTTCAATCCCTGGTTCCACCAAAAAAAAAAAAAAAAAAGATTTACTAAAGTGACTTTCAGTTTTCAGTCTTCTTTAAATTTTAGTCCTAATAAGGGTCTCACATTTTGTTTTCATTTTATTTATTTCTCTATTAATGAATTTAGGACAAGACATTAGGCTGGCTGGCTGGCTTTCCTTCCTTCCTTCCTTCCTTCCTTCCTTCCTTCCTTCCTTCCTTCCTTCCTTCTTTCTTTTTTTGTGAGACAGGGTCTCACTATGTAGTTCAAGCTGGCCTTGAATTTGTGGCAATCCTCCTGGCTAAGCCGTACATCAGTTTTAAATTTGTGTATGTGTGTGTGTGTGTGTGTGTGTGCAGGGTCTCACTACACAGCTCAATAGCTGTTATCCTCCTGTTTTCAGTCTCTCTAGTGCTGGGATTGCAGGCATGTGGCACCATGCCCAGACTCGGTCACCAGCTCAGCATACCTGGAGTCAGGGCCAGCACGGCACATGGTGCCAGGGATCGAACCCCAGCCCCTGCACTTGCCTAAGCAGTGCTTAGTCCACTCAGTATCTCGCCATCCCTCTTACATCAGTTTTAGAATGGAAGTAAAGTCCATAAATTTGTAGTCATCAAAATAAGTTAAAAGCATGGACCCCTGGAGACAGATTGGCTCCTTTCAAACTTGAGCTCTGCTACTCACTGGTTGTGTATCTTGGGCGAGCTACTTAACTGATTTGGCCTTCATTTTTCTCAGTTATAAAATGGAGATATATAGGACTATTGTGAAGCTTAAATGAGTCAATATATGCAAGCATTTGGAAAACTGCCTGATATATAAAATTCTAGACAAATGTTTGCTATTATTATTTTCTAAACAGGAAAAAACAAATAATATCAAATTAGTTTTGCAATGTAAACCTTGTTTAATTTTCTGGCTGCCTGAAATTATATTTAAATCTTTTTTTTTTTTAATTTATTGGGAATCAAACTCACAACCTGGGGCTTGCCAGACAGGTGCTATGCTGCTGAACTAAGGTTTGGTTTTCTGTTTTGTGTTTCAAGAGAGGGTCTTATGGTATAATTCAGCTAGCCTTAAGCTCACTGTGTAGCTCAGGCTGGCCTCAAACTCATGCTCTTCATCTTCATGACTGTGTCCTAAGTGCTGGGACTAAAGATGTGTGTCACCTCGTGCCCAGCTAAAAACTAAATTATCTTATAGCTAGGTAACCATATGATTAATGATCCAATCTGGTGCTTATTTAAGAATAAAAGTTGCTGAGCATATAGCTAAGTGGTAGAGTACTTGCCTAGCATGTGCAAAGCCCTACACTGGATCCCAGCCTCTAAAAAAACAAAACAAAAATACAAAATAAGTATGCTGTTATATGAAAACCAGGAATGTAAGGCTTTGCTATTTACTTCTTTAAAAGGGTATAACGAGACTTAATAACAAAGCTACCTTTTTCTCCTAATAGAGAACAAAAAACAGACAAAAAAGATACATTATCATCATTCAACAAAGTTTACCCTGTTGAAGCGTTTGGCTTGAAAAGTATGGCCATTTGCACAATAAAGCTTTCTCCAGCGGCGTGCACCTCTGCGGTAGATAGATTCTGAAGAGATTAAAAATTAAAAGAAAAAGAGCAAGTATGAGTAAAAGTCACTTTATAATTAAGTCTGATTCTTTTCATAATAATCATTGCAAGAAAAAATACTGATTAAAAACCCAAAATAAAAACAAGACAAATTCTTCAAGGGAATAGATAAAGACTACAGTATGGACGTCTGTATAACTAGTACTGCTCTTCTTTTTAAATAATTTTCCACTTTTTAATTAGAAATAAATTTAAGCCTACCAAAAAGTTAGAAGAATAAACATCTGTCTACCCAGCTTTACCAAATATTAATGTTTTGCCATATTTTCTTGGTACATTTTTTTCTACAATCATTTGAAAGTAAAATGCAGACATCATGAAACTTAAATACCCTAACAACCAAAGTATTCACTCTCAGAGATTAAGGATATTCTAATACTTACTGTCAAGTGTTATAACCAGAAAAAAAAGAAAAAACACAACTCTGTTATGTATATACTACATGCATACATGTGCATATAGAGTAGGGAAAATATTAGCAACAGGTAAGTCTGGGGAAAGGATATATGAATATTCTTGCTTTTAATGTTGTCTCATCTCTTCCATAGTTAAAAATTTCCAGAATCAAGCTTGTCTTCTGGATGGTTAATAACCTAAGTTTGCAGACCAAAATTAGATGAAAAGGAGGGCTGCAAGGAAAGCCAACATTTTGGCCCAAACCTTCCAAGGTCAATTAAGACTCAGGACATATGAGAACTTGTACTGTAATGTCATGTTATTCGGCAGTGTCCCAAATATTCTGATCAAGGAGATTATGGAGCCAAAGAGGAAAGTGATCGATGATGTAGAGTGTGCCTAAGGAGAGTCACATGGAGAGAAAACATTCTCTCAGGCTTTCACAGAGAGCACATTGGCCAAGCAATGGCCGTGACTCATCCACATGGTTGACATTGACAAACAATCTGAGGTACAGGATCTCAGGATAAATCCTGAGGGGATTTCACTGACCTTATCAGACCCAAAAGCTACAACTCTTGTTGCATAGGTCCTGCTTTAACCTTGGTCTTAACCATCCAGCAGAAAAGTATAAAAACAAAATGTAAGAAGTAAAGCCATGCTGTTATGTTGAATTGTAGGGGACTCAGGTCAACAGTTTCTGACATTGCCAGTGAAGCGGAAGACCTAATACTATTATGGACTACTGAACTCTTTTAGATTATTTTGCAGAGTTAACACACCTATAATATTCAAAGAACAGAACTTAAGAAAAAAAGGGTATACAGATGAATGTCCATTTTGTATTTGTGTATTCAAAGTGGTTAGGATAGATGTATAGTTACATTCTCTTAATGAATAGAGTGATTTGTTCGAATGGTGTTTGTAGATAGGATATCATATCTGCATCTTGTACAGCAATTAACCACTGGGAGGAATGTAAGCAATGTGTTAATTATTGAAACTGTCCTACCAATTTGATTTGAAACTGTCTCATTGCTATTTGTTTATCAATAAAATTATGGGAAAAAAATGTAAGGGAAAAAAAAAAAAAAACTGAAACCACCACTTTGAGTGGTGATACTCAATCGTGATACAAGAACATGATTCTATTAATAAAAAATTCTAGAACAGGCAAAACTAACCCACACTGATGATACCAGAACAGTGGTTTCCTCCAGTAGGGAAGAGGTAAGAGAAAAATTTTTTTAATAATGAAAGTGTTCTCTATGTTGATTGTGGGTATAGGTTACATATGTAATTTGTCAAAACTCATCCCACTGCATGTTAAGACCTGATGTATTTACTATATGAAAATTACAAAAAAAAAAAAAGAAAATTACAGCTTAATAAAAAATTTTTTTAAAAAATTTCCAAAATCAAAACCACATGATTAAAATAAATTTTTCTTTTATATATAAAACTGATTTTTGTTATGTAAATTGAAACTATCTGAATTTCATCTAGCAAAAATATAGTTTATTTATCTATATTTAGTATAGGGTGAGTATAGGGTCTACAGGGTCTCACTACATAGGTCTGACTCATAGTGATCTTCCTGTTTTCAGCCTCCTAAACCCTGAGATTAGCATGCCACCACACCCAATCTCAATCTCCATCTCAGCATGCCCTGGTGTCACAGATGGTATGGCATATGCAAAAGTATAAACAGTTACTAATATATCTGAAATTAGCGTGGAGCTGGGAGTGGTGGTACATGCCCATAATCCCAGTACTCTGGAGGCTTAGGCAGGGAGACCCCTTCCAGTTTGAGGCCAGCCTGGGATACATAGTGAGTTCAAGACCAGCCTAGACTACATAATGAGACCTTGTCTCAAAAAACAAACAAACAAACAAACAAACAAAAAACAGAAGAAACAGTCTGGGCAGGGTGGTGTATGCCTGTAATTCCAGCACTTAGAAGGCTAAGGCAGAAGGATCATCACAAGTTTGAAGTCAGCCTGGGTTACATAGTGAATTCAAGACCAGTCTGCATAATAAGACCCTGTCTCAAAACAAACAAACAAACAAGCCTAAAAAGAAATTAGACTGAAAAAGAAAACAAATTTAAAAGTTTCATAGTTTTTTTTTTACTTGTCATTGCACATTCTTTTTTTTAAACAGAGTACTGAAGATTGGGCCCAGGGAACACTGGGAGCACTGAGCTATGCTGTCTGCCCATATTTATTTTGAGACAGAGTCTACTAAATTGTACTAACTGGCCTTTGCTATTCTTGCCTCAGTTTCTCAGAAGTTAAGAGCTACTGGGACTGTAAGCAAGCATCACCTTTGCCTGGTAACTCTTTTCAAAGGTAAAAGTACATAAATACTTACTATCCTCCCCTGGACAAGGCATTCCAGGACGCTCTGGTACACAAGGGAATACTAAAACCAACCAACAAACAAACAAAAAGCTTTTTTAGAACATATGAATTATAAAGAATTAAAATAAGCCCCCAAAACATGAATCTCTCTTTACTTGAAATGAAATAATTAGTGTGTGGTTAACATTATTTGATAACAAGATTCATTTTTACCAAGGACATAAAAAAGAAATTTTTGTGACAACAAGTATGTCTATAAACAATGTATTAGAAACTTAATTTACTAATTCCAGGCCTTTGTTACTTATCACTAATTATTTGTCTGCTTTTAAAGAAACTATTGGGCCGGCCAAATAGCTCAGCAGACTAAAGCGCCTGCATAGGTGGAGCACAGGGGCCAGGTTTGATCCCTGGCATGCCTTGCCAGCCCTGCCCTCAAGGCATGCTGAGACGGCATTGAGACTGGGTGTCATGGCGCACGCCTGTAATCCCAGCTCTTGGGAGGCTGAACACAGATGGACCACTATGAGTCTGATCTATATAGTAAGACCCTGTAGACCCTTACTAAAATACAAAAATAAACTATTAACCACTATTGACTTAAGTATTTATTGTACTGACAATTTTGTCACAATGAAAAATTAGAATTACAAAAATATACACAATTATGAAACATAGAATATTAGAGCTTTTAAAAGATGTATATTAAATTTAAGAATAATTTATACCAGAAAATATTCAAAAAATGTTTATAGCAAGAGCTATAAATTTATAAACATATTAAATGATCTAGTTGTTATAATAAGCTAGAATAAAAAGCAACAGCACATATAGGGCTGAGGTGAATAATTGGTCAGGGCTGGAGAGATAGCTCAGCATTTAAGTGCCTGCCTGAGGAGTGCAAGGACCCAAGTTGGATCCCTGGTACCACATGCTATGCTGTGCCCCCCCCCCCTTCTGGGCATGATGAGGTACACCTATAATCCCAGCCCTGGGGAGGCTAAGACAGGATCACTACAAGTCCAAGCTGCATAGTGAGACCCTGCACCAAATAAATAAATAAAAGATTTTTTAAAAATTAAAAAAATAATAAGACAACCTTTTATAGTAATGTTGTAAAGGACACAGTTAATAAAGAAAAGAGTACAAAAGCAGTTTTTAATATTATGTACTTTTAACAGTTGAAATATAAATTAATTTCTGAAAATAGATGTTGGATATAATATAAAAGACAAAACATAAAAACATTAATATCACTGATCAATCAGCTCTTTAAGCTTCCCCCTTTTTTGTCTTTTTGAGACAATTTTGCTGTGCAAGTTCAGCTAGCCTTGAACTCACTTTGTAGCTCAGGCTGGCCTTGAATTTGACAATCCACTTGCCTCAGCCTCCCCTGGGATTACAGGTGTGCACCACCATGCCCAGCCTCTTTAAGTATTTGTTGTAATCTTATATTAGCAAAAGATCATGAAAAATAAGACTTTTAGGGCCAGGGAGATGGCTCAGTAGAATAAGCACTTGCCTAGCAAGTGCAAGGGCCTGAGTTCAATCCCCAGTTCTACAAAGAAAAAAAAAAAAA
>NW_004524631.1:6206697-6210911 GCF_000260255.1 Octodon degus
TTAAAGTTGCTTTAAAGTTCTCTTAAACCTGAAGACGTAAAAAGATTGATCTTACCTTCTATAGCATTTAACAAACTAGTAAAGAAGCATGATAATAGAAAGACAAGGCACATAGATTAAAGAAAAGTCAGAATTATGTCTTAAAATGGTCCACAATAAGAGATTATTTTTAAAAATATTCATGGCCCCAGAAGAGTATGAAATGATATCTTTACCATGAATTAAGAGTTCAGAATCCTTATTTAGCTCATAAAGTCTAAAGGCTTCTTCTAACTCCAACTGAGATGACACAGTACATGGGTCTCCTAAAAAATACAAAAATAAAGTTCATTTATTTAAATCTCTGATTGTGATAATTAATAACAAATTCCATAATAGAAAATTAGATATATTTGGCAAGGACAGATTTTTTTTTTTTTAGACAATTCTGTTCTCTTAAGTGGATAACATAACTTCCATTCTATTTGTACAAAATATTACAGAAAGTTCACAAATACCAAATTTAGTATATATAACCCATTTTATTAGTAATATATATTCAAAATGTAGCAAGAAAAAAATATGCATTCAGCCATATTTTAAGCTGCTACTGCTCTGTGACTAGTGGGTGCAGCTAGGAACAGACATTATGCTCTAAGAGGACATGAGAGTGGTTCCCCTGCCACACCATGGTAGCTCAGAAACGGAATCGTTTTGCCAAATTTTCCTGCATGTGACAGCCTGCTCAAAGGTATCCCAGAAAAAAGAAAAGACTAAAGTACTTGAAAGAATAGTCCTGGTTGAGCTACTTTCAAACATAGACACAGAGTTCTGGTAAACACACACACACAGAGTAAGAAACATTTCCTTAGCCAACGAGCCAAAGAAGTGAGTCATTCTTTGCAATTCATAAGCGTCTCAAGGACAATGACATTCACTGAGGAACACGTCACTGGAGCATAGCTAGGGCCTGAGCTGGGTCCCTCTATGCATTTTTTTGCTCATTCCTGTGGTTATGTGAACATCATGACATACTAGACACCACCAACCCTGGCCAAACCTCGGTCCTTCTCACAGAACTCAGACGACTATCTGAGAGAAAAATTCAGGTGTGTTCCTTCCCTTGTCTAAAAGACCAGAGTGCTTCTATTCTTTTCTCTAACTTGGCTCCCAAGTTCCTACTTCCTTTCATTTTCTATGGGCCCTATTTTATTAGTTCTCTTCAGTTCCATTTCTCATTTTCTTTCCTTCTACCAGCTCCTCTCAGGCAAGGACAAGTTTGAGTTTTCCTCTCAAAATCTTTTCCCCACCCCAACTGCCATTCTACTCATTCCCCAGCCATATTTCTGAAGAGTAAACCTTACACTCAAGTTGGTAGGAATAGAGAAGAAAAAAAGGTAGTATTTTTATTTTTTTACTTTATATTTTTCTTTTGTGTGTGTGTGGCTAGCTCAGCCGACCCTGGGGGTAGGGCTGGAGTGGCATGTAGTACTGAGGATAGAACTATGGTTCTTGCTCTGCCTAAGTTTGCCTATGCAGGTGCTTTAGACTGCTGAGCTATCTTGTTGGCCCTTTTCACTTTATATTTTTCAACAGTATTTGTTTAATCATATTTAAAATCTTTTATAATGAAAAGAGTGATCACAACCTGCTTTTATCTGTTATCTTCTACACGTCTCAAAATTCTGCTATCTGGTCTTAATTCAAATACTCCAATAAAACTAGAGTTGAAAAGGTCATGACAACAGCTACTGAAATTGGTACCTTTTCAGCTAGTCTCTAGTTCAGTTACCTCTTCTATACCAAATTGCCACTATTTATAAAAACTTTATGTCTAGGTTTCTAAAATATCATTTTCAGGGATGGGGAGATGGCTCAGTGGAATATGTGCTTCCATGGCAAGCGCAAGGGCCTGAGTTCAATCCCCGGTTCCGCCAAAAAAAATAAATAAATACATAAAAAATAAAATAAAATATAATTTTCAGCTTTTATAACTTTCCACAATAGGTCATGCTGTGTTCCTCAAAGCTGTCTGTACTTTTCACTTTTACTTTCTTTTATTTGGGGGTGGGGGTAACTGGGAATCAAACTCAGGACCCTGCCCTTGCCAGGCAGGCACTATGCCACTAAGCTATATCCCTGGCCCCCCACTTGTACTTTCCTGAATAAACTTGGTTATTGTTTAAAAAACAACAACAACACATCATTCTTGTTATGAGTTCTTCTTTTTAGTGAATGTGATATGTTAACTTGTGGTTTTTTTGTTTTTATTTTTGCTTTGTTTTGGGTTTTTTGGTGTTTTAAGACAGGATCCCTCCATGTAGTAGAGGCTGGCTTCAGACTCAAGCCCAGGTTGGCCTCGAAAAATACTTCTTTTTATTTTGGAAAATTTCAAACATGTTACAACAATCTTGCTTTCTTATATACTGATTAATCCACTTATTCCCCATTACTATATGATTTTGAACAAATCCCTGTAACTCTAGATAAAAATTTCTTATAATCACAATACTATTATTAACCTATAAAAATAAACAATTCTCTATAAAATATCCAGACATACTCATATGCAAAAGAATGAAGCTGAGCCTTTATCTTACACCATAAATAAAATTAACTTAAATGGATCAGACACCTAAATATAAGAACTAAAAATACAAAATTTAGGGGAAAACATACATGGTACTGGATTTGGAAATGATTTATTGGATATAACATCAAAGGCACAATTAATACAGATGAATGTCCATTTTGTATCTGTGTATTCAAAGTAGATGGGATAGATATATAGTTACACTCTCTTAATGAATAGAATGATTTGTTCTAATGGCATTTGTAAATAGGATCTCAAGTCCACATCTTGTACAGCAATTAATCACTAAGAAGAATGTATGCAGTGTTAGTTATTGAAACTATCCTATCGATTTGATTTGAAACTGTCTCATTGCTATCTGTTTATCAATAAAATTATGAAAAAAGGCACAATTAAACTAAAAAAAGTAAATTAATGGGATAACATCAAAATTAAAGCTGTGCATTAAAGCACACTATCACTAGAAGAACACATGGGAAAACATTATGTCGTAAAGTACTGATATCCAGGATGTTCTTTAGAACACAGACAGCTCAACAACAAAAAAAGAACCTGATTTTTTTTTTAACTTTTATTAGTACATAATGTATAATGATTACATTTACTGTAGGGTACATTTACATAACACATTTAAATTCCCTTTCCCACATCCTTTTATTTTTCCAGTCAAATTTTTCCATCAGATTCACTTATCTTATAATTTTTTTTTTTTTTTTTTTTGGCAGAACCAGGGATTGAACCCAGGCCCTTGCTTGCACTTGCTAGGGAAGCACTTATTCCAATGAGCCAACTCCCTGGTCCCTATCTTATAAAATATTGTAAGGTCAATTATCATATATACAGACTGAAAACCAGACCAACAAGAGCCTGATTTTTTAAAATGAACAAAGGATATTTCTCCAAAGAAGATACACAAATGAGCAATAAGCACATACATAGTCTTTAGAAAACTGCAAATCAAAACCACAAGTTAAAGCAGGTATGATGGTGCAGGCCTATAATCTGAGTACTTGAGTGGCTGAGGCAGTAGGACTGCTGTGAGTTCGAGGCCAACCTGGGCTTGGGTCTGAAGCTAGCCTGTACTACGCAGAGGGATCCTGTCTTAAAAAAAAAAAAAAAAAAAAAAAAAAAAAAAAAAAAAAAAAAAAAAAACCCAAACAAAGCAAAATCAAAAACAAAAAACCCCCACAAGTTAACATATCACATTCACTGAAATAGCTATGGTCATGGTTTGTGTCTAGTTGTCCCCCCAAAGCTTCATGCGGTCACTGAGGCAGGCGTCTGGAGTTTGTGATTAATTCATGATCCAATGCTGGGATTATGGGTATGAGTACTACAACCTGCCCTGGGGCGGACAGTCTGAATACCATATAAGGAAGGGAGAGAGGTTTGCTAGCTGCTGTAGCCGCTGCTCCTCCCTTTGCTCTTTGCTGTTTCCCTCTGCCATGTGCCACTCTGCCTTGCAGCCAGCTGAGTATGGACTGAAACCACCACTAACTGTGAGCTAAACATTTCCTTCCTTAAATGTTGGATATTCTGTCCCAGCAACAAGAGAAAAGTAACCGAGATAGCTGTATTATTAAAAAAAAAAAAAAAAAAAAAATCAGAAAACAAGAAATGACAGCATAGCTCAGGTAGTTCA
>NW_004524631.1:6211519-6217886 GCF_000260255.1 Octodon degus
TGAACAGGAGTTTCTTTTTCCTTTTTCACAATTTCATGGATATAAGTTTATTCTTACCATAAACCTTAACAGCTTCAGAATTTTTTTTTTTTTTTTTGGTCTTTTTATATTCAAGAAGAAGTTTATAGGGTTTTTTTGGACCCTTTAAAAAATTATTTGTGCTATTCTGGACAAAACTCAGGGCATTTCCACTGGGCTACATTCACAGCCCCCAAGTCCTTTAACAAGTTTTTTTGAGACAGGGTCACACTAAATCACTAAATTGCCCAGACTAGGCTCAAACTTGAAATTCTTTTGCCTTAGCTCTGAGGGTGCTGATATTACAGGTGTGGGCCACAATGCGAAACTGAGGCTGAAAGTAAAGTAACAGAAGTAAAATATATCAGTACACAAGCACTGAGATACTATGATAACTGACTTAATAACTGATTTAGGTGCCAAGTGACTGTTTTCGGGTAGCGTATACTGTGAGAATATGCTAAGCAAAAGGGATCATAATATTTATAACAGCATACAATATAAAACGTATGGGCTGGTGAGATGGCTCAGTGGTCTAAAGCTCCTACTTAGAACAAGCTTACAAAGCACAGGGACCGCGGTTCAATCCCCCAGCACCACATGCCAGCCAGCCCTGCCCCCTGGTAAGCTGAGCTGGCCACACACACACAAAAATAAATAAATAAATAAAATTAAAACCTTTAAAAAAAAATTTATGAATTGTTTATATATTTTCCAGTTAGTATTTTCATACTGTGATGAAGCCAGGGAAAGCAAAATTGAAGATAGGGAGGACTACTATATGCTCATGTTCACAGCAGCATCATTCATAAGAGACAAGAGGTGGAAGTAGCCCAAGTGCCCACTGACATAAAGGAATAAACAAAAGTGGTGTATACATACACAAAGCCTTTAAAAGGCAGGAAATTTTGACAGATGCTACAACACTGACAATCCCTGAGAACATATGCTATGTGAAACAAGCCAGTCACAAAAGGGCAAATACTGTATAAATCCATTTATATGTGTTACCTAGAATAGAGCAATTTCCAGAAGCAAAAACAAGAATGGTGATTGTAAGGGACTGGGGGAAAGAGAAGAATGGAAAGACAGTGTTTCATGGGTATAAAGTTTTAGTTTGGAAAAATAAAAATATTCCAGAGGTGGATAGGGGTAATGACTGTACAACAAAATATATGTATTTAATACCACAGAACTATACACTTACAAAAATGTTAACACGGTACATTTTCTTTTAAGTCAATAATTTTACTTGCCAGTACTTACCTTCACTTGCACAGATGAAAAATAATACTTATATAAACAATTCATAATACTATTTATACTTGTGAACATTTAGAAATAAACTATTAGTTGTTTATGTAGGTTTTAAAGAGAATACAGGGCCAATGAGAGAGCTCAGTGGACAAAGTACCTGCTTAGGCAAGGCAGGGACTGGGGTTTGATCCCTGGCACCACATGCCACACTGGCCCACCCCTGAGTGCACTGAGCCAACCACTAAGACTAGGCATATTGGTGCATGCCTATAATTCCAGAGCTGGGGAGGCTAAAACAGGAGAATCACTACAAGTCCAAGCTACATAGTGAGACACTCTACCAAACACATTAAAAAAAAAAAAGCAGAAGCTCTACATATGAAATACCTCCACAATACACTGCTCAGTTAAAAAAAAAAAAATCAAAATACAGCTAGGCATGATGGCACACTACTGTAATCCCAGCACTCTGGGAGGTTGAAGAAGGAGAGTTGTTGGTTCAAGTCTAGCCCAGGCAACTTAGCAAGATACTGTCTTAAATAAAAAACTTAGAAAAGAGGGATGTAGCTCAGTACAAAGGTCCTTGGTTCAATTTCTAGTACTATAGTTAAGTAAATAAAAATACCAAGAATAAGAACTTCACTTAAGAGGTAACAAAACCTGGATATGAACTAGCAGACTTGTTTTGTTTTCAATGTATCTACTTTTTTAACTATTAAAAGAAATAAGAAAATTAGAGCATTCGATATTTTGAGACAGGCTCTCGCTAAATTGCCCTAGTAGAACTTGAATTTAAAATCCTCTTGCCTCACTCTCCCAAAGTTCTGCAGTTGTAGGCATGCAGCACCATGCCCAGCCTTCTACATTTTTAAAGTAAATAACAGAATATTACCTTAGATCAGATGCTTACACAGGCAACCACCTCTTTATTACTTACCTTCCTCATCTATCCACTTCATGGTAAAAAGCTGTTCATTGTCAAAAGAGCACATGTCTCGAACTTCATTGCAAAGGCCTTCAAAGGAGATGGAAGGCTCAAAATGTGTGATCATAATATCTCTGAAAAGGAAAAGGAGTTTTAAGTTGGAAAATGATTAAAACTATCATGTCCTACACATTACTGAATACCTGACAATTTGATGGATTTCAGCTATTTTGTAGGTACATAAACATTTATTTCTTTTGAGTATATTTCCATAAAATTAACATATCAGGGGCCAGCCAGACAGCTCAGTGGACTAAAGCATCTACTTAGGCAGAGTGCAGCAGTCATGGTTCCATCCCCAGCGTGCTATGCTGGCCCTGCCCCCAGGGTACGCTAAAACAGCAACTGAGACTGGGCGTGGTTGTGCACACCTGTAATCCCAGAGCTTTGGGAGGCTGAAAACAGGAGAATCACTACAAGTCCGATCTACGATCTACATAGTGAGACTCTGTAGACCCAGTCCTAAATTCATTAAAAAAAAAAAAATCAGTATTTAATGACTTCAAAAACTGAAATTTCTTTCCACCACCAGTCCCGGATCTCCCCTCACTCAAAAGTCCTTTATCTGAAAGATGGCTCTTCTGTCATGGTGTCTGACTTAGCCTTGACTTCATAGATTAACTACCCACAAATCCATAATTATTCTCCGTCTGGCATGATTTCTAGATCTCTCACCTTCATTTTTACTTCTTCCCCAAAGAATTGCATTTTGCCAAAACTGGCTTTAAAGTACTTATACTTTAAGACAGGTAACCCCAAAACACATAAGAAGATATAAATGTGCATTTCTTTTGGGTTAGGATCTGGTGAGCAACAACTTATAGTCACCAAGAAGCTATGATGGTGACTTTGTTCACAATTCACTCCACGATTCTGATCACAAACCAAATTTATTGCAAATAAAATCAAATTTTCCCATAAGGTTCAATGTAAATAAGGTTAATACATTCTGAACTGTACATTTTTTAAATCACAAAGTATAGCACAATAGAGAGAACATTACCCCTTCTTGAGGTAACTTATGGCAAGGAAGACAGGAAGGTGGGATAAGGAGGACATTACTGTTTGGAGTATAAGAATATTTCCTTATAAGGATATTGGGGAGATCTCCTTCAGAGGTTTGCTCTCTTGTCTCTTAGACGCAGGGAAATGAGAGATCACATTCATCAGATTCAACACCACTCATTAGTTGTTGGGGTGGTGCTGCTCAAAGAAATCCTGGCACTTGTTCCATTTTTCTATAATGGATTTTATCACATCATTGCTAACCTCTTCCAGCTCTTCCTCTTCCTCAATGGAATGCTTCTCAATAAGCCCCTTCTGCTGCTCACTCTGGAGTTCAGCAAGTTTTTCACTGTCAGCTCCTCCTAATGGTCAAGAACCTCCGCTATGTCTGTGCCGCTGATGTACATACCCATATTCCTGCCCATGGACACAATCTCTTCCATTACCTGTGCATCAGACCTTTGAAAGTCACATTCAGTGTCACATTCCAGCCACAGTTTCCTCCAGGCTCAATTTAAGGTCTAGTATGTGACATCTTCCCAGGCTTAATTAATGAGACTGATGCAGTGGAGGACACTGAAATGTTTCTTCCACAACACTTTCAGAGTTGAGGACATATCTGCAGTGCCATCAAGATACCTGGTAAAGAATGGCTTTCTGTACAGCTTCTTAAAGTTGCACATCACTTGCAGACCCATGGGCTGCAGGACAGGAAGGAAAATGACTTTTGTGAAGTCACACTCAATATCCGTATCACCCACCAAGGCTGGGGCACTGGCCATCAGAAGAAAGCACTTTTTAGGAAGTTGGCTGCCAGAAAGCTATTTCTTAATGGTGGGTGCAAACATTTCATGCAGCCATTCCATGAGTAACTGCTTTGCAACTAAGCTTTTTCATTGGCCCTTCACATGACAGGCAGTCTGGCCTTGTTCACATTCTGTTCTTTGAATGCATGAGGGGTCTGGGAGTCCTAAACTAGTAGTGGCTTATTCAGATAGGCACTTGTACTGACAACACAGCAAAAGGATCCATTTGTCCTTCATGGGCATGTGCCCCAGAAGTGCTGCTGTAGTTGGGGTTTTGCAAGGGGAAACAATACAATATAGGACACTTAATTATAAGATTGTTTTATAATAGTCTCCCAAAGAGTCATACACAAGAAGAGTGCAGGAAATCTGTCCACACATTAAAGACCAAATAATCTAGTTAAGGTGGTTCTCTTGGGCTATTCTGCCGGAGGATTTTGTCATGCTGACTTTCCTGATGAACTTGGCTGTTCTCTTCAGAGGAGGAGCTTGGAACCTTGTTGGTTAATTATTTGGATCCCACAGTAATGTCCTGCATGAGTCCAGCTGGAGGCTAAGAGCTCCCAACAACGTCTCACACAGGCCCATCTCATGGATCTGCCCTGGGAAGGCCCAAAGATCAGTGGTGGTAGTTAGGAAGTCTATGCCAGCAGGATGAAGGATCTCTGTTAGCGTGCTGAGGGATCTGCATTGGATTCAGGAAGCAACACTCAAAGAATCAGAGCTTCCTCAAAAAGTATCAAAGCCATCCTCAGCAACAAGGTTCCAAGCTCCTCCTCTGAAGAGAACGGCCAAGTTCATCAGGAAAGCTAGCATGACAAAATCCTCCAGCAGAATAGCCCAAGAGAACTAGCAACACCCTAACTGCTTCTAAACTACTTTCTCTCCAGTTCTATCTCATGCTGCAGTCAACAATCCTCAGGTGGGCCTCCCACATCCAGCACCACGCTGATTCAGTTGAGCTGGGTGTTACAAGTTGACCACCAGTTGTCAATCCACATGTGCCTTTTTCTCCTGCACAATACAGGTTCTGTTTAGCATTTTTTTCCCAGAAGAGCCCTGTTTCATCACAGTTGAACACTTGCAGAGCAACACATCCTCTGCCTTCATGGATTCTATGAATTCTCTCATGTAGGTTTCTGCAGCAGCCTTGTCAGAACTAGAAACCTTACCATGTCTTATCACACTGTGGATGTCACTTCTCCTGAGGAATTTATGAAACCACCCCTGGTTTTAAATTCACTGCTTGTTGCACTTGTAGAGGGGTTTCTTGCAGTAAAACACTGCAATTTCCACTGATCAGAGCTTCACTAACACTATCACCTGCCAGGTGTCTTTCATCCAAGCACACTAGCAAGTTTTCCACCTCCTGCAGCACATATGCCCTATGCTTGCCAACATCATTGCTCCTTTTGCTACACCAGCTCCCTCAATGGCATTTTTAATCTTCAAATAGTTGAGACTGTTGACTTCGCCATCTTGTACTACAAAGCCAGATCACTCACACGAATACCATGCTCAACTTTTCTACAATTTATTTCTTCAATTCAACAGTTATTTTCTTCAAAACCTTATCATTTTTGCTCTGCAGTTACCTTCATTATTGCTCTGCATATTCTGGTCACCTTTACTCTTGTTCTGCACATTCTTGTTATCTTCATTACTGCTCTGCACTTTTCTTTTACCATCAAGATTGCGCTGTACTTTCTTTGGAGTCATGCTAGACTGAATAATACTGTACAGTATTGTATGTGCTAAAAAAACACCCAAAAAAGCTTCACGGCAAGTGTGCACAGGTCCATCTGAGATGGTAATCTCAACTAGCGGAAGCCAGCACTGTGGGTCAGAGCAGGGAAGATGGCCATGTTCGTGTCTGTGCATGTTTGTGCAGGGAAGAGAGCCGTGGTTATGCTCATCATTCAATGCAGTTTGCAGATGAAGGCAAAGCTTTGCGGAATACTTCTGTCATGAACCAAACTGTTCATGAATGCTTTTGTTCATGAACAAAGATACTACCTTATTTACTCTATGACTTCTATCTAGAACATATAAAGAGTTCTAAAACTCCAGGCCCTCAAAATTCAAAGACCCAATTCAAAACTAGGCACCTGAGATAAATACACACTTCTCAGATGAATAAATACAAATGGCAAATAAATATATGAAAAAATATTCAACACTGGTCATTCAAGAAAAGCAAATTAGGGCCCAGGAGATGGCTCAGTGGAATAAGTACTTCCCAGGCAAGCTCAAGGGCCTGAGTTCAATCCCTGGTTCTGCCAAGAGAAAAATAAAA
>NW_004524631.1:6228001-6231228 GCF_000260255.1 Octodon degus
ATAGCTATGCAGGACTATATAAAATGTATTAGATGAACCCTTATTTAAAAGATCATTAAAGATTTCTATGAAATAGTACTGATCTTATGTCAGGTTATACACATATTTTTTTCATTTATGTGTATGTGTGTGTGTATTTGTGTGTGTGTGTATTGTGTATAAAAGACAGGGAAGAAGTAATACAAAGAGCTCAGTTGTTTAAAGCACTTGCTTGGGCAAACTCAGTCAGGCGCTGGGGACCACGGTTTGATCCTCAGCTCCACATGCCACACCAGACCCACCCTTACAGCAGCCTGAGCCAGCCCAAAAAAGAAAAAAAATTCTTTTCAACAAATCACTGAGAGAGAAAATGGGGAAACATCTTCCATAATTAACAGCATCAAGAAAAATTAAATACTTAGAAATTACCTAACTAAGAAAGGGAAAGAGGGGCCGGAGACATGGCTCAGTAGAATAAGCGCTTGCCTGGCAAACACAAGGGTCTGAGTTCAATCCCCAGTTCTGGAAAAAAAAAAAAAAAGTGAAACACCTCTATAATAAAAACTAGGTCCCATGAAAAAGGAGATTAAAGAGCATATCAGAAAATGCAAAGATATCCCAGATCTTGAATTAGCAGAACCAATGACAGTCCAGGTGGCCATACTTCCAGAACAATTACACAAATTTATACAGTCCCATTGAAAATATGAACAGCATTCCTCACAAAACTAAAGAAAGTCTTTAAAAGCTAAGAAAGTATGCAGACAGCCAAGCAGGCAGAGGTTGATGGTTATCAGCACACATTAAAATTTTGATTATACAAGTTCAATTCTGACAGTTCTGTGTACAGAGGAAACCAGAAAAATTACTTTGTAATAGACACTAAAACATCAATTTCCACTAACCTTTTCTACTATACGAGTCCTATGGTCTGTGTAATTCTAACTTGTTCAACATGTATCTGATATTCTATTTTTTGTTGTTGTTATTTAACTTATCATGTATTGGTAACACCCTTAACTAAAGTATAAACAAGTAGAAAACAAAAATTCTTGGATTTTTATATACTTAGCTGAATAAAAAGTATTTTATGATACCTACCTTTCAAAAGATGCCCCTTTTTTCTTTTAACAGATGCAGTTTTGACAAGAAAATACTACTGCTCTATTTATGTTCTTTCCCTGTAAACACTTACACAATACTTACTACATTTCAGGTGTTCAGACAAGCCTTATCTCACTTAACCTTTAAAACAGCTGTCTAAGTAGGCACACGAAATCTCATTTTATAGTTTTAAAAGGCAAAGCACAAAGGAATAGTTGCTGAAGTCTCAACAAGGGAAAATGAATAGAAATTCAAATCCAAATGAATGACCTTTGTGGTGGACACAGTGCTCTAGCCTCCCCCTCTCTTTTGCCATGCCTAGAATCCCTATCAGCAACGGAGAATCTATTATCTCCATGCTCAGAGTGTTGCCAGTAGACAAGCTTCACCTAGCAGCCCCCTTCAGAGGTTTGACTCCATACCTACAGTAACATCACCCCTTCCTGGAGCAACTCACATGACTCATAAGGTGCAGAAATATAAAGGCCCTGGGCACAACTCTGGAAAGCAGTCACCTCATCCCCATAACTTCCTGGAAGATCAACTGAGATTTCTGTTGAGAATTCAGGACAGACTTTTTTTTGTTTGCTGTTGTTTTTGTTTTTACTTTGTTTTGTTTTTGCTGCCTAAGCCTGTACTACTGCTTAAATGTATATCCTGAAAAAATCATATTGAAACTCATGATGACCATATTAAGAAGGCAGGCCTTGAGGGAAGTGATTAGGTCAGGAGGGACTGGCCCTCAAGAATGTATCAGTGGGGCCAGGGAGATAGCTCAGTAGAATAAGCACTTGCCTGGCAAGCACAAAGTCCTGAGTTCAATCCCCAGTACCACAAAAAAAAAAAAAAAAAAAAAAAAAGAATGCATCAGTGCTTTAAAAAAGAGCTACAGGGAACTAACACAGGTCCCATCATCCCCTCCACCAGCTAAGAAGCAAGCTTCACGTCTGGAGGATACAACAACAAGGTACCAACCTAGAAAAAGAAACCAGACCCCTCACCAGATACCAAATCTAATGGCACCCTGATTTTGGACTTTATTGCTTCTGAAGCATAAAAAATAAACCTGTTATTTGTGCTGCTGTGAAGATACAGAAACTCTTGTATACTGATGATACAGATGTAAAATAGTTTATCAACTATAGAAAACAGTGTACAAGCCCCTTAAATAGTTAAAAACACAATTTCTACATTGAAGTCATTGAAAGCAGGATCTCAAACAGATTTGCACTCCCTTGCTCAGACAAAGCAGCTTTATTCACAGCAGTCAAGAGGTGGAAGCAATCCGTCGATTCACAAATGAATAAATACAGAAATCCAATGGAGTATTATACCATTTCAAGAAGGAGAAAACTTAAAACATGCTGCTACAACATGGATGAACCTGAAGGACATTATGCTAATTAAACTAAGCCAAACACACACACACACACACACACACACACGCACACACACACACACTGTATGATCCCACTAATAACATCTACCTGAAGTAGTCAAATTCATTGGAACAGAAAGTAAAATAATTGCCTTGGGCTAGGAAGAGGGTGAAACTCCTAGTAGTTCTTTTAATGGGTACAGTTTCAGCTTCAGGTGTGTAAAAGGGAAAAAGTTCTAGAGATTGCTGCACAACAAATGAATATGGCTAACACTGCTAAAATGTACACCCAAAAGATAAATAATATGGTAAGTTTTATTCTTTTTTTTCAAACACAAAGATAATTACTTAAATTATAAAGGTAACAAGGTCAAGAGAGAACAGTTTGCTAATTCCCCATCTTTCAACAGATGTAATAACAATTTTAAAAGTTGTTAACTCTGGGTGGTAGAATTGGGGGCTGGGAAGAAAATACTTCTGTGAAAGATGTACTTTGTACTTGAAAGTCTTCTGAATGGTAGAGATTATCAATCTCCCTACCATGTAAAGGTACTGCATAACATTTATTTTCTAATTAAATGCAAACAAAACAAAATTCTATTAAAAATAGCTTTAAATTTTATTTTAAAAACAGAAAACAATTCTAATAAGGTGAGGTTCAAAGAGAACCTGCCTTGGGGCTGGAGAGATGGCTCAGTGGTCTAAAGCACCTACTTAGAACAAGCTTAGCAAAGCATCAGGGACCGCGGTTCAATCCCCCAGCACC
>NW_004524631.1:6231328-6235016 GCF_000260255.1 Octodon degus
AAAAGAAAAAAAAGTCAACAAATAAGAAATGCTGAGGGGCTGTGGTGGGTGTTGATGGGTGTGTAGACTCATATAACCACTGTGGAAATAAGTGTGGAGATTCCTCAAAAAGGTAGGTCTGACGTTCCCATTCAACCCAACTATTCATAGCTAAATCCTGGAAGCAACCCAAATACCCACCAACTAAGGACTACAGAAGGAAGATATGGTATTTCTACAAAATGCAATATTATTCAGCTATTAAAAAGGGATAAACTTGAAGATTTTATCAGTAAATAGATGCAACTAGAAATCATACTCTTCAGTGAAATAAATCAAATCTGCATGTGCAAACATATTGTCTCCTTAGTGAAAAAACCTGAAAGAGGAAAAAGAAATCTGAAGGGTACAATAAATACTGAGAAAAGAGAATGAATCAATTCAAAAGGAAGGAATTATTGAGTTGAGGACAGGAAGAGTGGGGAAAACATATATCCATGTATATAAGCAGGATGGTTTGGACAACTGCACTGTGGCTTTCTGCTGGTCTATGGAAAGGAGCAGTTAACCCTTAATTTGTTTTGTCTTCTTTTTTTTTATTATTATTTTCCCTTTTTCTTTCTTCTTACTTTCTTATTTTTTTCTTTCTTCTTCCAATTTTGTATGTATATATCTGACAATACGAACAACTAATCTGAAGACAACACTATGCAATACAACAAATACTGTTGAACTCATTATTTTCTTAGTGAAATTCTGTATCACCTGTCATTTTGTCTTTTTTTTAATACTATTTTGTATTCCCTTTAAAAAAAATTAAAAAAGAAAAACCAAAAAACAACCTAGCATTGGAGATCCCAGCTGATCCAGGTATTCCCCTTCTGGGTATTTTCCAAGAAGAAGTGAAAACAATCTACAGCAATATATGTGCACCCATGTTTATAGCAGTGCAATTTGTCATAGTTAAATCTTGGAAACAACCCAAAATGTCCTTCAACTGAAGAATGCATAAAAAAAGATGTGGTATTTTTATGTAACAGAGTATTACTCAATGGAGTATATACTCAAGTATAAACTTGAGGCTTTTATAGAGAAATGGATGCAACTAGAGACCATACTCAGGTGGGATCAGACCCACACGTGTAAACATTGTCTCCCTAGTGTAAGAAATTCAAAAGAGTAAATAAAATCCAAAAGGTACAATAGATGTTGTAAAAGGGAAAGAAACTGCTAGGGAAAGGATAAAAGAAAGATGGAAAAAATATATCTATGTATGATAGCCAAGATAATGGTACTCCTAATTTCTCTTGGTTTATTGAAAGGAACAGTTAATAAATTTCTGGACCAATTTTACATGTTTATATCTGATAATATGAATAACTACTTTGAAGATAACAATATACAATATAACAACCACTATTGATTTCCTATCATCTTGTTTTGAAATTCCGTATCATTTTTAATGGTATTTTTATCTTTTATTCTCTTCAAAAGAAAAAAAAAAAACACTATGTTTCAATGTATAAGACAGGGGTTTTCTCCAAGGAGCCAGGCAAAAGCTCCCTATAACCTCATCTATACACAGCAGCTACAGTGATCCTTTCAAATACAAGACAGATTGAATGACTTTTTTTTTTTTTTAATAAATGTATTTGGTACAGGGTCTCACTACACAGCTTGGACTCATAGTGATCCTTTTGCTCTCAGCCTCCCCAGTGCTGGGATTACAAGTATGTACCACCAGGCCCAGACTAAGTCAATGGTTCAGCATGCCCCAGAGGCAGAGCTGGTGCAGAACGTAGGACCAGAGATTGAACCCTGGGCCCTGAGCTTGTCTAAGCAGGTGCTTAGTCCACTGAGCTATCTTGCCAGCCCTCAAATTAAATGACTCTTAATTTAACATTTATTTAGTGATCCCTAAGTTAGACTCTGTGCTAAGGGTTTTACAAAAGTAATGTAATTCATTTCATGTCTTTCCTTTGTTTTAACTCTTCAAATGCCTTTCCTGTCATGCACAGTAAAATCCAAAGTTCTGCCAGAGTCTAAATTGCTATATGTGAACTGGCCCTCTTAGTTCTCCTACCTCTAGACATATAAACAAACATTTACGGTCTACCACCTGTGAATATAAGCCTAGTGAAGGTGAAGCAGCAATATTTTCTTAAGTTATACTCCTAGTGGCCGAAGCAGTGCCTAGAACAGAACAAATGCACAATACATATTTATTGAAAGAAGAAAGGAGACTTTTGGGAAAATGATAGAATAGTAAGCAACAACAATTCATTCTCTCCAACATTCAAAATCCAGACACTGGAAAATAACTTGGCAATAGAAAAGAAGGAAGTGGATCTGTAGGATCCAGGAAGGATTTGACAGGAAAATCAAAACCTACAGAGAAACTGAAAAGACAGAAGACAATGTGGAAAAGGGAAGGTACAATCTGTACTTCCCCTCAACTCCCAGCTCCCACATGGCAAGAAAGTAAGATTCAATCTACAGAGGCAAAGTAAAAGCAGGAGACTATAGAAGGCTTCAGAGAGAAATGCAGCAGTGGAATATACCAGTGGGTGCTGTGAGATGGAAAAGTTGGTGACTGACTAGCCCAAGTGCCCACCATATCCTTTGGAGAGAGTGCCTGGTTGGAGGCCATTCCAGAGAGAAGTTGGCTGTTTGAAACTAAAGCAGCTGCAGGAGAGGCTTCAATTCAGGGATTCCAATGTCACATTTCAGCAATGAATGGGTTAAAGGCAGTACAAGGGTCAATCATGGCCATGGAACCAAAGTTAGGCTGGCTAGAGGCTCTCTAGGGCGTTCAAGCTGAAGACACAAGCCCCATCCCCACTGCCAGGCTCAACATGAATTGCTCTGGATTTGAAAATTCAGATCTGGTGACCTCTTCCTAATCGTGCTGCCTGCTGGTGCCTGACTCAGTCATGGATCTGGGGGTGACGCTGCCTCCTTTATCTAGCAGTGTGAGCAGGGACTTGTCTGTACTTGGACACTGGCCCGAAACCATAGATCCAAGAAGAACACCATGTGTTCAAATCAGAGATTTTTTTTTTCTTGTTAAGAGTATAAACTGTCTTTAGTTTATTTCTGTTTTTCCTCTTCACCCACTTACTGGGGATGGGAAACTTTCTTCTGTTCTTCTTTGCTTATCTTTTTTCTTACTTTTCCCCCCTCCTTTTCCTCTTAATTTTTTCCCCTTTAATTTTTTCTCTTATTTTTAGGCCCTATAAAATTTCTTTCATTTTGCTCCCTCTTTTTACCTTCTATTTCTCATCCATTTTTTCTCTTAACCTTGCCTAATTCTATAAAGATCCCTATATTTCACAAAAGTATCTCTTCCACCACTCTCTCCTATCATATCACAGTTTAAGGTTTTAAATTTTTCCTCCTGCACTGTCCCACTTCCAAGTCCTATATCTTCAATAGCATAGCCAGAAAATTTTGTTAACTTTTTGATAATGCTAAAAAATTACTGTTGAATTCTTTTCTACTATTAGTGGAAACATAGCTGTTGCACTTAGTGTAGCTGTAAGTCAATACTTGAGTTGTGTTAATATTTTTTTTTAAAGACTCGTTTTTATTCTTTTTTTTTTTTTTTTTGTGCGGAACCGGGGATTGAACTCAGATCCTTGCGCTTGCCAGGGGAGTACTTATTCCACTTAGCCATCTCCCCAGCCCCTGTGTTAATGTTTGAACAACA
>NW_004524631.1:6235116-6236814 GCF_000260255.1 Octodon degus
GTATGATCTTCTTGATGATTTGCTGTATTCTATTTGCTAGTATTTTACTGAGGATTTTTGCATCTATGTTCATGAGGGAGATAGGCCTGTAGTTCTCTTTCTTAGCAACAAGGAATTTTAAAATGAGAATATCTTTGTCCACATTTGTAAAAATGTGTATTAAATAATTAAATATAGGATGATTTAACTTAATTAAATGTAGGATGATCCTACAACATTTGAAATAGCAATTATTTAGTAAGAATAAATTTATCAATCAAAAAAGGATGAACTACAACATAAGAATACTGTGAAACACTATGTACTAACTGTATAGAAAGAGTTCCTATTTATTCATTCTGGTATCAAAAATGACCATTAAAAAATAATCAAGCTGCAGATGCATATGTAAAAATATGAATCCACTTACAGAAAAAAATAAAATATGCTTGTTTATCTGTAGACAGCTCTACTTATGTAGACACAAAAGTGCATCAATATATTATGCAGAATATGCCAAATAGTTAACAATGGCTGCCCATAGAAGGTGGGAAAGTGATTTTCCTTTTTTCGTTGTTGTTTGCTTTTGTTTCTGAGATAAAGTCTCAGTTTGTAGCCCGGGTGGGCCTACAACTCAGTATCTTCCTGCTTTAGCCACCTGAGTGCTAGGATTATAAAGTTGCACCAACATGTTCAGTTCTTATTCCCAAATGTTTAAAATTTAATTTTAAAGCCTTACCTTTGTGATCTGTATTTGGCCATGGATGGCATTTTTGTTTCCATCATCATTCTCAGACACATTCCTACACTGATTAGCTGTCATGCATAATGTTTACAACGCAGAGTAAGCACATAACAAGTGACCAGTTCATTCTAGATAATGGACACCTCATGTGGAGTATTCAGAACCCAAAATAGTTTCAGGTAGCAAACTGCCTTCTCCTGTAAATCTTTACATTTTTCTATATTCCTTGCCTTTCTCAAACAAGAACCTTCAAGTTTTCAGATGCCTCTCCCTAGACAGACAATAAATCTTTAATTCATACCATCTCATCCTCTAAAAATTTCCACTTAATTGAGCTTTCTTTTCCTTCTCAAAGACTACACTTTATAAGTCAAATGACATTCAAAGGTCCTCACTGGGTAGACCCTATGCACTTTTTTAGCCTCATTTCTCATCAGTATCCACACTTCGGATTCTGTGAAGAAATGAAAATAAGACTAACAACCAAACTGACTTTAATTCGTCAACTTTACTGTGCAGTTGTTCAATGCTTTCGATGACATTCACCAGATACATTTCTATTGATCCATTTGTTTTGTTTTGTTTTGTTTTTGGAGGGGAAGAGATGCTTAAAATTTAACTCATGCTTGTACCACTGAGCTATACTCCCAACCTCCTCTATCCTTCAAAAAAAAAACCAGGAATTTCATTCTCTAGGAAGGTTTCCCTTACCCCGTATTTCTCTCCAAATACTTGCAAATATTTAATGCTTTATGTTACAACTCTTACAAGTCTTTTCTTCTACAAGAAAAATATAGTTTCACATTGTTCTTTAAAGGCAGAGCCTTGTATCATCTACCTTTACACACTGTGCCCAGGACAGTACCACATGCCTGGCTTTAGAAGGCATCAGTAACATTTATTAAATCCAGTTTAAAAAATTTCCAAATATTTGAAATCAGAAGCCAGATTGAAATTTTAAATTTGTGTTTAAT
>NW_004524631.1:6236914-6244614 GCF_000260255.1 Octodon degus
TTTTAAAGACACTCTGTAGCCCCAGCACTCTGGGAGACTGAAGCAGGAATACCGCAAAGTGGAGCCTAGCCTGGGCAACTTGGCACTTAAAGAGACCCTGAGAGACAAAACAACACCAAGTTAGTTGCCTTAAGAAGGGGCGTGGGAGTGTTATTAGAAAGCTAGCATGAAGGAAGGGCCTCTAGGAAGAATTTTTCTAAAAGGAGCTTCCTCTTTCTCCTCTACTTTCCTGGGTTTCTGCTTCTTCAAAGTTTTAATCTGTACATAGTCAGTTCTAGCTTCACCAACCTCTCTCTGACTCCTTGACTTCAGTCCTTGGTCCGACTGGCAATTTATCTCCATACTATCTAATTCAAATTTCTTTTTTTTTTTTTTTCTTTTTTTCTTTTTTTTTACTGAACCAGGGACTAAACTCAGGCCCTTGAGCTTGCCAAGGAAGCACTTATTCTACTGACCCATCTCCCCAGCCCCCTGACTGAAATTTCTGAAAGGGTTGTTTCTGTTTGATGCTAGACCAGCATGTCCAAATTTTCTCTCTTGGGCCAAGCTCTGCATCAGATGCTCTATGGCCACATTTATGCCAGAAGCTTCAGAGCCAATCAACTATTATTCCCCCAACCCTTACTCCAAGTTATTTTAATTTTCTCAGAACCATTACTAAAGTAAGTATATTGTTAAAACAATTTTGCAATACTTATAAAACAAGTCTTGACAAGTCATGTTCACCCTGAGAAAAATCCAACATACCTCTTCACCAAACCAGTTACCCATTACAAATATGTAAAAAGTTAATAACTTCTTTTATTTCTAATGTGTACAGAAGGACTCTGCTGGATTGTTATCAGGGCTCAACAACAGTGGTTTCAAATGCATATTTATAAACCTTTAAAAATTTCCCATAGATGTATAACACAAAGAAATGAGGCATTTCCTGGTGAACTTCCATCCCATAATACCAGTACTTTTATATAAGAATAAGCACATACAATGGCAATCTATCACTAACCAACAAAACCTGTTTTTCTTCCTCCAAACTAACACCTCTAGGTAATGACTGAAGAAAGCTGCTCACCGCCAAGCTTCCATGTTGGGGAAAGAAGTGCGCTGACTGTGAGACAGGCACTGTTAGGCTGCTCTCTCCAGCTAACACAGATTCTCTATGCATTGTCTTCTACTTAAAAACGAGAAAACAAAAAACAAACAAACAAAAAAAAAAAAAAAACAAAAACTAGAAAACAAAATTCAACGTCTACTGGATCTAGAAGCACACCTGAACAAAATGAATTCTGTCCTTATGCCTTTTAGAATGAAGACTTGTCTATTTTAAAAATAATTAAGCATGTGTTAAAATTAGCCAACCTGTTTATAAACTATCATTGGTGACTCATTTTTGTTTTATCTGTATTAATGAGCAGCTCACTGCCATCACAAACAGCAGTTTATTGTTAATAAACATATAATCTCAACAAATCCATTTTCAGAGGACAGGTACTGGTAGCTTAGAATTCTAATGTTGCTCAAATTAGCCTTGAAGTTGTGATCCTCCTGCCTCAACCTCCCTCACAGATTACAGACATTGGCCACCACACCTGGCATAATTTCCTAAATTTTAAAAACATGTCAGGGATGGTGGTGCATGCCTACAACCCAGCACTCCAGGAAGCTAAGGCAAGAAGATTGCTACAGGTTCGAGCCCAGCCTGAACTATGTGGCTATCTCAAAAGCTGGAAAAAACAAACAAACACAAAGACAGTGTGTCAGTTGCCTTGCAGAAATTTAGTCAAACAATAAAAAGTTGTCCTTATTCTCTTGAATATAACTAGAGTAATAAGTCAAAAGACTCTCTGTAGCACAGCTATGTATTCCTAAAGCACAACAGACTGACTTCTTCTTTGCAAAGGATAAACTAGACAAGGGAAGTAGCTCAGCGGTAGAGCACTTGCCTAGCATGCATGAGCTCTGATCTCAGCACCACCAAAAGGAGATAGGGTGGGGGACAAAGGAGAAGCTTACAGTGATTTTTATTTACTTATTACGCTTATTTACAATAGTCAAACTAAAACATTAAGCACTTATATCTTTACCTTTCACAGAATTACTGTAGAATATTTAAGTCTAAGTCAAGAAATTCAAATTAAAAGCTATGAAGGTAAACCAGAGAACAGTTTAATAACCAAAAATCTATTCATGTATTACCAACTTTATAAAATGGAACACATTCTAAAGCGAAATATCCATTAAGTTGTGGGCAAAATTTCAAAAAAATGTGAAAAGGAAAGGAAGTCTTTCTCTCAAGTTGCAGTTCATGGCTGACCATGAGCCAAAACAGCTCTGGTGGCAACTGCAAACTTAAAAAAAAGGCCCATTTCTTGGTGTTGTTTTCAATCAAAACCTCTCTTGTGTTTGGAGTAAAATCAATTACAATACCATCCAATATAAATTACTCCTGAACTCAGCCAAGCCTAACACAGGCCAGAGGTTTCAAGGTAGTAAACTAGCAAATCCTTATATTTAACCAGTACAACATCGGGGCTGACATTTTCTCTGAAATCAAAACAACAGAGGCAATTTGAAAGGTTGCTATCTCCACTGATCCTCTCAGGAATGTGAATGTACTGCAGTTTCAACCTTGTAGTCCTTGAAGATTTTTTCAAGCAATTTATTTCTGCCTAGTCCACCAATAAAACAGGCCAACGCAGATGGGTTTTCTGTTAATCCTTAGTCTCAAACCTTCATGCTCACACTTATCTTACATTTTACTAATGCTCCTAAACATAATTATCCCAAACGTATTTAAAACCACAACTGAATTCAAAGGAAGAGTACTTTACGTCATTGAAGACAAAATGCAACTCAACACAATGCTAACATGACTGTATTATTTCTGGTAACCACAGTAGTTATAACTTAGGTAATAGTAATAATAAGAGTATAGATTTTATTTTTTAATTTTTTATTAGTTCATGTTTGCAATACACAATGATTACATTCATCGTGGAGAACTGGTACGTGTACACCGTGTTTATTCTTTTTTCATCTTTTTTCTCCTTTAGTCTCTTTTCCTTTCACGGAAGACCTATCTCCCTTTACTATTTTCGATAGTAATAGTTTACTATTACCGATCCTCTATACTTTGGGTTTCTCACCTAAGAGAAACCATTCATATTTAAGCTTGTGGGTCTGATCTATTTCACTTAGAGCAAGATTTAAAGCTGTGCCTCCTTCTCACCTTGCAACAACCCAGTATCTCACCCTATCGGACGGTCTGTGAAACAACACTGACAAAAGAGTAGGCAAATTATTAGTTTACACATTTTCTAAGGTCATATATAAGCACGGAATGCATATTCTTAAAAACGAATCAACCTTACAAGTAAAATTCCTACGTCCAACATAGTGACAACCTGACCAGAGTCCCGTACATGCCATGCACTCTCCACGGCAAAGATAAACCTGGCTTAAAACCAGAAGATCCAGGCCTGTCGGTAATCTAGGGGGCCTGCTAACTGAAGCAGCCCCGCCTTCTCAGCCCCCAGCAACTGAGGCACAGCTCGGAGCCGTCCCCTAGACCCCAGGGCCGTCCAGATGAGTGACGTAAAGCCCCCGCAAATCCCTAGCAGGCGAGCGCCGGGGGGCCAGCGGGAGCAGCCGCTCCTAGCGAGGCTCTTTCTAGCCTTCCGCTCTGCCCCTCCAGCCCCCGCCACCCCAGCGTCCTGACCACACCTGAGGGGGGCCCTAAAATCCCGCGCCCCTCACCAGGCCGCCACCACCCCCTCCTCCCCGAGACGCCCGCCAGCCCCTCACGCTCCCCGCCTCAAGCCACGCGCAGCCGGCTGCCCCCCGCGCCCACCCACGCCCCGACGCGACCTACTCACCCGCGGTAATAGGCTTTCACGCGGACCTGGTGAGAATGGTCCCCGCCGCCGCCGCCCGCCACCGTGTGGGACATGGTGCAGCTGTCCCTCTGGGTCGGCATCTCCTCACTCCCCCGCCTGGACGCGGGAGGCCGCGGGAGAAGGGGGCGCGCCGTGGAGGACTCGGCCGCCCGCGGCAGCCCGAGAGCTACGGCCGCCCGATCGCCTGCCTGCCCGGCCGCCTCGCCCACCCAAGGGTCGCCCGGCCCAGGAGCCAGAACGGCGCGGCTCCTCCCACCGCCCGCGGCCGCGGCCGTCCCCACCAGCGCCCAGGCCCAGCCCGCCGCCCGCCGCCCGCCGCGGCCCCTCCCACCTCGAGCGCTCCGGAGGCCCACATTCCAGGGGAGGGCGGGCGCTACCTTCCAGCACGCTCCAGGAGCCGGAGCCCGACGGCACCATCCTTCCGGGGTGGAGACGAGCGGGGGGGGGAGAACCAGCCGCTCGCTCGAACACCGCGTGCGTCCGCGGTCGGGCTTTTCATTGGAGTTGTGATAGGAAATGCACGGATGTATTTCTGTAGAATCCCTCTCCCCATATGAAAAATGGTATGGGGACAGATGCAGTGGCATCTCACCCCAGGTCCCGACTTGGTCGCGTCCGCGGTCGGCCGACTTGGCACCCCGGTTAGATGTGCGGTGCGGGATTCTGGGATCTGGAGTCCGGGGGGATTCTGGGACTTGTTCCTACGTGTGCCGCGCCGGGCGCGCCGTGTTGCTGGTAGTCAGACTCGCCAGCGCTTCCCGGGAGCTGTGGGCGTGGATTTGAGGGCTTCGTCACGACCTCGACGGTTCACTGATTAATTCTCCTGTCAATTGCGTATATTGTTTTCAAGGAACAGGGTTTGGTTACCTGTTCAGTATAGCCTTTAGAAGAAGTTAGTAATATATGTGACGGATATGGTGGAGAGCAGACTTCGTTCAGAGCCTCTACGTGGAGACCCTAGTATGTTGACACTGCATGAAATAGGTAACAATAAATACCTAACCAGCACACCACTAGGCAACCAGTCGATTACTATTTATTCTGTTGACAGCAGCTAACCACGGATTAGAAAGAATTTATTCTCACATTCTGTTCGATAATGTGTTTTTTATTTTTTGCTTTATTTTTTTTTGCGGGGGGGGGAGAGTACCGGGGCTCAAACTCATGATCTTGCGCTTGTCAGGCAAGCGCTTATGCCACTGAGCTATCTCCCAGACCCTAGAAACAATTTATTCTTATAATTTACTCTCTAGCTTTCCTTGGGTCATGGATGTGTCACACTTTATACAGTATTTCACTTATAGGTAGTATGAATCCAGTCCTTCCTATCATGCTACCGGCGTGTGCTTAAACAGTTAGAATTGAGCTGGAGAGATAGCTCAGTAGCTTACGTGCCTGCCTGACAAGTGTAAGGTCCTCTGAGTTTGATTCCCGGTACCAAAAAAAAAAAAAAAAAAAGGAATCATTGGGCTGGGGAGATAGCTCTAAGCACCTGCCTGGCAAATCCAAGGACCTGAGTTCCACCCCGGTACAGCATACCTTATTGTCCTGGAACCCCGGAGTCATGCTGGCCACTGAAACCAGGCCTGGTGGTGTATGGTTGTTATCCCAGCGCTGGGAAGGCTGAAACAATAGGATCACTATGAGACCCAGAAGGAAGGAGGGAGGGAGGGAGGGAGGGAGGGAGGGAGGGAGGAAAGATTTTTTTAAAAAAGCTAGAATAGTAATTTTTTAAAATAGCCACTTTAGTGATAATAAATTAGATTTAGGAGATTAACTTTTAGAGTTATGTGTGACATTTAACTTAGTATTATATCCTCCAACTGCCCTAAACTTGGATTATGTTCTTTATGAAAATGTCCGTTGAATAACTTCCTATCAGATTTTTGACAACTGAGAACCTGCATCAGCATGTTAAATTTGGATTGATTATGCAATGTATCTGCAGTTAGATGGCCACATTTTAATTGCATTATTGGAAAATTTGGTATGCTTGTCACAAATTGAACATTATGCACTAGAAAAGTAAACACAGAATAAAAATTTATAGAGAAATGAAAGAACAGGCTAGAAAGCTTTCTCTTTTTTAGTCTTCATTCTTTAGTACTTTAGAAAAATCCTTAGGTATTGATCTCATAGCATATTTTCAAGGTGACCATTGTTAAGAGAAAAGATTTATTGCTTACTTTGTTGTCTACAAGAATCTGTAAATGTTTATAATTTGCATCAGTACTCCTACATGTAAGTAAGTTTTCATTTTCTTAAAGGTGGGAACTGTTAAGAGCAGACTGTGATGGCACATGTCCTAGACCCAGGACGGTCACAGGAGGCTGAGGCAGGAGGATCATTGGAGTCTGAAACTAGCCTGAGTCGTGAGACCTTGTCTCAAACAAACAAAAAGAAGATGAGAGTATCAGGGAAAACATGGTGTTACATTTTTAATAGCTTTTTTGAAGTATAACTCAACATGCAAGTCACCCACTTCAATACAATTCAATAGTTTTTAGTATATTCACAATGTTGTGTAATCCCACCACTATCTAAACTCAAAATATTTTCATCATCCCAAAAAGCAACCGCATAGCCATTAGCAGTGACTTCCCATCCTCCTTGCCTTCTGGCAACATAGCTTTGGTTTTACTATGGATTTTTCTATTTTGGACATTTGACGTAAATGGAATCATACAGTATGTGACTCCTTTAAGAGATTTGAGTTCATCCATGTTGTATTATGTACTAATACTTCTTTCATATGGTTAAATAATGTTCAACCACATAGGTATACTATTGCTGCCATGAACATCCTGTACGTTTTGTGTGGGCATGTATTTTAATTCTCTTGAGCACGCACCTATGGGTAAATGGCAGAGTCATACTAATTATGTTGAACATCTTGGGGGATGCTGAAGTTATATTCCAGAGTGGCTGCACTATTTTACATCCCTGCCCATATTTGTCATTTTCCTCATTTTTGTATTATAACCATCCCAGTTGCCTTTTATATATTTCCATAGAGAAATGTCAATTCAGATCCTTTACTTCCTTGCCTATATTTGTCATTTCCTCCTTTTTTATATTATAATCATCCCATATATCTCCTTAGAAAAATGTCAAACCAGATCCATCTAAATCACACAAAAATTCCTTAAAATTAGTCTCTCTTCATTGAAATATTGGCTGTTTATCTTTTTGTTTTGTTTTTTGAAACATGGTCTTGCTATGTAGTGGCCTCTATGGCTGGCCTCGAACTTGCTGCAGTCCTCCTGCCTCAGCCTCCTAACTGTTGGGATTATAGACACGTACCACCATACCTGGCTATTTTGTCATGTTAACAAAAGTAAACGTTCCAGTTTATGAAGATGGCATGATTTCCCACCTGTCAGTCTTCTTTGATTTGTTTCAAGGATAGAGTTTCAGAATATAGTTTTTACATTTTTTAAAAAAATTATCCCTAAATTTTTTGGTTTTTGTGGGGTTTTTTCTTTTTGATTTTTCGAGACAATGTTGCACTATGTAGCTCAAAGTAGACTTAAACATGGCCAAACTGTACTTTCCAGACTGAGGCAGGAAAATCTCTGTGAGTTTGAGGCCAGCCTCAACTATGTAGTAAGCTAAAGGCCAGCCTGAGCTACATAGCTACATAGTGAGACCCTGCCTCCAAAAATGAAAATAAAACAAACAAAAATTTAAATGACTAAACCGAATATGTAAACCTTTACATTCAGTTTGATTTAGCTTTACCAGTGTATTCTTCAGCCTGTATTAAAAATGAACTTTGCAAAAAATAAAAAATAAAAAAACACA
>NW_004524631.1:6244714-6247266 GCF_000260255.1 Octodon degus
GTGCGGAACCGGGGATTGAACTCAGATCCTTGCGCTTGCCAGGGGAGTACTTATTCCACTTAGCCATCTCCCCAGCCCCTGTGTTAATGTTTATACCATAATTGTGGATATTTCTTCTCTAGGATTAAGGGTAATACATAGTTGGTTCTTATATGTATATTATTAATCAATTTGTTTTGGACAATAATAATGTAGCTGACTTACTTGATATTAGTTGCCTTTTTTGCTTTTTGTCTTTTTTGGTTCTGTTTTTTAGTCGAGAGTTTTGTTTTTGGTGCTGAGCATGAACCTAGAGCTCCCAAGTTGCTAAGCAAGCTGTCTACTACTGAGCTAAATCCCCAGCCCCTACTTTATATAAGTTACCTAATTGTTGCTAGTTCTTTGTAACATAACAATATTAAAATACATTCCCAGAGAATTCAGTTGTGGACTAAATTCTGACTAACTACACTGCATCCTTCCCTTCCAAATTAACCATGGTGGTCAGATCTTGGAGCTATGGCAAAGGATTACACCTAGTCATGCCCTAAATACATCATTGAGAAGCAACGAAAAAGATCTCCACACTAGTAACAAAATCTTTAGACTGTAAGCATCCATAAACTTCAACTCAAATAGAAACATGAGAAGACATGGCAACAAAATGCCTCCAAAACTCCCAACTCCTCCAAAGCCTATATGGTGAGCAGTAAGGGGCAGAACAGCACAGGCCATAACAAAATTACCTGAAAGGCTAACAAAGGAAGCTAGAAAACTGATCACATAGATATTCAACATGATCATAGAGACATATAGTTAATCCACAAGATTACAAGAACATGTACTCTAATAAAATGGAAAATTCAGAAGAAATGGATTAGACTCTTAGGCACATGTAAACTTCCAAATTAAACCAAAAAGGTATAAAAATCTTGAATAATCCATTATCAGTCAATGAAACTGAAGAAGTAAAAAGCAAAAAACAAGAAAACCTACCAGCCTAGGCAGAAAAGCCTAGATCTTGAGGAATTCACTGCCTAATTCTGTAAGAACCTTAGAAAAGATGTGATACCAATACTCCTCAAACTCTTTAGTAAAACCTAAAGGGAGGCAGCACTCCTAAAATCATTTCTGGAAATAAGCATTATGTGATTCCAAAACCAGAGAAAGACCGAACCAAAAAGAGAATTACAGGTCAGTCTCTTTAATAAACATAGATGCAAAAAATCCTCAGTAAAATATTGGCAAACAGAATACACCAAATCATCAAAAGATTGTAACTATGACCAACTAGAATTCATTTCAGGGATACAGGGTTGATTCAACTTATGCAAATCAAATGTAACTAACACACCACCTTAAGCAGAAGATAGGACAAAGATGACATGAACCTCTCAATAGGTACAGAAAAAGCAAGTAACAAAACCCAACATTGATTCATGGTTTTAAATTTATTTATTTGTATGTATTTTGTACAGGGTCTCACTATCCATTGTGAGATTCACAGTGATCCAGCTGTTTTCAGGCTCCCCAGTGCCCACCATGCCCAAACTCAGATCACCCCCTCAGTGCACCTGAGAGTTGGGCCAGTGCAGCATGCAGTGCCAGGGATCAAACCCTCGTCCCTGCACTTGCCTAAGCAGGCACTTAGTCCACTGAGCTACCTTGCCAGCCCCATTCATGATTTTAGAAACCTGAAGAAAACAGATATAGGAGGTCTTTATCACAATTTGAAAAAAAAAAAAAAAAAAACCGTCCATGACAAACCAACAGCCAACACCATATTAAATGGAGAGAAACTGAAAGCTTTTTTTCTAAAATCAAAAACAAGTCAAGGACTCCACTATCACCACTCCGGTTCAATACAGTTCTCAAAACACTAGCCAGAGCAATTAGACAAGAGACAGAAATTAAAGGCATACGGGTAGAAAGCAAAACGTTAAATTATGATTATTTGCAGAATAAATTTGACAAAATTTATTCTACAAAAAAAACCTAAAATTAGTAAGTACATTCAATACAGTAGCAGGATGCAAAATCAACACTCAAAAATCAATAGTGTTCTTGTGCAATAACAAATCACTGAGGTGGCTGGCCAGTTAGCTCAGTTGTTTTTGGTTTTTTTGCTAAATATTTTTTTATTGACCACTGAATGTCAACATTAGAATGCAAATTTCATACCAAATAGTATACGGTATATGAATGTGTTTGCATCTATATAGAAAACCTCTGAGTACTGTGTTGATGTTTTTAAGCTACCAGACCTTCTGTGGCTGAGGGACTAGTGGGCACAAAGACGGTGTGTGAAAAATATTAAAAGAAACTTGGGACTGTTATTACACCAGAGACATGGAAAGGTGGTACAAGAAATAGCACAGAGGGCCGGGGAGATGGCTCAGTAGAGTAAGCACTTGCCTGGTAAGCGCAAGGTCCTGAGTTCAATTCTCGGTTCTGTAAAAAAAAAAAAAAAAAAAAAAAAAAAAATACCACAGAAAGTAGTAGAAGAAAACTGAATGAAAATAAACGAAAGGAAAGTGTTGACTTCAAAAAAATGCAAGATTCAATTCCAATGG
>NW_004524631.1:6254860-6264081 GCF_000260255.1 Octodon degus
GGTTCAATCCCCCAGCACCACATGCCAGCCAGCCCCGCCCCCTGGTGGGCTGAGCTGGCCACACACACACACCACACTCTCTCTCTCTCTCTCTCTCTCTCTCTCTCTCTCTCTCTCTCTCTCTCTCATAAAAAAAAAAAGAGAACCTGCCTGCCCTAAAGCAATTTTTCTTTTAAAGCACCCAAAAGGTTATTAATACAAGGCTGTAAGTGTTGGGAAAATATATTCTGGAATTAAGCTGGAAGAGAAGGCTTGTACAGAATTTCTCTGGCTAAAAACAAATATGAAATTATCTTTTTTAAATGCAAGGGGAAAAATAGTTCTGTGTATCAAAATATGACCTCCTTATTAAATTCCATCTGGAACTAAAACAACACACATTACACATCTATAAATAAGGATTTTCAAAAACCTTAATTTTCAAGAGCTAAGAAAAAAACTTTTCAACATACGTGTATTTTTTAAAATATGTAATTGTTAAAAAGTGTAAGTACATACAACTTTAGGAGACTCAATGAGGGAATTGTGCTATCTTCCATACCTTAAGTTCTAGAAACCAAAGCATTTAAGGGAGTTTTATATAAACACTTCTCTGAGAAAACACCAAGTTCCTAACACCCCATGATCCCTAGATGCTTACAGTAAAAAAGCTGAAAGTGAGCTGCAAAATACATTACATTCTAAAGGTAGAAAACAAATTTCCACAGATGATTTTCTTCTGGTTTAATTTCAGCATAAACACAAATTATTTTACCTTTGGTCTTCAATAGACTACAATCTGCTTTACTACAAAGATTTCCAAACTTGCAAATTTACATATAGTTTAGCCTAAAATTTTAAATGCATTTTGAAGTTAGCTATTAGTTATTTTAAGCATGCCATGTTCACATATTCTACAGTACAAGGTTTTCCTTAAAACTAATTGCTTTTAAAAAAAAAAAAAAAAAGAAATACTAATTGCTTTTAAAAACAACCTCCATTTTTACAATGAAGATTTGGCCAAGTGAAAGTCAGTGGTAGAGGGACACAACCTCCCTGTGCAGAAGGAAAATCATCAGTGAGAACAGGCACAGCCACTGAAGCAGGTCTTCCACAAGGCAGGGCAGGCTGAGCACTTGCTGTGGAGATCCCACTTCAGCGTACAAGCAGAGCCCTGCTCAGAGGCGCAGGGGCTGAGACAGGTATGAGGACACTCCCAGGCCTAAAAGCCATAGGTGGCCCAATCATGCTGTCACAGAGGACACAACCCACCTTCTCAGCATCAGGGCATATCAACGCAGGTATAGGCCCTGGGCATGCCCCAGGAGGCAAGCTGGCTGCCCAGGAAAGCTGCATTCCACAAAGGAGTGCAGCCTGACTGCCTGCACCCATCACACTGCCAGACTTCTGCAAGGCTTCCAACTGAGTGATTTCCAATCTGTGCTGTAACAGTGGGAAGATGTAGAGTCAATGGCCAAACAGTGACCATCAGGAATGTCTCACTGAAGCTCAGATCAGGCTGCAAAGTTCTGGAAGGCCTGTGCCACAGGGGCAATAGGAGAGTCCCAGCAAAGAGTGGTCCTGAGTTAAAAGTTAAATTTCAGAAGGGAACATTTAGAAATATTTGCATTTTAAGGCCAGTTTGTTAGTTGAGGAGAGGCAGTGATCCCTCCAATAAGAGCATCAACTGGGTGTGGTGGCAGATGGCCTGTAATCCCAGCACTTGGGAAGCTGAGGCAGGAGAATCTCCATGAGATAGAGGTCAGACTGGGATACACAGAGAGTTCAAAGCCAGTCTCAACTATTATAGTGAGTTCCTGTCTCAAACATTGAAAGGGAGGGAACAGTAATCCATATTTCCTGAGCCAATACCCCATTGTAGAGAAGAGAAAATAATCTGTGCTCAATGGTTAGGGCTATAAGTGAGGACACCCTGGATGTTCCTAGGGTGCTACTGAAATGGCCTTAGGAAGAAATCCAGTCCAGGTCCCTCAACATGGAAGGCGAAAAGGCCCAAGTCACCATCTACTTTCTGGAATGTGATACAGCCCACAGGCTCTAGCTCCTGTCCTGTGGGACCAGGACACTGGTCTTTAAAAAAACAAGTGCCAGGAAACTGGACAGAGTAGTAAGAAGCTCTTTAGTTTTTGGTGAACACAACTTTGGTAATCCTATTTATTTGATACAAGGTCTCGCTACGCAGCTCAGACTCATAGTGACCCTCCTGTTTTCAGCCTCCCTGGCCCTGGGATTACAGGTGTGCGCCACTACACCTGATTTCAGGGCCCACACAGCACGCCAGGAACCCACCGACACAGCATACAGTAAAAGGGATTAAACTCAGGTCCTTGTGCTTGACAGGCAGGTGCTTAGGCCACCAAGCTATCTCTCCAGCCCTAGCTCTGGTAATCTGACAACATGTAAGACCTGGAGAAGGAATGGAAGGACAGCCTAGTGCCACATGGACACCTGGGCACAAGAGCTAAAATGATGGGAAATGGGAGATTGCAAACCATCACAAAATGCCAAGTGAGAGGGGCTGGGAAGATAGCTCAGTGCACATGCCTGACAAGCACAAGGATCCAGGTTCAGTTCCCTGTACCAAATGTTGTACCAGACCTGGAGCCCCAGGTGCACCACTAGTCCAAAACTGGGCGTGATTGGGCTCACCTATAATGCTAGCACTGGGGAGGCTGAGACAGGAGGATCACTATTGAGTCTGAGCTGCATAGGGAGACCTTGTACCAAACAAATTAAAGATGTAAAAAATAAAATAAAATTTAAAAACAAAGTGAGAGTGTCAATATCTCTTCTCAACATAAGGACCACAACCTCGCACCTCACCAAACTGGGGGCTAGACTGAGAAGATGTCAGTGGGAAAAGACATGGGGCACAGATTTCTATGAGAGCATCCAGCCCTGGAATGAGATGTTGAGGGTGGGGAACCTCCACAATCCTTCCCTAAGTCCTGGCAGGTGTCCCATCTATTCCCACCCTCATCTAACAGCTGAGCTGCCTCCTACTGGTATTTTGGAGTGCCAGTGTCCATTGCACACAAATGGCATGAGGGATCTCAGTGAGCAGCTCTATTCAATGTCCTCTGCACAGCTCTGTATGGATACTGTCCATCAGCCAGCAGAAGTATCAGTCCCTGCCTGTCCATTGTTTGGTCTGTTTATGCACAAGGTAACTAGCTTCCCAGACCCCACGTTTACCTGTGACACAGGACTCTACCCCACTCTGAAGAAGACTCTGGAGGCCATGGAGTAACACTGGCCACTAAACAGCACTCTCCTGGGTGTGAATGTGATAGGACACCAGGCTCACAACATCCCAGCACTTGCTCCTACCCAGAAGAACCACTCCTTACGGCTCTATTCCCCCACATTCAGGAAGGGTTGGAGTTTGTAAGGAGACTCATAGGTGGCTGGGCCAAGGTGGGTGGGTATGTGCTAGGCTCACCATCTCTGGGGCCTGGAAACACTACCCTCGGGCTCATTAGTATCCTTGTGTGTCTCCTAGCCCTACAACTATCCCCAGGGCTCCTTGTCTTCAGCCACCTGCTAGCAGGGCCTAGAAAGACCTCCCCTGGGCTCCTTGCTATCTCTGGGTGTCTGGTAGCCAGCACTTTAGTCACCACTTGGGATTTTGGTAGCTGCACTTGGTGAGACTTGTGCTAGATTCTTGGGGGGTTTTGTGCTTTTGGTCAATGGGCCTAAAGAGACTTTCCATGGGTTCTTTGAATTTTCTGGGTGACTGATGCCTGAGAATTGCCCTGGGCTCCTCGTTGGCCCTGGATGTCAGCAGAGAGGCCTTCCCTGAGCTCTTTGGGTCCCTGGTGGCTGGACCTAAGGAGACCTTTCCTGGGGTCTTGGGTGTCTCTGACCAGCACTTTCAGCCTCTGGGGGCTGAGCCTGTGGAGACCTGCCCTGGACTGTCTGTAGCAGTTGCGGGGCTCCTGCAACACTGTGAAGGATATGGATGGAATCAACCATCTCAATAGCTCAAAGATGCCTTCCCACATGGGATCCTGATGATAATGCCTCCCCAAGTGGAAGAACAGCGCAGCATGTCTGCTACTGACTGTCTTTGACCAAGTGAGCTCAAAGATGGCCATCACTAGATTGTGACGCCTGTTACCAAGGGTTCCAAGTTCTCTTTGGACATATTTTCAAGCGTGATGGTGGATTGACTATGTCAACTTGAGTAAGAGAAGCTCAACTAAACTGGCCCAGCAATTCCACAATGCTAGGGTGGCTTGTGGCCTGGATGGTATAAAGGGGAAATGAAGGACAAATCTGCTTCTGTGTCTTCAGAGGAGTTCACCTTGGATGTCATCTCCTGGCTCCCAGAGCAGTCTCTTCAGCCTTCCATCGCAGACCCATAGGCCTCCTGACACAGATCTGCACAGGACATTGCAGTAGGATCCAGACCTTTCAATCCTTTACTCTCCAGCCTGCAGACAGCCTCTGTACTCTTCCACATCAGATCCTGTGGGTGGCCACTGTAAGCCAATCTTGTAAATTCTTATTGCATCTTGTGTTATATCTGTTCCTCTAGTAAACACTGAATGATATACCAAGACAGTGAGGTCATTTCTTCAGGTCCACAACCTAAGTCCTCCTCTTCTATCAGGAGACCCTATTCCTCATCTTATTAAATAAATCAGTGACTATTTACTTTTTATTATGCCTATCTATATATCCTTTTATCTAGCAATCACCTTTTAGTTTTTACATTTGCAGTACTGGGGCTTGAACCCTCGATCTTTTCATTGAGCTTTACCCTCCGACTTTTTTTCAGACACCACCTAAGGGTCTCACTAAATTGGCCAGTTTAGACTCCACTTTGTGGTCTTCTTGCTACCCAGGAGGCTGAGATTATGGTTATGCATCATCATGCCTGATTTCAGAGTGCTATTCAGAAACAGCAAAAGAAAAACTAGGAAAGTTTTCTGTGATAGTAGGCATTGGTGACATTTTAACTTTTAAAGCGACATATGTGTATTGATATTCTGCCTGTGGCAGGCACAGTGTTTTTCCATACAAAGGAGTCATTTTCTCTGAAGATGCAGCACTGGGCAACAAGTACACAGTTGTAAAATTCGAGGATGCTTTTATTTTCTTAATTATATCATAATTTAAGTAGGGCGTATTAAAATATTTCAGAAATTTCCACAACAATTTTCCTGAAAAGACAGAAGTGCTGGTTTCCAATTATAACCCTTAGGGTGGTAGTGGATCCATAGTAGGTTGTAGCTTTTAGATGTGATTATTCATTCCTAGCTAATGAACTTGGTACAAAAGTGTAGTATTCATATTGTGATCAGAATGAGGAGTGACTGCAGGAGGTGACTGCAAGGCACTAGTCTTTAGACCCTAGAAATCGTCGCCCTATGGTGATGATGAACACACACAGACATCACTTTAAAGCTTTCCTTGTGGCCACTTCCTGTCCTCCCATTCCAAGCAGCCCATGTACTCTGTGTCCCAGGTAGATATGAATAGCTGTCTAGATGTGAGGGATCTGTAACCATTCAGCTTATAGGTTTTTGTTTTTCTTTTGTGCGTGTGTGTATGTGTATTTGGATTCTTTTTCTCGGGGGGGGGGGGACATTGGTAGTGCTTAATTAGTATAACCAGGCTAGTTATACTATAGTACATGTGCTGTTTGTCAATGGTTGAGCCATCACACAACACCACATAGAATGACCATAAAATGTTCATTTGCCCACCTGTTAAGGGCAATTTGTACCGTTTCCAGTCTTAACTCTGAAAAAATAAAGCTGTGTAATCATTCTTGTAAAAAATTAAATGCCTCCAAACCCACATTCTGCATAAGAAGACCTTACATTAAGTTCTTGTTCAACATAAGTTCTCCTCCCAAACTACATACAGGAAATTTTAATTGTTTAAAAAAATTTTTGTGTGTGTGTGTAATCACCAGTATAATAATTGGTTTAGGCAGAATTACTCACGGGTGGTAAAACTGTTAGATAAAAGGTTTTGGATAGAATATTGACAAAAATCTCAAAGTAGCGCATCTCAAATTTGTATTAAAATGTTATACAAATTTCCATTATTTAATAATCAAGAACATAAAAAATGAACCAAAAAAATGACAAAAATCAAATACAAATTTGACAATAAACTTTAAAAAGCAATGTAATAAGCCCCATCACTACAGTAAAAATGAAAAGAGAAATGTCTTTGAAGTTTAAGAGCTAGCTTAGTGTTGTCGCTGACTCAATGTTACTATCAATGTTACTATCTGAAAAATGATAATGATTATTCTGTGAGCATTAAAGATGCAATGAAAATGAGAACACAAAGTCAGGCACAGTGATGCATGCCAAGTTTCAAGAACTCTGGAAGACAGAGGATTGCAAATTTGAGCCTAGTTTGGACAATTTAGTCATTTAATAAGACCCCGTCTCAAAATAAGGGTTGGGAATACAGCTCTGTGTAAGAATCTTGGGTTCAATCCCCAGAACTGAGAAGAAGAAAAACTACAAAATATTTATCCCAGTTCTTCAAACATGTAGGCTTATTACATTATAAAAGTATACTTTTTAACATATTTTAAAGAAATAAGTAGGTTGGGTATTTTTTAAAGTACTTTATAAAAATTTCTCATTATTGACTATGTTTCTTATAGATAAAGGATCATTACTATATTTAACACTGTTTGCAAAATCCTGGGCCAAATGGTTAAGAAAAATTGATAGGTACTCGGCACAGCAGAGAAACAGGCAGAAGAAAGAAGAAAAAGGGGCTTTATTTTCTTTGAGGACACGGAGAGAATGTGGGGAAGGATGAGGAACTCTCTTGAAAGAGAGGTTAAGGCTTTTATGGCCTTTTGCCGGGCTGGAGTTTGGAGGGGATGTTTAGACATGCCTGAGGGAGCTGAGGGGGTCTTCCCTGAGGCGGCAGGAAGGGTGCAAGTAAATTATGTCCTGGGCTGAGGAGGAGAAGAAGGAGGAGGTGGTCCTGGGAAGATGGGCTTTGTTTTAAGGGCATCAGCCATATTAGATGACCACCATGATTTTAGCAATTCACACTAGGGCCAGAACCTATCAAAAATAAGACACACAAAGGAGAAAAAAGTGTTACTTATAATTGGCATTATCTACCTGTAAGTTCTAAAACAGTTAAATAAGACATTATTAATGAAGTAGCCAGTTCAATTTAAACATACAAAAATAGGAAGTACAAAGCCAGGTGTAGCAGTGAAAAATGCAACCCCAGCTACTCAGGAGGATGAACCAGGAGGATCATTTGAGCACAGGAGTTTGAGAACAGCCAGAGCAACACAACGACAGCCTAGCTTAAAAAAAAAGAAAAAAAAAATTTAGTCATAATTTTATAGGAATCAAAGATCCCACTGGCAAAAGCAAAATATTACACATACACAAAAAAAGAAGAAACAGGAAACATGCAAGATCTACAGAAGAGTAACTACTGATTCTTATTAAAAACATGAAAGAAATGAACAAATAGATATATACACCTATGCATAAAGCCAGACTCAATATAGAACTATCAGTTCTCAAATTAATCTGTAAATTCAATACAATTCCAAATCAAAAATATCAATAAGAGTATTTTTGTGTTTTGTTTTTTACTTGAAACAGAGTCTCATTAGATGGTTCAAGCTGGCATTGAACTCACTGTGAATCCCAGGCTGGCCTGAATTACAACAATCTTCCTGCCTCAGCTTCCTAAGTACTGGAATTACAGGTGTGTGGCATCACACCTGGCTTGATTTTTTTTTTTTTTTGAACCTCCAAAAACCTAAAATTCATCTAAGCAACAAAATGTACACAGAAAGCTAAGAAAATTTACAAATATAAAATTAATGAAATGATCCTTTCCATTAAGTATCAAGATTAACTATAATAAAACAATGATGATATGGGCCAAAATAAATCTCTTTTTAAAAAAAATCAATGAAATAGAATAGAAAGGATCTATGTGCCTTATGAGAAATACAGTATGTAACAAAGTTATTTCAAGTAAGTAGAGACAGGATGACCACTTCAAAAATAGTATAGAATAATTTATTTATTTAGTATTTAGTACAGGGTCTACAAGGTTTCACTACATAGATCAGACTCATAGTGATCCACCTGTGTTCAGCCTCCCAAGAACTGGATTTACAGGTGCACACCACCACACCCAGTCCCAATAGCCATCTCAGCGCACCCTGGGGGCACGGCACGCCAGGGGTCAAACCCTGGCTACTGCACTCTGCCTAAGCAGATGCTTTAGTCCGCTGAGCTATCTGGCTGGCCCTTAGAATAATTCTTTTTAAAAAATAAGTTACATCAGAACACTACAACTGAACTAAAGTATCATAGATTTACTGAAAAATTAATTACTTAAAAACTGCATAACAGGAAATAGTAGAATATTTTCAGGTGAAAAATATATCCATCTAAAGGCAGCAAACCAAGAAGTCAGAGAAAAAAAAAGGCCAGATTTGATCATATAAAAATGAAAAACTCCAAACAAGCTTCTGATTGCAAGGTGCTGGCAAATTTAACAAAATGTCAATGCCCCATCAACAAATTAGTAAGAAAAATAATACAACAAAAATATGGGCAAAAGACAGGAAGACAATCCAGAGGAAATACACATGATCAATAATGTATTTTATAAAGACTTACAAGGACTACGAATATAGCTCAATGGTAGGGTCCTTTGTCTAGCATGCAGGAGGCCCTGGGTTCATTCCCCAGCATTGACCCCCATGCCCCAAAGCCACTATTTCTCAATGCAATTGTCAAAAACTTAAGAGACCAGATATATAGCTCAGTAGTACAGCAACTGCCTGGCATGCCCAAGGTCCTCAGTTGGATTTCTGGCACAAAAAAAAAAACCACCAAAACTTAAGACATATCACACAATGGGAACATAAGTAAAAAGTTTACTCTAAATTAAGTTTCTGGAAGGGCAACAAGGAATTTTTTTTTCAGTTTAATTAAGATCCTTTCATACCCATCCTTATCAAACAATGCAATAAAAGTAAAATATAAAAATTATTCACAGCTTTACCATTTAGTTAACTTGTGTAGTATCAGACAAATTACTTAATATTAGAGACTCAATTCTTCTTTTTCTTTAAAATTATAATTTATTTTCTTTTTTTTTCCTTTTCAAAGTTTTATTGATAAACATATAGCAATGAGACAGTTTCAAATCAAATCGAAAGTACAGTTTCAACAAATAATACACTGCAT
>NW_004524631.1:6275496-6283041 GCF_000260255.1 Octodon degus
AAAATAATAATAATAATAAAAATAATAAAAATAAAAATGAACTTTGCTTGCCATCTTCTTTTAGTGTCTTAAAAATCTTGCTACTGGCTCTTCAATGCTTGTTTCTCAAATGTGAATCAAGTTTACACTATGGGAAGCCAGTGGTAGACAGTGTAAAAAAGCATCTCAGCCCATTTTTATTTCCTCTATTCCAAAAATAGTGATAATACTCTCTCAACTTTGCATAGTCTTTATCTACTTTCAGTGGTTTCACTGAGCATGTAATAATACCATTTAAAGAGGAAGGTTCAGACTGGAAGTATTGATCATTTAATGAGAGATCTTGTGCCCTTTAAACATTAGGCACTGGCCTTTGGCTTAATGCAGTACCTTTAATAGTAGAAAAAAATAACAAATGCTAAAATTTATAAACTTACAGTGGCTGGGCTTTGATCCCTGGAGTGCCAGGCATGCTGAGATGGTGGTTGAGACTGGGTGCAGTGGCGCACGCCTGTAATCCCAGTACTTGGGAGGCTGAAAACAGGAGAATTATTAGAGTCTGGTCTACATAGTGAGACCCTGTAGACCCTGTCCTACATACAGAAAGAAAAAAAAATTATAAACTTAAAAGATTTTAAATACTTTCGGCCAATATGGTGTCATTCTGCGATCATTAGAGTGTCCCAACATGGGGCAAAGAAACAAGTTGTTTCAAGAATGGTGAATGAGACCATAAATGATAGGCACAGATTCTGTGTGATCATTTCTCATATTACATTTTTTATTAATCTTTAAAAGCAAAGTCTTCACCAAAGAAAATCACCAAAGCTTCTGATTGGAGTTTCTGACACCTGAAGTTAGTGAGTGTTTAGTTGTTATTCTATTACTCAGATGAGTTACTCTAGGTAGCTAATGTTCTCCAAATTTCCCTGCCTCCTGTGATCCCTTCTGCCCTCCCCCACTGTCCCTACCCCATTAGTATTGCTACCTTTATCTCCAAGTCATCTCTGAGTTCTTCATTCCCACACATGAACTTATTTATAACATGGTTCTCCAATTTCATTCCCACACTACAGATAATGACCTATAGTGAGGAGTCTGAGCCTTAATCTGTCTTGCCGTTGAAATATAACTGCTTTGATCCAAATTTAAAATATTAAAAACTAATGTCTTATTCCCTGATAATCAGAGACTCAGAAGCTCATTGGTTTATGCCTCTGACATATGTCTGTCTCCACACACACACACACACACACACACACACAATCCTCTGATTATTTCTGAAGTGCCCTCCTGAACTCACTCTCTACAACCCCGAATGACTTCCCTGTTCCTCCTCCAGGAAGTATTTATAATCTCACCTCTGTTCCATAGGCTTTGAGGTCATATATCAGTTACTGAATTGCTGTGCAATAGCACAGGACTTTAATGTTTTGGCATACTTGTAAGGAACTGGACCTGTGATTTGTTTGTCTCTGTCTTCCCTGTCCCAAGCACACAATAGATGCTTAACTAATATCTTGTTGACGCTGAACAGTTGTTACTTTGCTTCCTAGCCACTCTGACCTAGATACTGAAGCTTGAACTCAGAGCCTTTGTGCTCAATTACATACCCAACCCTTTTTGAACCTTGTCAAAATTTTGTTTGTTTTGTTTTTTGAGCCAGGGTCTCACTTGTAGTTCAGACTGGCCTCAAAACTATGTAGCCCAAGCTGGCTTCAAGCTCTTCCCTGGCAAGCGCAAGGGCCTGAGTTCAATCCCCAGTTCTGCAAAAACAAAAAAACGAAGCTGGCTTCAAACTTGCAGCAATCCTTCTGCCTTAACTTCCCTTAAATTTTAAGACTGGGTCTCAAGTTGATAGGTTGCCCAAGATGAGCTCAAATTTCCAATCCTCCTACCTCATCCTCCCAGAGTTCTGGGATTACAGGTGTCTTATCTATAAAATGAGGGAAAATTGTAAATCTGATCAGAAGTTCTTCAGGTTATATTATTTAATTGTTACAGTTAAATATGTAGGACAATCATGCTTCTGTGATTCCCCACTGTGCCCCTTAGAAGTCATGTCTTACAATGTTAATTTTTATTTATTTATTTATTTATTGTGTGTGTGTGTGTGTGTGTGTGGCCAGCTCAACCCACCAGGGGGCGGGGCTGGCTGGCATGTGGTGCTGGGGGATTGAACTGCGGTCCCTGTGCTTTGCTAAGCTTGTTCCAAGTAGGTGCCTTAGACCACTGAGCCATCTCACCACCCCTACAATGTTAATTTAAGAAATAAGTGAAAAAAACATATTCTAATGACTCACAAATGGAGATAGAAAGGTCAACAATAAGGAAGGAAAGAAAGAAAGAAAAGAAGAGGGAAAGAGAAAGAAGGGGGGAAATAAAAACTGTTGAACAAAAGCCAATGAATACTCAAAGAGATCTAAGAAAGCTCAGCACAGCTAACTTTTATAAAGTTAATTATTCCCAGGCACCGTGCCCTCTTTTTCCTTTCAGGAAAGTTACAGTCCAGATGTGATAACAGGACACATGCTAATATAAAGGAAAATACATAAAGAGGTACCTGTTACATGCCAATAAACAATAAAAATAATTATAAGCCCACAGGAGCACTGCCTCATCTTTGAGAACCATAGGATCGTACATGTCTCACTAAACTGAAAGGCACAAAATTGATGACCAAAACATGTTGAAAGAGCCCCTATCAAAAAAGACGAGGGCTGGGGAGATGGCTCAGTGGAATAAGCGCTTCCCTGGCAAGTGCAAGGACCTGAGTTCAATCCCCGGTTCCGCAAAAAATAAAAAAAATAAAATAAAAAAAAAGACGAAATTCAACTAGCCTAGATTATTTGATGACATTTGCATACCAAGTATCCTGTCACTAAGGACAATTAAACATAAAATGTAAATTTTTTAAAGTTTTAAAATTGTGTATTTGTACATGTTGTGGTACAAAATAATTCACTGGGGAACACTGGTATACACACATAGTGTATTATAATTCTTTTTAGTTTCCCTTCCTGTTCTTTCCCCCCTGCCTCCCCCTCATCTCTAGGCCACTTTCCCATTTGCAAAAGGCCTGTCTTCCAGGTACCTGTTTTACTCTCATGCACAGTACCAGGGCTTGAACTCAGGACCAACCTTGTGCTTGCTAGGCAGGTAGGTGCTTATGCCACTGAACTATCTCCCCAGGGCCCCTGTTTTCTCTTAAAATATAAGTTACACTCCAGTTTGAAAAAGCAAATCTTGTCAAAGTTTCTTGAAGATGGCATATTCGACTGCAAATGTGAACCTGTTCTAATAGTCTCCCAGGCCAGTGGCCACTCACCTCATCTTAGCCTCTTTCAGGAACTAAGGTCTCTTCTGCAGTGTCTGATGTAAAATTTTCTGTCCCACAAAGCTGCTGACATCTCCCCACCCCACAGAAGCCTAGCTCACTTCTCCATCACCTCTGCCAATTTCCTACTGGACACAAGTATTTTCATACTGCCCTTAGGTGTCTTGTTTTGGACACTGAAATGGTCAAAAATGGGGGAGGGGGCAAGTGGAGCTTTTAGTCTGTAATGATTTCTTCTGGCTGCCTATTACGCACACACAATATCAACAATTACGCGCAATATTCCAGAGATAAGGTTGCCTGTTAGTTCACCTGCACCCTGTGCTTATCACCTTGTGACCTAAGCACAAGGTATGTAATGAATGGCTATAGCTTCCTGCTTTAGATAAAAGCCAATTGTGAAGCAGCCTGTAATTATATCAGTACAGGTTTCTACACACCAAGCCATGTAAAGCAAAGCTACCATCTTCATTAGTTGCCCAAGTGGCAGGAATCTTACCTTTCGAGTTCTGATACCTAAAAATGTTAAGTAGTCAAATATTAAACTAACCCATGGTTCATGTTAGCTTAAATACAAAAGCTTTCAACAGCAAACGAGTAGAACAAGACTTCATTTTCTGCCTCCCTCGTTAATGTAAAGTCGTGACGTGAAAAGTTTATCTTGCCCACCCGTCATACTGTTATTGAAGTCAGCACAGTTCCTGGGGAAGTTTCATCTAGCTCATTTTACCAACTTGGAATCTTTTGACTAGAATTACAGAATAGTGAACTTACTAGCTAGACATTGCTCTATTATTTGGGTCAGTCTTCCCAAACATTAATATGCATACAAGTTAAGATCTGTAGGCTGAGGATATAGCTGAGTGGCACAGCACCTGCCAGGCAAGCGCAAGTTCCTAAGTTCAATTCCCAGGACAAAAAAAAAAAAAAAAAAAGGATTTGGCTAAAGTGCAGGTATTTATTTATTTATTTATTTATTTATTGGTGATACTGGAGACTGAACCCAGGCACTTTGCTCTAAACTACATTCCCAGCCCTATATTTTACATTTTTACTTCAAAATACGATCTCACTAAGTTGCTAGGCTTCCCAGGCTGGTCTTGAACTCATAATCTTCCTGCTTCAGCCTCCCAGACTAGTGATTATAAGGAACCCTACCACTCCCAGTTCTTTTAGTCTTATTTTTGTATTGTAGCTTGATTAATCAGTTTCAAAAATTCTAGTAAGAAAGGCACTTCTCAATATGAGGCTAGATTATTTTTTTGTCTTTTTTTTTTAATCTCATAACAGAGAAATAGGACATCTTTCTGTTTTTTTTTTTTCTCTACTTTCTGATCCATTAATTTAAAACTATAATTCAAACTTCTTTGAGAGTTAAATTTATACACTTGGGGGGTTCTGCTAATATTTTTTACCCTTTTAATAAAATTTCAAAACTTTCTCAAAATATTTATTTTTACTGGGAATTGATCTCAGGACCTCACGCCTGCCAAGCAGGCAGTGTGCTACCGAGCTATAAACTTCTTTCATAATATTTAAAATATTTTTAAAATATATGCACCAATTGTTAGGCCACTACTCTCTATTTCTCTAGAAAAGCAATACTGAACCAATAGATAATTTCCAAATATAAGAGAGTGCTTTGGGGGCCAGGGAGATGGCTCAGTAGAATATGCACTTCCCTGGCAAGTGCAAGGGCCTGAGTTCAATCCCTGGTTCTGCCAAAAAAAAAAAAGAAAAAGAAGAAGAAGGTGCTCCATCCCTACAGCCTCTTACTCTGAGCAACCTAGGCTGCAGTCTCCTTCCCATCCAAGCACTAACCAGCCCTGATCCTGGTTGGCTTTTTCCTCCCTTGCTCAGCTTTTTGAGACCAAACACTAGGCATGTTCAAGGTGATATGGTCACAGACTGAACTGCGGCATCCCTCTAGGGAAAGATGGGAAACAGGATGTCACTGAGGGCTAACAGCTTCTTATTTTAAAAATGAATTGTTAGAATACACAGGTAATATCAAGAAACATCTGCTGTATGGCCACTGGATTAAAGGCTCTATATTCATATAAATTGTAAAATCTAATTTCTATACCTAGATGTAGTTGGGGCAGTCTACTTGAGAAGACCACATATAAAACTATGACAAATCAAATAGCATTAGAATTAGGTAACAATGGAGCCACATTAAACTGTTAATTTTGTAGAAGAGCAAATGCAGAGTAAACAACAATAAATGTACAACTAGGGTAAAGGCTTTTTGGTTTTTCTTTTTTTTTTTTTAAATTCTCTGATAAGTTATCTCAGAAGATAAGGGTGGTATAAAACAGAAGCAGTTGTTCTTTCATCTAGAAAGGATTTTTATCAGGACTAACAGAAAAAATACTTATCAAGAACTGAAAAAAAAGTCTTTGCTAATATGTAATAGAATGAAATTTCAAAGACAGCCAGGCCCCTCCTTTTACGTGACAGACGACTAGCTGGTACAGAGCCTTTCAACGTCTGCTTTTTGTGACTGAAAAATGAGAAAATAGTGAGCTTCTAAGACCCATCTCAGTGTAGAACTGTAAAATTTTAGTGTTCCTTGGCAACTTTGGAGTTGAAAAACACATTAGATTGTCAATTTCACACATGAAACTTTTTTAGCACCTAGCAGAATTTATTATTTGGTATTTGTTGGTTAACAGAAGTCTCCAATCTGCTTTCATTTGTCAAACATGTTTGTTGAGCATTTATTATCCTACAGACCTATGGTAGACATGAAGGTAGAAAACGAAACCTTGCCTTCAAGGACCTTCAGGAGACAGACTTAAATCAGTATTTATTTAAAAACATGTGACAAGGGTCAAGAATAGTTTTGCTGGGCCGGGGAGATGGCTCAGTGGAATAAGTGCTTCCCTGGCAACCGCAAGGGCCTGAGTTCAATCCCTGGTGCCACCAAAAAAAAGAGTAGTTTTGTTGGTGTAGTTTTTAAACAATGATGCTGGGATAATCAGATATTCACATATAAAGGAGTAAAAGTGGCCCTTGTCTAATCCAAATGAATTTAAAATGGATCAGAAATCTAAATCTAGATTAAAATTATAAAACACTTAGAAGAAAACATAGTAGCAGGTCTTTGTAACCTTGAATTAGGCAATGGTTTCTTAGATACTTAGATATGATGCCAAAAACACAAATTAAAAAAAGGAAATAAAGTAAGCTTCATTGAAACAAAAAATGCTAGTGCTTCAAGGAAACCATTACCATTTGGTTATTATATTTTGAGTAGCCATAAATATGGGTGTGTGTATCACTGTATGATGTTTTTAATTCTTTCTGAACATACCTAAAAGGAGAAGAGTTAGGTTAAATGGAAACTCTAGTTTTAATTTTTTGAGGAATTGCCATACTGATTTTCATATTGGTTGTACCAATTTACACTCCCACAAACAGTAGAGAATGGTTCTTTTTTCTACACAATCTCACCAGCATTTGCTATTGGTTGATTTCTTCTTTTGTCATTCTTAAATGACTAGTGATATTGAACATTTTTTTCATATATTTATTTAATGTATGTACTTCATCTTAGATGTGCATATTCATTTCAAATGACCATTTTTAGACTGGGGCTTTAAATATGGGGGTTTTCTTTACATATTCTAAATATTAGTCATTTATCTGAGGAATAGCTGGTAAAAATGTTTTCACATTCTCTGGGTTATCTCTTCATCTTGTACAGTCTAGTTGTCCAACAGGTGAATGGAAAGCTGGGGATATAACTCAGCAGCATAACAGCCTGCTTGGCAAGTGCAAAGGTCCCAAGTTTGATCCCTGTTAGTGCAAAAGCAAACAAACAAAAAAATCCCAGACAAATGGATAAAGAAGATACAGTTTTTATAAACAATGTTTTACAAACAAATTACCTGCCACAGAGAAGGATAATCTTGAGACATTTTTAGTGAAATAATTGAGACATATATATTTAAATATCACATTGTTTCTCTTGTGTGAGAAACAAACCAACAAAAACATAAATAAGGACCAAGATGGATGATAGATATTGGGAAGTAGGAAGAAAATGTTCTAATGGGAAAGGGAACAAGGGACAGAGAAGAAAAGAAGAGAAAAGAAAAAAGAAAAGAAAAGGGAAAAATGGAAATATCTTTTTGTAAGTAGGAAGGGGAAGAGGAGTTGAAGGATAGGGAGAGGAATGTGAAAAAAAAAAAGAATTAAGATAAATTCTCTATGACGAATGT
>NW_004524631.1:6283403-6292430 GCF_000260255.1 Octodon degus
TTTAATATATTTGGTACAGGGTCTCACTACACAGCTCAGACTCGTAGTGATCCTCCTGTTTTCAGCCTCCCTAGTGCTGGTATTACAGGCATGTACCACCATGTTCAGCATGCCCCAGGGCAGGGCCAGTGTGGCACAAGGTGTTGAGGATCAAACTCTGGTCCCTGCACTTGCTTAAGCAGGGGCTTAGTCCGCTGAGCTATTTCACAAGCTCTTAATTGCTCTTTATGAGCAAAGAATTTGAATAGGTATTTCTCTAAAGAAGACATACAAATTGGCACTGAAAACAAGAAATATTCATTAGTTATTAGAGAAATCCAAATAAAGATCACAATGGATATTGTTTTGCATCTACATGATTGGGCTGTAATAAAAAAAGATGGACATTTGTCAATTATACATTTGTCAATTTATAGTTATAAAGCTTTGTCTCTGTGGAGGCAGGGGAGATAGAAAAATAACATGCTATTTAGTGTGCAAAAAATTGGAATATAAGTACAATACTTGTGGAAATGTGAAATGGTACTGCTGCCTTAAACACAATCTGATAGTCCCTCAAGATGTCAAACATAGACTCACGGGGCTGGGGAGATAGCTCAGTAGAATAAGTGCCTGCCTGGCAAGCGCAAAGCCCTGAGTTCAATCCCCAGTACCATGGGAAAAAAAACAAAACAAAACAAAACAAAAAACCATAGACTCACCATCTAAGTCCATTTTCTGTAGCTGTAATAAAACAGCTGAGAAAATGTAGTGTTACAAAATAGAAATTTATTTGGATCTTGGTTCTGGGGGCTGGACAGTTCAAAAGCATGGTGCTAGTAGTCACTGAGTATCTGGGGAGTTCTTTCTTTCTGAATTATAATGGCAGAGGGGTGTAGGGACTGGTTGGTCTCTCTCTGTACCTGGAGAGAAACAGTGACAGGAATGAGGACAAGAAGACAAGAGCCAGGTCGGAGGGTGGTCTGTTTGCCTGAATGGCAAAGGACCCAAAGAACAACAGTAGGGGCCTTTACGTCTTCGCAAAGTTAATATTCGGAGACTCAACGTTGCCTAGAGGCTAATAGCTGAAATTGTCCTGATGGGGTGTTTTTCTCAAGACTGAGGGAGCTTCAGGCTCTGAGGCCTTGTCCTGCCCTCCCACATAGGATCAATTTCCAGCTCCAGTGACTCCCAATAGAGGGCATCACATTGTAAGACTATACCAAGACCTAATTTGTGTCTGAATCATGAGAAAATTCAATGATTTGATGTATAAAGGCACCTGGAAATAGAGCAAAGTGGGAAGGTGGTAGGTCCTTTAGATTTAGTCCTCTCAGTTGCAGGAATTGGATGATATTTTTGGGAGGACAGGGAAGTCAAGATGAAAGCCAAAGGAAAAGTGGCTCTGAATGGACTAGCATGGTCATCCGTGACCTTAGGAGAGGAGGCAGATTCTTCACTTCATTAAATGGAGGCCAATGCTAATACTTGGAAGCTACTGATGTGACCCTTTTGCTGATAATGGATTGCTAAGTATCATTTGATGATGGGATCTTTATTTTTTTTAATTGCTTGCTCCAGAAAATATGTTGATAAAATTGATAGACAGACCTTATATGATTCCAACAGGAAATGCTTACTCTGAGCTAGGTGTGGTAGTGTACACTTGTAATCCCAGCAGCTGGGAGGCTGAGGCAGGATGACTGCTGTGAGTTCAAGCCAACACGAGTTACATAGTGAGTCCAAGGCCAGCCTGAACTACAAAGCAAAATCCGCCCCCCCCAAAATATATATCATATATATCAAATGCTTACTCTGATCAGCAGTTCACTCTAGTCTGGGTACCAAATGGCTAAATTGGAAGTCTTGGTACTAGCTTTGCCACTGACTGTATCCTCAGGTCATTTGTGGAAGGAAGTTGCCAAGTATTTATTTTTCTTTTATTGGATAGATGATGACAATTTTAAAAAATATTATGTAAATAAGTAAGCATTTCAAAACCCTTCAAGGTTCACTGATGTGCCCTTTATTGAAAATTTCACTATAAACACACACTGTATTATTATTTTCTTGAGTTAAATTTTATTTCCCTATCTTGCACTTGAAGATTGCTATAATTATAACAATAAAAATAACAAAGTTTTTGAATTCTTATTCTGAAAAACATGTCTTTCCACAGTGTATTGAAGAAAGAGCAAACGTGTCATTTACCTCGTACACCACAGTTATATACTAACAAACTCCCTCAATTTATTTCTCCCAATAAACTCACCTGGCAGAGATTAGTGTTATCTCTGTTTTAATGATGATAATAAACCTGGTGTTCCCAGAGGTGAAATACCTTGCCCAAAAATCTCTCAACCAGAAAATGAGCAGGACTAGTGATCAAACTCAAGTCTCTCTCTCTCTCTCTCTCTCTCTCTCTCTCTCTCTCTCTCTCTCCTTTCTGAGACAAGGTCTCACTACATATTGCTGGCTGCTATCCTCAAACTTGCAGTGATCCTCCTGCTTCAGCCTCCCAAGTATTGGTACTGGGATTATAGGCATGTGCTACCACATCCAGCTAAAATCAGGTTCTTAATTCCAAATGGTAAGTCTGCCCATTATCCTTACATAGAACTAGACGAACATTCATATAAACATATTCTCCCCCATTCTCCAAATATTGAGGTAACTGTATAATCTTCACACCTGTTTTAAAGGGGTCAATTATTTCTTGCCTCTGAGAAATAGTCTATTAAGACAGGACATTTATTAAAACGGCCCCCAGAGCCTCCTGTGATCGGATCACGGGAGCAATAGGGCTATCTTGCTGTTAGGTAGGGCAGGGTAGAAGAGGTAATCACTGCAGATATGGAGGTGTGGAAGGGTTTCTCTAGCTCCCTGGCTCCTTCCTGCCCTCTGCTTCCCAGCTGTGACCTCTCTTTGTAACCCAGGCTGGTCCTGAACTTACAATGATCCTTCCTACCTCTGCTTGCCGAGTGCTGGGATTATAGGCACATGACACTATGGCTGGCCTATGTGCCCATTCTGCTGTCATTCCCCATTCCATCTTTTCTGCCACCCCTGGCATCTACTCATCTGCTGTTTCTATGATCAGCCTATTCTGAAAAGCTAATGTAATTTGGGCTTTGCAGATGTTAAATAACATCTCATTCAATGTATATTCATTAGCCACTTGATGTTTAAGAACCAAGAATGTAGCACTGTACAAAATATGGTGTATGCAACCAAAAGGCCAATGGGAAGAGTAATTAAAAAAAGAAATAACATAACATAATGGCTTGCATCGATGTGCTCTGAAGAAAAGTTTGAGCAATAGGGAGAGGAATTCGGAGAAGGCCATATTCGTTTGCTCAGGTTGTGAGATGATTGAACAGAGCCTTGATGAAGGGAGGAGGTGAGATCTGTATGAAAAATATTCTTGGCTGGGGAAGAAAAGTCAGGCAGCCAGGGGTCCAAGTACATGGAGTGAGGAAAATCACACAGGGCCTCATTGACTTGTGTGAAAACTCAGCATCTGTGTCAGGTATGATGGGGAACTTATGAAGGACCTCACAGGACAGTGGCTGTCTAGGTTACCTTTTCTCATTGCTGGAACAAAATACCTGATGCTCAAAATTAGGGAAGGAAAGATTTATTTGGCTCACAGTTTGTGGAGGTTTCAGTCCATAATCAGCTAGCTCCAAGGCATGGTGGTGATGCTCTCTGGTGGTCTGCTGGTTAGGATTTGGCGCTCTTTCAAAGGCAGGGTGGCACAGGCAGAGGGCAGTCTTTCATGGCAGTAGCAGACAGCAAAAGCAGCAAGAGCCAAAAGGAGGCAGCAGCAAGCAAGCCTCCTTCCTTCCCTTATATTGTATGCAGATTACCTACCCTAGGCCGGGTGTAGCACTCACACCCATAATCCCAGCATTAGATCATGAATTAGTCACAAACTGTAGAAGCCTGCCCTATGACTGCATGAGGCTTTGGGGGGACATCTAGACATAAACCGTAACAGTGGCACAATCTAGTTTACATTTCTGTTTTAGGCTGCTGTATGGAAGACAGACAGTGGAAGAGCAAGAATTGACCTCCACGAGCCTATTGCTGTGGTTCAGGAGAGGGATAACGGGAGCTTGGCCTAGGCTGATAACAGTGGGGATGGTGAGAAGTGACACATCTGCTCTTCATTTTTATGATTTCGCATGTGCTCATGGTGGCACAAACAGGGACAAGGTTATGTTTAAATGTGGAGCTGAGAGGACCAGAGAGGTCACAGAGCTGGAGAAGGGCCAAGTCAGGATTCAAATCTGTGTGTCTACTTTCAAAGCCTACTCGGAACAATTCCTCTGAGCTGCCGTAATAAGCAAACACTAAGCACGAAAGTGGAATGGCAATGAGCGCACACAGACTCTTTAAGCCTTTCCTGTACCTAAACACTTGCACCAGGGCTTAGGGCACATGGCAGAAAATTCTGGACAGGGTGGATAGGAGGTCAAAGTGCAAATTCTTTCTCTCTCTTTCTTTCTTTCTTTCTTTCTTTCTTTCTTTCTTTCTTTCTTTCTTTCTTTCTTTCTTTCTTTCTTTCTTTCTTTCTTGTGTGTGGCCAGCTCAGCGCACCAGGGGGCAGGACTGGCTGGCATGTGGTGCTGGGGGATCGAACCATGGTCCCTGTGCTTTGACAAGCTTGTTCCAAGTAGGTGCTTTAGACCACTGAGCCATCCCGGCAGCCCCCAAAGTGCAAATTCTGCGGCAGCCACAGCTTCTTTCTCAGCGTAGGTCATATGACTTCTAAAAGCCCTTCCAGTTCCAGCATGCTGTGTTGCCACTATTCAGCACCTGGGGGAAAAATAGCCCGCTGTGTACACTGCCACCCACAGATACTCGAAGAAGATAAGACTGATAAGCATATGATTAGTACACTGATTGTCACAAGAGGAGGTGGCAGCATTACAGGTTACATTTCCAGTTTCAATACTGTCCTACTTTTATCTTTGCTGAGACAGAATATCTGATGCTGAAAGTTAAGAGGAAAAGTTTATTTAGCGGAGAGTTTATAGAAGTTGCAGTCCATAATTGGTTTGCTTCAAGGCAGGGTGGTGAGGCAGACAGGCATTGCAGGGGAGAAACAGTTCATGGTGGGCAGAAGGCAGCAAAATATAGGACAGCCACAGTTCTTTCCATCCCTTATTCAGGCTACTTAGGGTGGGTAGCACTCATACCCTTAATCCTAGTGCCCTTGATCCTAGCATTAGACCATGAATCAATCCCAGTATTATACACTTTACATCCAGCCACCCTTGGAGAAAGCCCCACTTATGACCATGTGAGGCTTGAGGGGACATGTAGAAGGATCATAGATTGGGCCTATCTACACACAAACTATCACAAACACCAGTCAATTTATTAAAGTAATAGTTTTAGTATATTTTAAGGAACAGAGAAAGCATGTTTATATATTGTATCATTTTAATTTTTAAGACATACTGAAATATTTTGCCTCATTTATACAATTATCTAAGTAATTATTCCCTGCACAAAATGTCTTTAGTGCATGAGGCATATTTAACAACACTGGCTGAACAAACTATATGCAGGAAGACCCTGATAAAAGTTAGAAAATAAAAGCAAGTGTGGTGATGAACACCTATAATCTCAGCTACTTAGAAGGCTGAAGCAGGAAGATTTCAAGTTTGTTTTGAGCAACTTAGTGAGACCCTGTTTCAAAGTAAAGAATAAAAAGGATTTGAAATGGAGCTCAGTGGTGAGTGCCTCTATGTTGGATCTCTACTATGAAAAAAACAAAAATCAAAATAAAATACAACAATAAATGGGGCCAGCCAAATAGCTCAGCAGATTAAAGCACCTGCAACCAGAGGCAGGCGCCAGGGGTTTGAACCCTGGGCCTGATGTGCTGGCCCCACCCCCGGGATGCGCTGAGACAGCAATTGAGACTGGGCGTAGTGGCGCACACTTATAATCCCTGCACTTGGGAGGCTGTAAACAGGCGGATCACTATGACTCCAATCTAGTAGTGAGACCGTGAACACCCTGTAGACCCTTCTCTAAAAAAATACAGGAAAAAAAAACAATAAATGAACAATAAGAAGGGACCTTTTTTAGAATTTACACTTGGTCTTTTTTATACTTTGTATCTTTCTTTTTTAAAAAAATGTATATTCAGTACAGGGCCTACAGGGTATAGGGTCTACAGGTCTTACTATGTAGATCTGACTATAGTGATTCTCCTGTTTGCAGCCTCCCAAGAGCTCGGATTACAGGCACATGCCACCACTCCCAGTCTCAATCGCCCTCTCAGTGTGCCCTGAGGGTGGGGCTGGCACAGCACGCTGGAGATTGAACCCTGGCTGATGCGCTCTGCCTAAGCAGGCACTATACTTTGTATCTTTCAAAGTATTATTGTCCTCTTTTTTACATTATAAAATAAACCCCAAAGCAGCTAGATCATTTGCTCCAGGCAGCACTTTTGGTAAAGTAGTGAGCCTAGTTTCCAAATCTGAGTCTGGGGGACTTACTGTCTCAGTACATCGAACCCTGACAGCAAACTTTGCTAGGTATGCTGTACCAACTACTCTGAAAGGCACCAGGAAAGTGTGAACAGTGGTCTAGAATAGGTGTCAGCAAACTTTCTGTAAAGGACCAGATTGCATATACGTTAACTTTGTGGACTGTCATAATGTCTATAGTGTTATAGTGTCTATCACAACTACACAACTTGGCCCTTGTAGCAGCCACAAATACATAAAGGAATGAGCATGGCTGTGCTTTGAAGGACTTTACAGACGCTGAAATCTGAACTGCACAGAATTCCTACAATTGTCACAAAACATTTCCTTTTTCAATCGTTAGAAAATATAAAAACCATTTTTGGCTCTATGGCTATTCAGAAACAAGTTGCAGTCTAGATTTGGGCTGTGGGCTATCATTTCGTAAGTCCTGATCTATAACCCGGTCCAGTGCTGTCCAAAGGAACTTTCTGTAATGATGGAAATTGCCTAATATGCATGGTTCAACACAGTAGCCTCTAGCAACTAAGATACTAAAATTGTCTTCCTTCCTTCCTTCCTTCCTTCCTTCCTTCCTTCCTTCCCTTCCCTTCCCTTCCCTTCCCTGCCCTGCCCTTCCCTTCCCTCCCTTCCCTTCCTCTTTCTTTCTTTCTTTCTTTCTTTCTTTCTTTCTTTCTTTCTTTCTTTTCTTCCAGAATGGCCCATGCTGCCTGGAATGACCTGGAACTCCTGGGCTTAATTGATAATTCTGCCTCAGTTTCTTTTTGTTTTTCTTTGCCCCACATCTGTATGCTGGCCACGTGGGTCCCTGAGGCCGGGAGGGGACACGGTGGCCGGGGCCACGGCAGGAGCAGAGGAGTCCCAGGGGCAGGAAGTAAGACCATGGGTGGAGCTGTGTCCCTGAGGGTTCACTGACCGAGTCTCTGACCCCTGAGACTCAGGTGGCCTGAACTCTAACATTCTTGCTGCCGTCCCCACAGTGGGCACCTGCGTGCATGTGGCAATGACCTTTCTGCCTTCTGCCTATCCATCTGTCTCTCCCAACTGGACCCAAGGCAGGTGGATTTTTGTTGTTGTTGTTTCTATTTTTTATCTTTTTGAGTTCAAGACCAGCTTGGGCTACAAAGTGAGCTCAAGACCAGACTGAGCAGCCTAGGGAGGCCCTGTCTCAAAAAAGAAAGAAAGAAAGAAAGAAAGAAAGAAAGAAAGAAAGAAAGAAAGAAAGAAAAGGAAAGAAAGGAAAAGAAAGAAAAAACAGAGGCTGAGCTGGACACAGGGGTGAACGGCTGTCATCCTGGCACTCGGGAGGCTGAGGCAGGACAAACTCCACTACTTTGATGCCACCTGGGCTATACAGAGAGACCCTGTCTGAAGCCACCAAAGAAGCAAATAATACAAATGCAAGGAAATGCTCACTATCCCCATGGAGACGGTTTTAAGACGCTGCCAGGGTCTCCAGGCCGCCCTGGGAGTGGACCACAGGGCAGGCAGAGCGTGGGACCCTGAGGACGGCTGGAGGACAGGCCAGCGGCTGAGGAGCTTCTCACCAGGTAGATGAGACAGACCCCTCCATGGTAACAGACCCCACCCAGGTGCCTCAGTTTCTCAACTAGCTGGGACTACATTGTTAATTTGCCCCTTCTTCCATTCCTGTTGCCCTTATGATTTTTCTAATGATTAACAGTTTTCCAACTAGAGTCCCTGTTCCTTGTTTTACTCTTCTAATCCATCCTTACAAAGTGAACAACAAATGGGATCCTAGCATTTCTCCAAGGTAACTTCCTCTTAGTTACTTGTAGTAACTTCCAGTAAGCTCAACTTGCTAGGATACCATATAATTTCATTATGTAAGGACAGACAAGTAAAAATCATTTTTCTCCTGTTTGATCAGAAAAATGAAGGTTAAGTTTCTTAAGAAAAGTCCTTTAGCCTGCTCCGCAGCCTGCCACCCGGAGTGCTTCCTTCCCCGGGGAGAAGACAACAGACCGAGACGCTTGGAAGCCGCACCTCCAACCCCAGACGTGATGTCCGGCAAGGGCTCTGTGGATCTGGCCTACAGCGGCGGCCTGGACACCTCATGCATCCTCGTGTGGCTGAAGGAGCAGGGATATGACGTCATTGCCTACTTGGCCAACATCGGTCAGAAGGAAGACTTCGAGGAAGCCAGGAAGAAGGCGCTGAAGCTTGGGGCCAAAAAGGTGTTCATGGAGGATGTGAGCAGAGAGTTTGTGGAGGAGTTCATCTGGCCTGCCATTCAGTCCAGCGCGCTATACGAGGACCGCTACCTCCTGGGAACATCCCTCGCCAGGCCCTGTATTGCCCGCAAGCAAGTTGAGATTGCCCAGCGGGAAGGCACCCAGTATGTGTCTCATGGTACAACAGGCAAGGGGAACGACCAGGTGCGGTTCGAGCTCACGTGCTACTCATTGGCCCCCAAGATTAAGGTCATCGCTCCCTGGCGGATGCCCGAACTCTACAACCGCTTCCGGGGCCGCAACGACCTCATGGACTATGCGAAGCAACACGGAATCCCCGTCCC
>NW_004524631.1:6293303-6296011 GCF_000260255.1 Octodon degus
GTGGTCATTGGAGGGTGGGGGCAGCCACGGTGGGGAGTTCTAAAATGACAATTAAAAAAGGTACACTAGCAAAAAAAAAAAAAAAAAAAAAGTCCTTTACCATACTGTCCTTTCCTTTTTCTTTTCTGAATCTTTTGAGCCAGGGTCCCTTTAAGTTTCCCAGGCTCACCTTGAGCTCCGAATCCTCCTGCTTCAGCTTCCCAAGTAGCTGGCATTATAAGCATGCATCATTACACCCAGCTCTGCTCTGTTTTACTGTAGATGTAGTGAAGAAAATTGGGCTTCCATTAAGACCCCACTCTGGTAAACAGTAAGCAGTCAGTAAGGGTCCACACCTTGAGTGGGAATGAAAACTACATCTGAGTTGTGAGATCAACAAATGAGTTAGTAGGAATTCTTTACTCTTAATAAGAGGCTACATAAATATTTTCTGTTGTTCTAGTAAATATTAAATTTTTAAAAATTTTTTAATAAATAAATACTGGACTGATTTTACCCATTGAATAGTCCCATTTTTAAGGCTACTATGTGTGAGGCAACAGCAGGGACAGAACCTTTTGATGCTTGAAGGAAGGAGATGCAGAGGAACAGTTTTGGCTGATTGTTCCAAATACTTCTTGTGTACTTTCCATCTTTAGGTCTAAGACTGTGTTTCCTTCATTCTTGTTTTACAAATAGTAGTTTCATCAGTAAGTACCAATAGACAGTCTTTTGTGGTTTTGGGTACTAGGAATCAAACTCAGGACCTCACACTTCCCAAGTAGGCGCTGTGTCGCTGACCCATATTCTCAGCCTGTTTGTTCTGAAGATGTACTGAACAATATCCCCAGCCCATTTTATTTTTCTATATTGAGGCAGGTCTTGCTCGTCACTACAACGCCTAGGGTGGGTGTGAACACCTTTCCTGCTTCAGTCTCCAAAGTGCTGGAATTACAGGCATACGCTATGCTCGGCTCCGATGGACACTTGCTTCTTGAGAACTAAATGACAATGACACCACAGCAGCAAGTCAAAAAGAAAAGTAAGTCTGGGTGTGGTGGTGTACATCTAGAATCCCAGCACTCTGGTGGCTGAGGTAGAGGATCATCTAATGTTTGAGGCCAGCCTGGGCTACACAGTGAGTTTGAGGCCAGCCTGGACTATATCGCAAGACTCCATATCAAAAAACAAAAACAAAAAACAAGGAGGTGTTTATTTTTATTTTTAAGCATCTACAAGAACTTTTCCAATTGTTTTTTCCAATGATTTCTAAGATTAGTTATTGGAGGGGCCACAACTATTAACTTGGAGGATAAGGTAGAACAAAAACACCCAGAAAGAGGCTGGTTATTTAGCGCAGTGGCACAAGGTCCCGCCTGGCAAGCACAAGGTCCTTAGTTTGACTCCTGGTGCCAAGAAAATAAAAATAATTTAAAAAATCTAGCTACCCATGCATCCATCCATGCATCCATCCATGCATGCATCCATCCATCAGATGTGAAAAGGAGAAAAAAGGAACAATTCAAGTTCACCTTGGAAGTGTCCTTCTCCCTTCTATGGCACATCCTCAAACAGGATTTCTAAAGTCAAGTATAACTTATCTTTTTCTTTTTTAGACCGGGTCTTGCTATGTAGCCTAGGCGGGTCTCACGCTCGCAACGATGTTCTGTCTCAGCCTCATAAGTGCTGAGATTACAGGCAAATATACTTTTCATTGAACCACATTTTACACCTTAAGATGGATTTCTTTCAAATCTCTTATTTCTCGGTTCTTGAAATTAATGTGACTACTATTTCATGAAATGCAAAAAGAGAGTGCAAGGAATCAAATTCATTTTTAAGGTCGTTGATAAACACTATGCTTTTTTTTTTTTTTTTTCTCTATGAAAAAGCAGCACAGACTTAGCATTCCTTCAACTTACGGTTTCCAAAGCATTTAATAGAGCTCTTTTAAAACATTTATAGGTACTTTGGAGGAAATGTTTATTAAACCCACTCCACTCTCTGGATTAAGACGACTGTCCGGAGAGGTGTCTTTACTATTTCATATAGTTAATATTTTACTTGTTCCGTGATTGTCTCACTCTGCTTCAGAAGAACTGACATACAATAAACCACGCCGACCTCCGAGCTTCGTTCCTGCTCGTGCCCGCGGTGTTCGAGCCTTCCGTCCCAGCGAGGCGCTCCGTAGCTCGGTCCCTCTCTCCGCCGCCGCGCCGGGACGTCCCAAGGCTCCAGCTCCGCAGCAGCGCTCCGCTCCCCGTCGGAGCCCTTAGCGTCTAACGCGCACGGGTATTTCCTCTCAGGCAACTCTTGGCTTTGGCGTATCTTCGAATACGGAATTCTAAACAGAACTTTTTACGTCCTTATATCCTCTCTAAGAGTTGGAAGAGCTTGCGCTAGAGAAAGCAAGGGCTTCCACGGGGGGCGCCAGAAAGCGAGGTGGAGAAACCGCACCCGCGCGGAGCCGTGCAGACTGTCCGCCGCCGCGCAGGCCCACGTGACCTCAGGGGCTCCGGGCGCCGCCGCCCCCGCCCCTCCGCCCGCCGCCGCCGCCGCCTGTGCTGGCGAATGGGGGTCGCGTGCCAGCGGGCGGAACCTCGCCAGCACTGAGGCGTCCTGGTGCTCGGTGACCGGTGAGCGCGGCGTCGCCCAAACTTTCCGGCCTCCCGCCTCGGGAGTTGGCGTGGGAGTGGCCCGGGAATCGTACTTTGCACCAGACCTGGGGC
>NW_004524631.1:6296111-6298664 GCF_000260255.1 Octodon degus
GCCGCCGCCGCCGCCGCCGCCGGGGGCGCATGCGCAGCCCGAGTTAGTGATGGAGGAGAGAAGATGGCGGAAGCGGAGTGAGTGACTTGCTGGTGACGGCTGTCGTAACCGGGAGGCGAGCAGGGGCAGCGACGCGTCCCCTAGGGGGAGAGTTCAGGGCTCTTTCGCGGGCGGCGCAGAAAAGGGAGGCCCGAGGGCCATCTTATAATGGAGGAGCCCGCTTGGCCCTGGCCTGGGGACCGACGCGGGCTGGCAGGGTCCAGTTATTCCCCTGGCGGGAGCTGCCCTTCCGCTGTCAGGTCCCGGATTGGCAGGGCCCTGCGCGCGCGGTAACCCCTGGGGCTCGGGTCGCTGGAGTCTCGTAGGAAACCGGGCCCGGTGGGCCCCTCGTCCGCTGTCACCCCTGCCGGCGGGCCCCGCGGGCTGCTGCAGCCGGCGCCCGCGGGGGCGGGGTGGGGAGGAGGGCGCGCTCCAGGCCTCCCTCCGGGCGCTCCCCTCCTTCCGCCTGGCGCCGCCCCGCTGCTCGGCGCGGGAGCCGGGCCGCCCTGCCCGCCGCCCTCCTGCGGGGGCGTGCGGAGGTGTCCCCGCGCCGGCCTCCGGGTGGCGGGGCTGCTGCCTCGGGTGCGGTTGAGCACCCCGGCGGAGGCGGGAGCTTCCCTGCGGGTCTCGGATGAGGAGCTGCTGCCTCCCCGAGGGCCACGTTCCGGTGCAGCGGTGTGATGGTATGCTTAGTTAGCGACTCTGCAACTTACTGTTTCCTGCGTAGGCCTCTTGTGAGCCGGATCTGCGCGGCGGTATTTTGCAGGTGTTAATATCCTTGGATGCCTGAGTTACCAAAACCGCTCTTTCGTGCCAGGCCTCCAAATTCGACGCGCAGGTTTGGCCAATCGCACTCACTAATGTTTAAACTTAATGCCTAGAATTTAGATTCTCTGTGACCATTTTTGGTTAGTAGTAAGGGCTGCTTAGCATGGTGTTTAGGTTTTAGGGCATGGCTGGACAGAATAACATTTTAAAAGGACCAGAATTTGAGCAGATTCTTTGCATATCACAGGTACGTGGTGTATTATGACAGGCATTAGTTTGGTAAAAACTTTTTATCTGCTAGTAAATCTGTGTAATATTGAATAGTTATCATATGATACTGTGATTTATAATTGGAAAGCAGTTTGAAAAAACGGGTCAGAGATAGGTAAAAGTGCACGATTCATTTTCTAATCATAAAATGTGAGGATCCCTTTCATTTTTCTTTTATTAATTGGAAATGTTTCTACTCTGGTTCTTCAGAGCCTATAAATACTGCTTACATATTCAATATACAACAAAGAAAAAAATTTGTATGTAGAAGGAACCTGTGGGACTGACACAAGCTTGCCCAATTAATGCTGAATTCTTTTTTGTGTGTGAAATAGAAAATGTTCTTGTTACATTCTTTTTTTTTTTTTTCTGAACCAGGGATTGAACTCAGGCCCTTGCACTTGCCATGGAAGCATTTATTCCACTGAGCCATCTCCCCAGCCCTGTTGTTACATTCTTGTCAGTGATTCCAGAAAAAAAAAAAAAAAGTCTGGTACAAAAATATACTGCTGTTAAGTTTCAAACTTTAGAAGATTTTTTTCCCCAGAAGAAAAGACCTATATGAAAAAGCAGATAGAATATGGTATTTATAATACAATGGAGTACTACTCTACCATAAAGAAGGATAAGATAGATGTATGTAGGAAAATGTAATAAGATATGTGTGGGAAACCTGAGATATGTGTAGGAAAATGGGTATATCTTGAAACCATAATCTTACATGAAATAAATTGGTTACACAAGTTTATTTATTTTTTATTTTATTTTTTTGGCAGAACCAGGGATTGAATTCAGGCCCTTGTGCTTGCCAGGCAAGTGCTTGTTCTCCTGAGCCATCTCCCTGGCCCCACACAAGTTTAAATATCACATTTTTTTCTCTTGTGTGAGAAACCCAAAGGGTAAGTAAGGAGCGTAATGGAGGACAGGTATTGGGAAGTAGGAAGAACATGTTCAGATGGGAAGAGAAGAAGAGAAAGGGGAGAGAGAAGAGAAAAAGAGGGGGAAAAAAGAGAAGAAAAAGAAAGGGGAGGGGAAGAAAGGTTGAAAAGAGGTTAGGGGGGCCAGGGAGATGGTTCAGTAAAATAAGCACTTGCCAGCGGGCCTGAGTTCAATCACCGATTCCGCCAAAAAAAAGGAAAGAAAAGAGGTTAGGGAACTGGGAAAAAAAGAATCGAGATATATTATGTACATGTACAAACTCCTTATGAATACGATCAATATGTATGACAGATATGTACTAGTAGAAAAATAAAGTTAAAAGAGAAAGTAGAAACGATATAACCTTGTGTGCTTGTAACCATCATGCTTATTTCTGACTAAAAGGGCTGGCCAAATAGCTCAGCAGATTAAAGTGCCTGCAGGTGCAGGGTGCCAGCCACACTACCCGGGCACACTGAGATGGCCATTGAGACCGGGCATGGTGGCGTGTGCCTGTAATCCCAGCTCTTGGGAGGCTGTAAACTGGCAGATCACTAC
>NW_004524631.1:6299819-6304042 GCF_000260255.1 Octodon degus
ATATTTTTTTTTTGAGGAACTAAGGATTTTTTTTCTTTTAAGTATTGTTGGTGACTGTAAGCTATATTTTATGAAGTCTTTAGAATTTAGATTTGCTGATTATTTCTTTGAATAGTCTTTAAACATCATAAGATAGTGCTTTTACCGATGCACATATTACTTGTTATCTGCCAGATTTAAGGATCACAGTACAACTATGGATAGTGAACCAAACCCTGGAACATCTTCTGTGTCCACAACAACCAGTAGCACCACCACCACCACCATCACCACTTCCTCCTCTCGAATGCAGCAGCCACAGATTTCTGTCTACAGTGGTTCAGACCGGCATGCCGTACAGGTATTTTAGCTAGAATGATGGAGAGGTTAAGACTTAGAATGTCATATTACTTTAGACAGATGTATGTATTAATTCATAGCCTGAAATACATGGAATTGCTAACATTTAGACTGGAGATGTAGCTCAGTGGTACAATGCTTGCTTCGCTGGATGATTTAAATCTTCAGTATTAACAAAAGTTGTTCATGTTTGAAACAGCCAACTTAATTATTTAATAATCATACTATTGAGATGGCTTGCATTTGTCAATGTGTAGCTATATGTCAGGAAAATTCTAACTGGAAGATCTGTAGGTGCTGGTACAAAGTGAAGATACTCAGTGCAGAGTCCTCTTGTTGCTGGCACAGGCTACTAAACTAAACAAAAACAGGCTTATATTGGTTCATGTTTTCAGGCCAAGATTGGCTCTTCCTGAGGCAAGAAGGGTCTGGGTGGAAGAGCAGAGCAGAGAGAGGATCCTGGGAGGGAGATACCCTGCTAAGCCACACCCCAGTGACCCACCTCAATCCTGGCCTGGTCTCTCAACAACATTGAGCAAAAACAAACACTGAGCCCCCATGCTCTCCAGTGGATGAATCCCCCTGTGAATGCGGTACCCTTGTAATGCAACTACCCTTTAAAAGTCCACCTCTACGCCCTGATGCCATTCTAGATAAAAATTATAACTAACCTCAACATGCAGAGTGCCTCTAGGTTTTTTGGGGATTATATTTGAATCTAAAATATAGATTTAGGGAGATCTTTTAGATTTAGGTCTGTAGATTTAGGTCTGTAGATGTCTTAAGAGGTTTATGTTAACCCAGGTGGCCTAAGTATTCTAACAAGAAAGATCTATTTTACAGGGGCTGGGGAGATGGCTCAGTGGAATAGGGCCTGAGTTCAATCCCCAGTTCTGCAAAAAAAAAAAAAAAAAAAATCTATTTTACAGCTGCTAGGGACAGAATAGAAAGGAATATTTAGGAAGAGTCTCAAGCATAGTCACTTATTTGAGAAAGTAAGGTTTTCTTACTTGATCTTTATAATGAGGCAATATAGTATTGTTCGAAAAAGGCATGAACAGCTGGGCGTGGTGGCACACACCTGTAATCCCAGCATTCACAAGGCTGAGACAGGAGGCTGTGAATTCAAGGCCAACCTGAGCTACAGAATAAGTTCAAGACCAGCCTGCACTACATAGTAAGACCCTGTCTCAAAAAAAAAAAAAAAAAAAAAAAAACAAAAAAAAAAAAAAAAAAAAAAACGGGGGGAGGGGGCATGAACATTATACTATGGTATAGTCTGCTTGAATTCCAGTTTAATTATTGGTTTTAATGTGGCCATGAGTGAGGGTCATAATCTCTTTCACCCCCAGGAAGCTATAAAATTAGGATAACATTGGCTGCTTCTGCAGTTACTGTGAGGATTTAGTGAAATATCTAAAACCACATGCAGGCTGGGGAGATGGCTCAGTGGAATAAGCGCTTCCCTGGCAAGTGCAAGGTTCTGAGTTCAATCCCCAGTTCCACCAAAAAAAAAATAAATAAATAAAAAAAATAAAACCACATGTATTATAGATATGCAGTACATAGTAATAGTATATACTGAACAGTTACTGTGTGTCAAACATTTGTTAAGTGCTTTATGTGGATTATTTATTCCTCACCACACCTCTGTGAAGCAGATATGATTATTGTCTCCATTTTACAAATGGGAAAAATCAGTATTTTTAAAAGGTTAAATATTTTTCCTAAACTCACATAGCTAGCTATTATGTTCTCTGACTTTAGAGTTCGTGCCTTTAACCAGTCTGAATTCATTTTTTAAAAAATTATACCTGCTTGCTTTCTCTAGAATCTGCATAATTGCTTTATTTATTTAGTAGTGCTTTAGAGTGAACCCAGTGTCTCACAATCCTAGGCAAATAATTTATGACTGAGCTACATTCCCAGGCCCTCATAATTATATTCTTAACACATACTCTCTGTCTCTGTCTCTATGTCTCTCTCTCTCTCTCTCTCTGTCTCTGTCTTGCGCTCTCTCTCTCACTCTCTCTCTCTCTAATAATTTCTTTTTTCTTTTAACAAGTTATTGAACTCAGGACCTTCTGCTTGCTAGGCAGGCACTGTGCCACCAAGCTAAACTTTTGTGATATAGTCTTTTCTCTGCTCTATTTTTTTAAGGTAGAGATCCATAGAAATATAGTACAGTGACTATTTCACTATTCTATGGTTTAGGATTTAGTTTTCTGAAGTCACTATAGAGTGGAATCAGAACTCAGGGACCTAGCCAGCTCAGCAGAAATTAAAAATGGAATGCAGAATGTACTTTTGTTATTCTTCACTTTTTTCAGAGACAAGGAATATAGGAAAGTGTAGATCTTTATTTTTTTATTTTTTTTGTGTAACCAGGGATTGAACTCAGGCCCTTGTACTTGCCAGGCAAGCGCTTATTCCACTGAGCTATCTCCCCGGTCCCATAGATCTTTAAACATATGGATGATGTGACTTTTTTTTTTTAACCCTTCATTCCCTGTGGTATTGTAATATGCCAGTTTGATCTTTAGTTTTTATTTAACTTGTACATATTAATAAAAATAAGGTGTTGATGGGGCTATGTAGATGTATTTTACAAATAGGTCTAGTTCTTATGAAATAATAGAATTTCTTCTAAAATGTGATCAAATAAATATTTATTGAATTATTTAAGTAGTTCTTTCATTTTCCATATTTTTCAGTCCTATGAATTCTTGTCATTCTCTTTTTCAAGAGACAAAATAAGAGCAATGTGCCGTGCATTTAACTTGTATTTCCATGATGCTGCAAGTATAGTATAGAAGGGTGAAGACAGACTGTGTTAACAAAAAATGTGTCAGACTGATTACTCATTTGATATTTCAGTTTTATATTTAGAATTTTATCATGAAATGAGGAAAAAAGTACAGATTTTTCTGGTAAAAAATGATGTATTATTAAAAAAACAAATGGTATAGGGGCCAGGGAGATGGCTCAGTAGAATTACCACTTGCCTGGCAAGTGCAAGGGCCTGAGTTCAATCCCTGGTTCTGCAAAAAAAAAAAAAAAAAGTTACTAATTCTGAATCGCTTAATGCTGGCCTTTAGTTCTCTGCAACTAGGAATCAAAAACCTACGTTGATTTTATGACGTGAGTTCGTAGTAGGTATAGCAATCTACAATTGAAGAGAAAATAAATAATAGCCATGGAAGTATAATTTCTTGAAATTTGGAAAAAGGAATTCATGGCTTTATAGTTCCAGATGTCCTAACTTAGGCTTTCAATCTATAGGGTTATGACTGTGCTATGCTCTGTGTCATTACAGAGTCCTAGTGGCTGTGACAGAATTTTGGGATATGAGTGCAGAGGACAGGCATAGTCTGCTGTATCCTTTGGACAGATGCAGAATTTTTCTCTGGTCTTATTAGAATATTGTACTTGATATTTTTATGTTTATATATATATGTTTTAGGCTAAAAATGTTAATATTACTGTAATTAAAATTATTTGAGGAGGCTTTAGTAAAAATAGTGTTATTGTAAATGGAAATTAAGCAATCTGACATTTAACAATTACTGAGTTATTTTAATTTGACAATTGATATACAGTAATACCTCGGTTCATGAACACAATTTTGTTTACAAACAGTTTGGCCTGTACTAAAAGCATTCAGCAGGATTTTGCTTCTGTTAGTTCTACATCAGGTGACATATGACCATGCTTGTCTTCTAACATAAATACAAACGCAGCCATGTTCCCCAACTCATAAAACAAAGTAAGTTCATAAGCCAAGGCACCACTGTGTATTTATTTTAGTCTCAGACATTCATAGGAAAGTACAAAGCAGAAGCTAAAAATCACTTTGTGTGTGCGTGTCTGTGTGTGTGTGTGTG
>NW_004524631.1:6304142-6315645 GCF_000260255.1 Octodon degus
GAGAGAGAGAGAGAGAGAGAGAGAGAGAGAGAGAGAGAGAGAGATAGGGTCTCATTATGTACTTCAGGCTGGTCTCGAACTCATGGTGATCCCACTGCCTGAGCCTCCCAAGTGCTGGAAATTCAGGTGTGCACCAGCACACCTAGCCTAAAAATCATTTCTACTCTAGCAGAAGTAGTCTTTTAGAAATGCTTTCCTGAGTATTCTTTCAAATATTTTAATATAAAAATGGTACCTTACTCTAAACTATTTTGTAATATGCTTTTTTCACCTAATTGTATAGTTGGTTTTTTTTTTTTTTTTTTGTTAGTATAGGTCTGTATCTGTGCTATGCAGTGTAGCAGCTACAAGCTATAATTATAGCTATTACATTAAAATTAATTAAAGTTCAGTTTAGAGTTAAAAATAGTTCCACGAGCTATATTTTAACAATGCTTAGAGTCATATTGCTAGTGGCTACTATATTGAAGAATGCTGATTTATGTTACTATGTGAATAGGCTGCATGGTAAAATTACTGATTTTCATACCTAATTTCTGAATTCTATCAAGTTTTATACAAAAATGTGGTACCAACTTAAATTCTTACTCATAGTGTGGGGAGGCTTACATTCTCAGTTAGAATAAGTATTCTTTTTAAGTCAACACATTTTAAACTTGGAAAACAGTATCTTGTTTTAATTTGTAAGTTTTTGATTACTAGTGAGATTGAAGATTTCCTCCTTTGCTTATTTGGCTCTAGGGTTATGAATTTTTTTCTTAATTTGTACAACTAGTAATTTAATTTGTACAACTAGTGAATCCTAATGATATATAACTAGAAGAAAGATATGATAGTTAACTTTTCCTTTTTGTACTGGAAATTGAACTCAGGACCTTCAGCTTGCCAAGCAGATGCTTATGCTACTGAGCTATCTCCCCCAGCAACAGTAAACTTGATGACTTTGAATTGTAAAATTTTAAACTGCTTTTTAAAGTTTTTTTGTTCGTTGAGACAGGGTCTTGCTATGAAGTTCACACTTGCCTTGAACCCATGATACAGGCCAGGTTGGCCTCAAACTCACAGTGATCTTCCTGCCTCAGCCTCTCAGGTGCTGGGATTACAGGAGTGCACAACCATCCCTAGCTTTTAAACTGCTTTTTTCATACTTTATTTTTATGATCAAGAGTAAGGTTGAGCAAGGGGGTGTAGTTTAGCAATAGAGCATGTGCTTACTGTGTATATACAAGACAAAAAAGGGAGAGAGAAAGGTTGAGATTATGATTTGACATTGGTTCAATTGACTTATCACAGGTAATTCAACAGGCATTGCATCGCCCCCCCAGCTCAGCTGCTCAGTACCTTCAGCAGATGTATGCGGCTCAGCAGCAGCACCTGATGCTGCACACTGCCGCCCTTCAGCAGCAGCATTTGAGCAGCTCCCAGCTCCAGAGCCTTGCTGCCGTTCAGGTGAGACTGGAATAAATTAATGATTTATGAGGCCAAAGTTTACATTATCTTCAGAAAATTATTGAAAATACACAGGTGATTATTTCAGATTTCTCATGTATCATGTGAGTATTTTTCCTGAAGCAAATACATGAACAGACTGCCAAATAGAAGTTAATTGGGAAAGAAGTGGTTATGTTTTATGTCTCACTTTTTTTTTTCCTTTTGTGGCTGGCTCAGCCCAATCTTGGGGCGGGGCTGCCACACCATGTAGTGCTGGGAATTGAACCGTGGTCTCTGTGCTTGCCTAAGCTTGCCTAAGGAGGCACTTTAGACCACTGAGCTATCTCGCTGGCCCTGTCACTATTTTTTAATTGTTTTATTTATTAGAACATAAATGTCAAACAGTGATTACATTCATCATAGGGAGTTTGCACCTGTACATAATATACTTTTTTTCCCACTCCCTTTCAGTCCTTCTTTGCCTTCTCACTTATAAAATATTTGTTCTATTTTTTTCCTTTTATTCTTTTTTTTTTCTTTTTCCTTTCCCTTTCTTCTCCCTCCTGTTCCCTCTCCCATTTTTATTGGTTCTGTGTTATACTATTGTTGGCTTTTGTCTCATGGCTTTTTTTCTGCCTGAGGACTGGCATTAAACCTAAGTCCTCTGCACTGACCTATATCCCTAACCCCTTATTTTTTAGCTTGAGGCACATTCTTACTATATTGCCCAGGCTAGGTAAAAACTTGTAACCCTCATGCCTCAGCCTCCATCACACCTGGCTTGTCAAACTGCCTGTTAATCCAAATTAGAGAAATGCCGTGCTAGTGCTGTGGTATTGTGTTTAAAATTCTAGATATACAATGATAATGTAGGGTTATGTGAATTATATTTCTTTTCTATTTTAACTAAAAAAATTTAAGTTTTAAAATTACGTAAGTTACATATTTTTTTTTTTTAAATCAAAGAGTATAAAATTGTAAGAGGCAAATAGAGGTATTCCTTCGTCACTTAGTATGCTTTTCACGCTTCAGAAGTGGCCATTGTAACAGTTTATATGTATTCCTCCTTAAATTTTCTGTTCAACAATACATAAAAAAATATGTAAAATCCAGCTATATTATTTCTACTACTAATACAATAATGACTAAGTGCGTTTTTCTTAGGGCAGGTAAGATAGCGCAGATAGCTTAGGCAAGCACAGGGACCTGGGTTCGATCCCAGGCACCACATACCCCACTAGCCCCACCCCTGGGCATGCTGCGCTGGCCACTGAGACCAGGCGTGGTGGTGCATACCTGTAATCCCAGTGTTGGGGAGGCTGAAAACAGGAGGATCACTATGAATCCAAGCTGTGTAGTAAGACCTGTACCAAATGTATAAAAAATAAAATATGCATCTTTTTATGTTAGTACATGTTTGTAGTATAGAATAATAATGTTCATTTTGGGGAATTGGTGCATACAAATAATGTACCTTCATCATTTTCAATCTCTTTACCTCTCCCTTCCTTCCTACCTCCCCTGATCTTTTTTCCTATGTGTAAGAGTCTTACCTTCTGGCTTCCTGTCATTTTTAATTTATTTTATTCATTCATTTGTTTATTTATCATTTTACTTATTTATATTTTTGGTTCTCATATAAGAGAAGACATGTAATATTTTACTTTCTGAGTTTGGCTTATTTCACTTAGCATGATAGTCCACCTACCTTGTTGCAAATGGCATGATTTTATTTCTTATGGCTGGAATGTGAATTCATTGCTGTAAACATTGGTTAAATACTTATGTTTTAAAAAAGATTTTCACTAATGTTAACACTGTTTGAATAAACTCTGTGTTAGAGTTAATCTTTTATTTTTAAAATCTTTTTATTTACTTATTTACTTGGTACAGGCTCATGCTCTGCAGCTTGGACTTGTAGTGATCCTCCTATCTCAGCTTTCCCAGTGCTGGGATTACAGGTGTGCACTACCACCCCAGGTTTCAGGATGGCACAGCTCACCTGGGGTTCCGGGGCCATGCGGTACTGGGAATTGAACCCAGGTCCTTGTGCTTTCCAAGCAGGTGCTTAGCCAGCTCAGCTATCTACCCAGCCCATCTTTTATCTTTTATTATTTTTTAAAGGATATAGCATGGTGGGGCCGGGAAGATGGCTTTCTTTTTTTTTTTTTTTTTTGTAATGTTGGTATGGCGATTCCATATCAGAGATGATAGACACCTCTAGAGTAAAACTGACTTGAATATAGCTAGTAATGTAAGATTAGTTGTTGGGTCCTATTTTTAGCTTTTTCTTTTCTTTTTTTGATGAAATCTGTTGGGCTAAAGATTCAGCCATGTTGACCACAAAATGAGTTGTTTCATATGTAGACCTCTCTGCTTTTTGATATGGTGGCTTTATATTATCTTGGTACCAGGAAGATTCTAACTTGAGGTTTTTACAGTTACATCATAAAAAGGTCTTATGTTTTAGGCCAGTTTGTCCAGTGGAAGACCATCTACATCCCCCACAGGAAGTGTCACACAACAGTCAAGTATGTCCCAGACATCTGTAAGTACCCTCACTTTTTCCTGTATTAAAACATTTTTACATTTTCAATTGTAAGTGAACTGTTTTTATTCATGAGGCTATTATTGTACATGTGTTGCATGCCGGTTAAGTGTGTAGAAATATGAAGGGTGAGGCTGGAGAGTTCAGTTAATTTGAAGCTTCTGAAAATGAGTCTCAAAAAAATTTTTTTTTGCAGTATTAGGGATTGAACTTAGGACCCTGTGCTTGCCAGGTGGGCATTATGCCACTGAGCTATATATCTCTGGCTCCCTTTTGTATTATTTTTTATGTATCTTTTCTTTTTCTGATTATGTTCAGATCTCACATGATTGTAAGTTATTTCTGTTTTCATTGTAAATTGAAATATAAATTGCAGTATATTGGCCAACCTGTTACTATGATACACTAAATGTGTTACATCATTGGTGGATATCCAAATATATTTATTTATTTATTTTTTTTTTTTTTGCGGAACCAGGGATTGAACTCAGACCCTTGTGCTTGCCAGGGAAGTGCTTATCCTCCTGAGCCATTTCCCCGGCCTCCCCCCAAATATTTTTAGCCTTGTATAGTTCACATTTTAAAGATGATACTTTTCAGCTTTATGAGTTATTTGGGTCAAATTTACAAGTTTCTGATATTTTAGATATCTAAAATTAATACAGTAGTAAAGGAAAGGACTGGTAAACATTTTGTGAGCTATTTAAAGAAATAATAGACAAAGTATTCTGTAAAACACTAGGATAGCAATAGGAGGTGTTTAGGTAGATAGATACTGTTTTTTTGTGGAACTGGGGTTTGAACTCAGGCCCTTACGCTTGCCAGGGAAGCGCTTATCCACTGAGCCATCTCCCCAGCCCCTAGATGCATGTTTTTAAATTCACTTTTTTTTTTTTTTTTTTGGCATAACCGGGGATTGAACTTAGGCCCTGTGCTTGCCAGGAAAGCACTTCTTCCACTGATTCATCTCCCCGGCCCCTAAATTCACATAATTAAAAGATACCCTATTAAACTTTTATGTCACCAGGACTTTTTTTGTTTTTTAATGTATTTAGTACAGGGTCTCACTACACAGATCAGACTCATAGTGATTCTCCTGTTTTCAACCTCCCAAGGGCTGGGATTACAGGAACATGCCATCATGCCCAGTCTCAATCGCTGTCTCAGTGTGGGGTTGGCATGGCATGCTGGGGGTTAAACCCCGATCCCTTTGTCTGCCTAAACAGGTGCTTTAGTCTGCTGAGCTATCTGGCCAGCACTTTTTTTGTCTTTTTGAGACAGGGTTTCACTATACAATTCAGGCTTACCTTGAGCCCACTTTGTAGCTTAGGCTGGTCTCGAACTTGCAAAGATCCTTCTGCCTCAGCCTCCCAAGTGCTGGGATTACAGATGTGCGCCACTGTGCAGGGCTGTCATAATTTCATGTATATGACATTCACAGAAATTATAATTCCAGTGATTGTGTTTTTTTGGTTTTTTTAATGACATTGTCACTATTACATGTAAGCCAGGCAGCATTGTACCATGAAATATATCAGAACTTGTGAAAGATTAGTTGGGGAAAAGAAGTATAGAGGGAGAATTGATGCCCAGGGGGAAAAAAAAAGCAACGAACAATACATCACATGTATTTTATTTATTATTTGAGGGAACTGTTCATTGAGTTGACTAGTAATTAGGTAAATTTAGGTCATTATCCAAAAGAGAAAATATGATAACATAAATTTCTAGGTAATGATAATAATGAACCATTAGGTAGCAGTCTAGTAGTTTTTAGATTTTGGGTATTTTGAGGCAGATTTTTGAGTAATAGTGAAGTCATTGGGAAGGAGATTCAGCCTCCAGGAGAAAAAGGCCAGAGATGGGCTTTCAAGTAACCAGCTAGGTGAATTGGGGTTTAGAGTGGAAATGGAGTATCAGCAGGGAAATGGATATTATATAAAAGTTGATTCAAAGGTCCAGTTGTAGAACCTGGAGAAACTTACGTTAGTGGTTTGGGGAGTAGACTGATTAAATGAACATATAGGTAACCAGCAAATGCCAGCATCCTCTTCTTTTTCCTTGTTGTAATAGGACAAATAATTCTAAATCATCATTAGTAGTGATTTTATATTTGACTCTAAAACTAATTAGGATTAGCCATGTGTGGTTGCAGATGCCCATAACCCCAGCATTCTGGGAGGCAGAGGCAAGTGCTCAGCTAGTCAGTTTAGCAGTTCAGTCACTTAGTTGAGATCCTCTCTGAAACGAAAAAAGCTTTGGAGGTGTAGCCCAGTATGAGGGCCCTGGGTTCAGTGCCCAATAAACTTCCCCCTAATTCCCATAAGCATTATTAGGATTGAGCATTTACATTGGTTCTTTAGCACTTCAATTGAATGTGGCTAAGATTTAGTTAAATTTGATTTGCTTAAATGAAATCTAGACCAATTTAAAATTGCTGCTTCCAAAACAAAAGGTAAAAAACGAAAAATAACAAAATGGAAGAAAATATGTTTGCACTGTTTGTCAACTTTATATTTTTAAAATAGAAAAGGTTCTTTCATGTTAATAAGCAAATGGTGAAGATTCACAGAAGAGCTTAAGTGAGAATTTTAAAAGAGGCTGGGGATGTAGGTCAGTTGTAGGGCAGCTGTCTAACAAGAGTGCGTCCCTGAGTTACTTCTGTAGAATGCCCATGAGCACACACGCGTACACACACGCACAATTTTTGTTCCTTAAACATATACAAAATGTTTGCCATTTTAATAGTAAAGGAATATATGTAAAAGTAACAATGACATGCCATTTTACCATACCTGTTAAAAAAACAAGGAAAAATATTTAGGCAGTGCTCAACACTGGCAAGAATGTGAACAAGTATGTACATTCATATACTTTTAATAAGAATGTGTATTGGGACAACTTTTCTGGAGTTATTTGACAGTGTGCATGAAAATTTAAAATAGGTATGACCTTTAGTAGAATACTTGACCTTGGAAAGTATATGAAAATATGTGAAAGGCCTTGGGATCAGTCCTCAGCACTGAAAAAAATGGGCATGAATATGTATATGAAAAATTATATGCAAGGGCCAGGGATATAGTTCAGTGGCACAAGCACTTGTCTGATAAGTGCAAGGTCCTGAGTTAGATTCCTGGTTCAAAAAAACATTATATGCAATATAAGTTTTCATTAATTGTAAGTTAAGTAAGTGATGGTTCATATAATGGGACACTGCAGCTATTAAAAATGTAGTACACATGCAAATAGAGGTGCTTTTTACTATGCATTAAGTGAAAAAGTAGCATAATCTCTTAACTTTTTGAATTTTTATTTTTTAGTTGTAAAATACATCTCTGTTGTCTTAGTTTTGGCATCTATTGATAGTCTTTTTCATTTAGTTTCACATTTCCCTGGTTGTTGGTGTGATGAGTCATTGTTTTTCAGTTGAAACCCAGACATTGTTGCTGTTACATTTTAGGATTGACTCTTCTTTAAACCTTCTGAATGGGAGGATGTGCCATCTTCTTATGGCCATGTGGGATGGAAATCCATCTTCCTCTTTTGGTCTTTGCTGAGGCATAAGGCAGTGCTCCTCATAATTTGCCAATGTAGGGTAGATATTCTAGGTTTTTTCATAAGACCTCCATGGAAGCCTCCTGACTAGGAGTGGGAATGCTTTGTTACTGCTCCCTACATGTTCTGCTGTGGTATACTGGGTTAGTGGTGATGGTTTATTACCATCTGGTGGGCATGAAAATTGTAGCTCTTTGTTTGGATTTCTCTGACAATAATCATTTGTGCGGGTTGGGGGAGTTTGGATAGTTCCTCACAACCTGTTATGAATAGAAGTCTAGTTTTTTGCAGAGGTGAGTCCTGCTACAGTTTCTTAAGTGTTTGCTTGGGAGTATAATAATTACTGCCCTGGGGCTGGGAGATAACAGAATAAATGCTTGTCTGGCAAGCGCAGTATCCTGAGTTCAATCCTCGGTACCAGGGGAAAAAAAAAAAAAAAAAAAGATTCTCATGCAATAATTACTGCCCAAAAGTTTTCTGTGTTACCTTTCCTGGTCCTTTGGTTAAAAAAACCCCAGGCTTTGTTAGGCTGTTTTGTTTTATTCATTGTGTTTTTAGGTTACTGAAATTTTCGATCCAGATTTGATTTATATGAGACAAAACCAAAACCAGGTAACTTGCTAGCATGTCTGAAGTTCTGTTTTTATCCATCTTTTGGTATCTTATTTATCTTTTACATTGTAGAATTCTAGTTGTACTTATTGGGAAAAATAAGGCAAAGTACATATACTACATTTTTTAGAATTCTTGTCATTTTACTTAAAATGTATCCATCTGATTATGCAAATAGAAAACCTTTAATATTACAAAATACATTGCTATCCCTGGTTGTCTCTGAGGAACGAGTTTAAAGACTTGACTTTAAAAATTTTTGTATTGCTTAAGTAAAACATGAATAAACTTTGAGACAGAGAGAGAGAGATTGAGAGATTGAGAGATTAAGAACAAGAACGAACATGTCTGGATATGATCTCACACATTTGCAAGACCACCACCATAGGAGGCTAATGAAGGTCTGTTACAAGTTTGAACCACCCACACAATTTAGTGAGACCCTGGGTGATTTAGTAGGACACTGTCTCAACATATTAAAAGGCTGGAGAGGCAAATCAGTGCAGAATGTTTTGTGTGAAACTTTCTGATCTTATTATGTGTTGCTCTGCATAAATGTAAGTAGCTAGCCTATGGTTAATTTTGTTTTAATTAAGTGAAGTGCTGTCATAGTCTAGTGTGTACTTTCTCTTTTAGATATTTGGGCATTTTTAACCAGAAAGGATTAAATCAGTATTAATCCCAGAAAGTTTTACTGTAGTTCACTATACTGTTCTGTCAAAATGGGGGAAAATTGATTTTTATAGCTTTTTATTAATGGTGTGAGATTAGATGAGCTTTTGAAGCTCAGTTTTCTACCTTTATTCATAGATTCACTCATTTGTTCACTATATATTTAGTGAACATTGAATATGTACCAAAGGCCCTTTTAGGAACCAAGAATCCAGTTACAGAACCAACAAAAATCTTTGTCCTTAAGGAGTTGGGGTCAGACAGTAAACAGGGGTACAAGAGGCCAAGTGGTGATAAGTGCTATACAGAAAAATACAAGGAAGGAGAATGGATTGGAGGAGTTCACTGTTCTGTGATGGTTAGGGAAAGCCTTGTTAATAAAAGTGGCATTTGGAGAAGAATAAGGAAGATGGAATGGCTAGCGGAATGAAGAGTGGAAGTGTGGTTTAGAGATGACCTCAGAGAGGTAATTATGTTTGTGGAACTTATGCACATTAACTAAAATGTATAATGCATACTTGGAATGTAAATTTTTAATTATCACAAGTAGACTATCTGCAATATACAGAATCATTTTAGGATACATTTCCATTTGCCTGATTCTGGGTTGTAGGAGAGGTCTGACCCTCCCTGATCTACTGATGAGATTCCAGGTTGTCAGTTATAGGCAGGCAGCCAATTAGCAGGTGTATCTATTGTCTAGCATTGTGTTGTTTGCCCTGAGCATGCATATGTTAAATCCCTGTACTTCAGAACAGTAATAATCATTTGGAGAATTTTATCCAGGTGTATCAAACAGTAACAATGTATAATCAAGTTATAAAATACCGTAGTTCACAAAAATGAGATTTTTGGGGATTGTGATGGTTAGTCAAGGAATACTTTGTTTTAGAAATTCTGTTTTTCAGGAAATAGCCAGAGTGGTGATGTATGCCTATAGTCCCATCTACATAGGAGTCTGAGGCCGGAGAATTATTGAGTCCTTGAGTTCCTGACCAGTCTTGAGAATGTAGACCCTCTGTGGGGAAAGAAAAGAAGGAAATAGGTACTGTAGTTTGCAGAGAAAAGGATTCTGTGTGAACTAAGCATGGATTCTGCCCTGGGCTGTATCCCTAATCCCTCATCTCTGTTTCCCACCCCACCCCCCAGCTCCTTGGTTAAATGTTCTTTCTGGGTTGATTCATTAGGTGTTTCACCTTTTCACTCATTTTCTGTGCTTTTCTGTTGTATAATGACTATTTTGAACTTGTGTTGCTAATTGCTTGGAGCATTTTCTTGTTTGCTTGTTCTTTTCCAGTAGTATCCTGTTTCTCTGTTATGGGTGAAATAGTTCAGATCTCTGATATACTTATCAAATTTACAACTTTTTGTTTTTATTCATTTATTTGTTTGTTTGTTTGTTTTGAGATAAGGTCTCACTATTTTTCAGGCAGACCTTGAACTCACTAGCCCCCGCTACGGTAGTCTCCCTACTTCAGCCTCTGGAGAGGGAGCTGGGATTAGATTTTTTTTTTTTAAGTTTTCACTCTGGTAGGTGTTACATGCCTTTAACATTTTGGTGACTATTCTCCCAGGTAGCAATGTGAATGTGTATATTTTCTATATTGGATAAAGCTATGTACAATTCTGCAAATACACCTTGTGCTGTTTGACCATGGTTGTCAGTGGTTTCCATGTGTGTACACACGTATGTTACACGGTTATATGAATGGGTTGTAGTCTATATATTACTCTGCAATTTTTATTTTTTCACTCAACAGTATAAAATATAGATATACATAACCAATTTAATGTCTGTGAGGTATTTCTGTACATAACATACACTTGGTAGATTCTGATCACTCTAATGGCAGAGGTGGTTCTCAAATGGGCTTGGGCTGTAGGGAGTTGGTAATTAAATAGTTTTTCTTGGCTAAGTCAGTTTTCTTTGGTTATCTCTAGCATTAGTGCCAGTGAGGAGGGAGCTTGGGGTAAGAGGGTTCAGGGAGTCAGTTTCTCTGTGGAATATGGGGCTTGAAGTATATAAGGTGGCAGGACTGGCTAAAGTTTTAAGTGAAAGGAAATTAGGAACCAGAGATGTAACTCAGCAGCGTAAGCGCCTGCCTGGCAAGTACAAAATCTTGAGTTCCATCCTCAGACCCCCCCCAAAAAAAACCACCAAAAAAAATTAGAACGTTGGGATGGATTGCCAGCAGAAACTGGTTAAGGCATTGGTTTAGGTCAGCAGAGCAAAGCAGAAAATAAACCAAGGCCTTGTCACTGTGGAAAGGAGGCGACTTTCTTAAAGTTAGGTTGCCTGGGAAGATAAGTTTCTTGCAGAGATGGCTACTAATGTTTTTGCCTTTGTGAGTTGAATATTTGTTAGTGTTATTTGTTGTATGGACTTTAAAAGACAGGGTACGTGTTTTTTGATTTCACAACTTTGTCAAAGTGTGACACAGGTGGTCAGGAAGTTACTAGTTTTCTCACTTCCTTTTTTCTTTTTAAATGTTTTTTGTCTTTTTGAGAGGGTCTTGCTATGCAGTTCAGGCTGGCCTTGAGCTTCCTTTGTAGCCTAGGCTGGTCTCAAATTCACAATGATCCTCTTGCTTCAGCCTCATGAATCTGGGATTACAGTGCCACCATCCCCAGCTCACTTCTCCTCTCCTCTCCTCTCCTCTCCTCTCCTCTCCTCTCCTCTCCTCT
>NW_004524631.1:6315745-6330951 GCF_000260255.1 Octodon degus
TATTTATTTATTTCTTTGGTACAGGGTCTCGCTATGTAACTTGGACTCACTGTCTCAGTCTCCCCAGTGCTGGGATTACAGGTGTGCACCACCACACCTGGTTTCTGGGGCCGCCCAGTATGCCTGGGGTTCCAAGGCTGGCATGGTATGTGGTGCCAGGGAGCGAACCTGGGTCCCTGTGCTTGCCAGGCAGGTGCCCAGACCGCTGAGCTATCTTCCCCGCACAATCTTTCTTTCTTTCTTTCTAGAAGATCATTCTGTTTATACTTTTGTATTCTACTTCCTTTAAAAGCCCACTCAGGTTTACTAGCCATCAACTAATCATTTTTAGGAAGAGTTTTGTTGTGATGTTCTTTAAAGGAGGTGAAGGTGTCCTTATTAAACTTCCTCCCATAGCTCCGTTCATTCTCTTCTCTCCTTTCATATTTTAAAGAATCACCATCTAATAAAATGTACCAAGGCATTGTTATTGCTGAGTGATGTTAATTAGGGTAATATCAGTATACTTTTAAACAGGATCTTAAGTCTAAAACATGTGAGTCCAAAAATGAGGTCTATTTCTACCTGCAGAGTGATTTAATTGTTGGATCAAAGATTTATACAAGATGACTACATATACAATGGTACGAAAAAGAATAGTGTTGAGGGGCTTGCTAATAATTTATTGTAAAGCACATCAAAAGTTAAATTGAACTAGTATCACCATCCTGCTTGCATTTTTTACTGTGTGTCATTGGGAATATGCCAAAATTGTTTTCTGTCTTTTGTACACATATATGTGCACATGCATACACAGATGCGTGTACACACACACTTTGGCGATGGGCTTAAATATTACATGAAAACTATAGTGAGCCTTAAAATAACATGACATTTAATAACTTAGTGAACTTCTTTGGAAGGAGTCCATTTCACAGATATTATATAACTATAACTATAACTATATATGTGTGTGTGTGTGTGAGAGAAAGTACATGGTTTCTAATCTTAAAGAAAGGTGAGATAAAAATCTATGTTAGAGGTATGCGTGAGGGGGTAACAAGCAAAAAGGAGGAGGTGAGGAGATAGTTCTATTTTGAGATGTAGGGATGCTTGAAAAAGTTCATTAGAGCAGATGATTGTATAGTCTGAGCTTGAGCTTCCTTTGTAGCCTAGGCTGGTCTCAAATTCACAATGATCCTCTTGCTTCAGCCTCATGAATCTGGGATTACAGTGCCACCATCCCCAGCTCACTTCTCCTCTCCTCTCCTCTCCTCTTCTTTTTCTCTTTTCTCTATTTTAAAAAATTATTTATTTATTTCTTTGGTACAGGGTCTCGCTATGCAACTTGGACTCGCTGTCTCAAGTATAGGTATAGTCTGGGACATGATGGTGGGCAGATGCTCAGTCCAGCCAGAAGCATTGTCACTTATGCCATAAAGGAACTGAGAAATTATGGTGTTGCATATACCTATGCTTGGAAAATGTGAAGGATGTGTATAGAGGAGTGTGGAGGAGATGATACTAGAGAAGTAGGCTGTGGAAGTTGGACTTTATCCAGAATATTCTGTGTGTGTGTGTGTGTGTGTGTGTGTGTTGCTGGACATCAAATCCAGGGCCTAGAACATGTTAGATAAGTACAGCACTCTGCCACTGAGCTATATCCCCAGTCCTGTTAAATGGATTTATTTATTTATTTTTTTAGTACAGGGTTTCACACTGTGCAGTTCAGACTTGTAGCGATCCTCCTGTCTCTGCCTCCCCAAAGGTGGGACTACAGGTGTGCACCACCATGCCCAGTTTCCGTGACTGGCACAGCATGCCCAGGGTTTTGGGACTGGCATGGCATGTTGTACTGGGGATTGAACCTGGGTCCTTGTGCTTGCCAGGCAGGCACTTAGACTGCTGAGCTATCTCCTCAACACCTCAACTATATTTTTAATTGTGTAATTAAATTAATGAAAGCAGGACAGAGAGGTGGAACAAAATGTGCCTTTTCCCATTCAGTATGATGTTAGCTGTGAGTTGTCATGGATGGCCTAGTATTGTGTAGAGGTATATTTCATCTGTTCCTCATTTGTTAAGAGTTCTGTCATAAAGGGATGCTGAATTTGTCAAATGTTTTTCATTTCTATTGAAATGATCTTTTTTTAGTCTTTTATTCTGCTGATAAGATGCTTCATATTTATTGATTTGTGTATGTTGAACCATCCATGTATCCCTGGGACAAATCCCTCATGATCATGATCAGTGATCTTTTTAATCTGCTGCTGTTCTCAGTTCAATGTTATTTTATTGAAAATGTTTACATGTGTGGTACAAGAAATGCTACATTGAGCTTTTCAAGTTGAAAAGCAGGGCACTAATGAGTAACATGAAAGCATTTGAAAGTGTAAAACTTACTGGCAAATGTAAGATAATGTGATCTATTATTCAACTATAACGAAATAGAAACTATGAGCCAGCTAATAATGAGTAAGGAAATTGAATTAGTAATAAAAAGCCTACCATCAAAGAAAAGCCCCAGAGCTAGTGGCTTGTCTGCTGAATTTTGTCGCAGTTAAATAAAAGCTAATACCAGTTCTTCCCAAATTATTCAGAGAAACTAAAGAGAAGGAAATACTTCCAAATTCATTCTTTAAGGCCAGCATTACCTTGATACCAATAGTAGATAAGGATATAGCAAAATAAAAATTAAAAAAAAAAAGAAAAAACTGCATGTACATATCGCTGACCAACAGAGATGTTTCTCAAGTTTTTGCCTGGAAATATCTTTATCTCAGTTCTGAGTGATGACTTTGTTGGACAAAGTATTTTTGATTGTCAGTTTTTTCTGGGAACACAGTAATCCCTCGTTACTTAGCAATTTGACTTTCACAGTGAGCAGTTTGACTCACTGTTGTGTGAACTTTCAAAAAATATTAATCTAAATTATTTATCATAGATTTTTGTTGTATTGTGGGATTTTGTGGCAGTGTATAGTACTATATACATATTTATATGCATAGTATTTATAGTTTTGATGATTTTTACCTAAAAATTTTAAAATATATAAAATGTATTAAAAATATTAATTCTAACATTGAAATAAATTATACTGTTTACAGAATTTATTTCTTTAGTGAATGAATACATGCTGAACCATAAAGTATATGTATGTTGTTAAAATTACATAGGTTTGACTTTAGAAAATGGTTATGAGCATTAGAAGTGTTTTAGTACATATATATACTAAAATAAATACAGTATCGCTACTTCACTGATTTTCACTTACTGTGGGAATGTAACCTCCACAATAAGTGAGGGACCACTGCACATCATTCTACTCTCTGTCTGACCTGAGAACTTTATATAAGGAGAAGTTTGTTGCTAGGTTTATTGTAACTCTTTTATATATAATTTGGTTCTTTTGTTCCTTTCAAGTTCTTTTTGTCTTTGGACTTTGACAGTTGGATTACAGTATGTTATATAGTAGTCTTATTTGGGTAGAATCTAATTGGAGACTTTTGATTTTCTTGTATATTTATATCTTTCTCTCGTTTTGGAAAGTTTTCTGATAGGATTTCTTCTAACAAAATGTTTAATTATCTACTCTTGAACTCCAGTCATTTGTGCATTTGTTCTTTTGAAATCCCATAAATCCTGAAAGTTTTCTTCATTTATTTTTTACCTCCTTTGGCTATGTATTTTCAAATAATCTGCTTCTGCTTTACAGATTATTTTGTTTTTTTTTTTAAATTTTATTTATTTATTTATTTATTTTATTAGAGAGAGAGAGAGAGAGAGAGAGAGAGAGGTGTGTGTGTGTGGCCAGCTCAGCCCACCAGGGGGCGGGGCTGGCTGGCATGTGGTGCTGGGGGATTGAACCGTGGTCCCTGATGCTTTGCTAAGCTTGTTCTAAGTAGGTGCTTTAGACCACTGAGCCATCTCTCCAGCCCCTACAGATTATTTTGGTTGGTTCATCTGTTTGTTTTTGTGGTACCAGGGATTGAACTCAGGACTTTGCACTTGCCAGGCAAGCGCTTATTCTGCTGAGCTATCAGACAGCCCCTGGTCTGTCTGTATATTGATGCAGTGTTGCTTTTTTTTTTTTAAGGCTAATCTTGAACTAGCAGCATTCTTCTTGCCTCAGACTCCAGAGTGCTAGGATTACAGCCATGGGCCATCATGCCTGGTCTGCCTTTAATAACAACAACAGCATATTTTCAGCTCCAAGATGTGTTTGATTTTTTAAAAAAATAATTCAATCTCTTATTAAATTTCTGGGATACATCTCTGAGTCTTTAAAGTTTGACAGAACTTTCTTAAAACCATTAGCTTGAATTTTTTTCAGGCAATTAATCATTTCTGTTTTATTGTTAGAGCCAGTCACTGGAACCTTTTCTGCATTTGGTGATGTGGTATTTCCCTGATTATTCTTGATTTTTGTGGTTGTTCCTCTATCCCTGTATGTTGAAGAAGTAGGTATGTATTCCAGTCTTTTCAGCCTGACTAATGTCCTTCAACAGCAAACAGCTCTGAAGTTGCAGAACCACTAAAGCTGGTGCAGTCTTGAAAGTGTCCTAAGCCCAGGCATGCCATGACTGGTGAAGGCAGGACTAATAATCCCTGGACTAGAATTGTATGGCTATTGAGGCCAATCCAGAGTGGGAGGTGGGAAGGGTTGGGGTTAGGAGTGGCAACCTAAAGCCCATGGCTACTTGGATATGCCAGTTGCTGAGGTTTGTATGAGCTCAAGCCCTTTGCACTAATTGGTGATATAGACTAGAGTGCAAATCCATTTCCCAGGGGCTGTGTGCTTCACTTGGTGCCAGGGGGTCAAGAGGCCCATCCATGGGAACCAGTGTGGAATCAGACAGTGAGTCTGTCTGGTGCTAGATTTTTACTATGGCAGGCCCAGTATTGGGGTTCAAGACAGAGTCCCAAGCTTACTTTTTCCTCCTTCCCCCAAGCAGTTGATACCTCTTTCTGTGCTGTGATGTCCAGGATTGAAGGAACAGTGACATAGAGTGAAAGTGTTCTTCGATCCCTTTTCAGTGCATCTTTTATTGTTTTTATGCTATAACTAGATACTGTGATCTCTCATTTGGTTTCTTTAGCTCTTGTAAAAGTAATTTAATGTAATGGATAGTTGTTCAAATTGATGTTTTTTCAGGGTATGATGGCTGGAGAGTCTTCACTCCCTCTTGGGAACCCTTATGGATTATGGAACCAGGCAGGGAGTGTAAATTTGGATTCTGTGCCAATTTTTACATGGCTCCGCTGTGAAGTTTGATTTTCATAGGTACCTCCCTCTTCTCATGTAGTGTCATCAGGGCAGATGATAGCTATCTTGCTCCTCAATGAGTGTGTGAGTGGAGCTCTTTTTCACATTCCTTTCATGTACTGAGCAGCCCTTTTTAAGAACTTGTCTCAAAATAGCAATATTACTACTGGCTTTTTCCTGGGCATCTGTCTGTAGACAACTGCAAACTGCTTTGATGTCAGCTGGAGCTTGTATCCCTGGCTTTAAATTTTTTCCTTTTGTGAACCTAGGAATTTTCTTTTCTCCTTCTTGAATTTATTTATTGTAATTTTTCATATTAAGCTGGCATTTCATTAATATCTTTCTGTCTGTCTGTCTCTCTTTCTCATTGTTTTGAGCCAGGGTTGTGACTTAGGCTGGCCTGAACTCACTATGTAGTCCAGGCTGGCCTCAAACTCACAGCAATTCTCCTGCCTCAGCCTCCTGAATGCTGGGATTATAGGCATGCACCCCCACAACTGGCTGTATTATTTTCTTTTTGAAAATTTTATTTACTTATTTATTTTTAAATTAAAAAAATCTTTTATTATTTGGTTTAGGGTCCTACACTATGCAGCTCAGACTTGTAGTGATCTTCTTGTCTCAGCCTCCCCAGCGCTGAGATTACAGGTGTGTGCCTCCATGCCTAGTGTCAGTGGCAGGCAAAGCATGCAGTACCAGGGGTCCAACACAGATCCTTGCACTTGTCAGGCAGGTGCTTAGGCTGCCGAGCTATCTCCCCAGCTCCTATTTATCTTTAAAAAGGTTGATGCATGCACACAATCTGAAGTTAGAAGGATATAAAGAATATATGTATCTCCTTTGTACAATCCACCTGCCCCAGTTTCCCTTCACAGATATAATTATCAGTTTATGTATTCTTCACAAAGTTGACTGTACACTAATTCTTAAACAGAAGTTTATTTTTTTACGTTTTATTTTAAAGAGAATAAAAAAATAGGTAAGACATTAGAAGCAATACACAGTTAAAGAAAACTCAAGATGATAGGAAACTTCCACATAGTGTTTATGCTTTAATTTTATAGCCAGTTACCACTATTTTTCTGTGCTATGTAGTAATTATATTTTCTTCTGCTCCGAGAGATTTTAAGTTAGAGCTTACACTAATTATGCCACTTACATGTTTATTATATATGTGAATAAATTGTTTTAACTTTGTTTGGTTCAGAAACCCCTCAAAATGTGACTAAATAGTATACACTAATGACAAAACAGTATAACCTATTGATTACAATATTTTAAGTTATGTGAAATAATAAAATAATGGAAATCTTGCTCTAATTTCTGGGATGTAGTAGAAATGATGCTTTAAGATACCAGGAGTGTAATTGAAACACTTGTGGATATCCTTAAAAATAACCAGTGTGTGCTGTTATTTTCATATGTGCAAATTGCCCAAAGTAAGGATGTCTGTTGCTAATAATGGTCTTCTTTTTGAGGTTTTAGCCACAGTTTGTATCATTGATGACCTTGCTGTAGCTTGGTGATGTTCAGTAACATGGAAAGAAGAAATGGAAGACTATGACCTGATATGTTCTCTTCCTTAGATCAACCTCTCCACTTCTCCTACACCTGCACAGTTAATAAGCCGTTCCCAAGCTTCCAGTTCTACCAGTGGCAGTATTACCCAACAGACTATGTTACTAGGGAGTACTTCTCCTACTCTAACGGCAAGCCAAGCTCAAATGTATCTCCGAGCCCAAATGGTAAGATAAGAGCTTTTCAGTGTCTAAGGATGTAAGAGATCAAATATTTCTTTATTCGGTGCAGTGATACATTTTTAATACTTAAGAAATGGTTAGCATTTTTTTGTGTGTGTATACTCAGCTCTTGTACATTTATCAGTATAATGAAAAATTCTACTTTGATTTAGTAGATGTTCTTAGTAAATAGTAATTATTAGTATTTGGAAACTAATAAAAATTCTGTAATGTAAAAGAATTATTTTTAATATTAAATTTTAATTTCAAAGCCTTGTTTTTCAAGTAGGTTAGGTTATACCACCCTATTCTCTCAGCTACTTGGTAGCTTGAAGCAGGAAGTTCTCAAATTCATACCCAACCTAGAAAACTTAATGAGACCTTGTCTCAAAATAAAAATAATAAAAAGATGCTGGGGATGTAGCTCAGTGGTAGAGCACTTGCCTGACATAGTTGAGGGCTGGGTTCCATTCCCAGTGCTGTCAGTTCAGACTCACCCCCCCCTTATACTTTAACATCTCTGAAGTTGAGATATATTTTACAATTGATTTATGGTATAGTTATAATAGACATCTTAGATTTGACAAAATAGTGAGAAATGTTAAAAACCTAGTTATTAGCTATTAGAATATATATCCCAAGACTATGTCATAATATCTCGATTGGAGTTCTTATAATTTAATGCATAATTCTTAGCTTTGATTTCCCATTTTGTATTCTATTGTGTTTTTATACACATTTTGATTTTTTAAGTACATGAATATTGATTTGGTTATTTATTTGAGTACCTACTGTTTTTCCAATGTAAAGGAATGTAGAAATTAGATGACTTTCATATATCAAGATATGTAAAGACTTTAGGAAAGTCTACTATGCATTCATTGTTGTCCAGTCTTGAATATGTATCTGGATCTTCAGTTCTTCATATAAACTTGGGGAGATTCCTATTTAAAACAGGGAAGCATAATTATAAGACTTGCCCCTTATGCACAGATGATTCAATAACTATTAACATCTGTCTGTCCCCCCCATGACATGTTCTATACAAAAAATGTGCTTTAAGGTAATAACCAGTTGAAGGGGGTGCTATTTGCCATTTTTAACCCCTAAAATTTGTAACTTTATATGGTTCAGTGCTTTCAAGCTGTTTGTATTGAGATTTACTATTTTGTAAAAGCTGTCCTTTGTTGTTGAATTCTGTAAAATATTGAACTGGTTTTAATGATATCTTGTACTAACGTTTAAAAGCTCCCTTAGTATTTTAATTTATGCAATAATAAGAACCAAATAGTTCTTGAAGTATTTTTAGAATATATCTTTTTTGAAACTACTGTCAGAGTGTACTAAGTAAATAGGATAATCTGTGGATTCTGCTGCTTTAGAATTTAATGATGTTTAATATTAAAAATTTGAAAAGATATAAGTAAATAGAATGTTTTTCCTTTCCTTAAAATGATGCTCTTATGTTGTCCTATTTTAACATTGTAACATTTGCATCTAGACTATTTCCGAAGTTTTAAAATTAGGACAACCTAATTAGTTTTGTCCTGTAGTAAGTTTGAAGCTGAAAGAAACATTGTAACTTATCATGCAGTGTATTTAACCTTACATTGAAGATGACTAAAGAGACTTTTTATTTTTCTGTTTTTCTCTGAAATTTAGTTTGTGTCCCAAAATAGAGGCTGTAATTTTCTATTTTTAACTTTTTATTTTAGGAATACTGATACAGTAGTTTGAGCTAGGACAAATTTAATACCTTTTTTTTTTTGGGACAAAATTTGGCATGAAGATTTCATATCACCAAAATATATTTTCTTCCTTAAGGATTGATTTATTTTTCTACTCATAGAATCATGAGATGTTTCAGAACTGTGTATGATTTTTTTGAGTTTTTATCAGAAACTTCTCTTTGTCATGTAAAATGTTTTTACTTAGGATGCAGTGCTCAGCTGCCTTGTCCTTCCGTCACAAATTTCAGTCTCTTGCTTGCTATACATTGTGTGTGGGACATGTTCTTTTGTCTTAGGGTTTTTTTTTTCTTTTTTTTTCTTTCTTTTTTTTTTTTTTTTGGTTTTCTGTCTGTACAGCTGATTTTCACCCCCGCTACCACTGTGGCTGCTGTACAGTCTGACATTCCTGTTGTCTCGTCGCCATCATCATCTTCCTGTCAGTCTGCAGCTACTCAGGTGAGCTTGTCTGGCTTCAGTGTGGTACCTGAGGTCTGGGTCTTCAGATTAAAGATACGTGTTACATTTGCATTTCAGCTACTGATGGCTCCAGAGCTCTTTTCATGCATTTCAGATTAAAATTTTGTCAAATATAGTAAAAACTTCAAGAAAATATTTTTGCTTTATAGAATTATGATACAGTTAAATACAGATATTTAGATTATTTGACATCCGTATGAAGACATGTAAACAAATGTTAAGGTTAATGAAGGTTTTGCTAATGGCATTGTATTTTTTATTTTCTTTTATTTTAGGGAAGGATCTACAGGGTGTTCAGGGTCTCACTATTAGATCAGACTCATAGTGATCCACCTATTTACAGCCTCCCAAGAGCTGGGATTTTGTGTGCTACCATGCCCAGTCTCAATTACTGTCTCAGCACTCCCCAGGGGTAGGGCCAGTATGGCAGGTCTGAGGATCAAACCCCCAGCTCCTGCACTTGCTTGCAGGCACTTTAATCTGCTGAGCTATTTGGCCAGCCCCTGGCATTGTATTTTAGTTTTATTTTAGAACAGATTTCTCTCAATATGTGAGATGTATCCTTTATTGTGGATCGTTTTGCAAATAGTTGGTAATAAATAAGTCAGGGTGGATGGTGGACTTTAAGTTTAAGATGAATTAAATTGGGCAAAACATTTTTTTGAAGGAGAGCATAATTTTTATTTTTTAATATATTTGGTTGTTAAAAGGTCTCATTATACAGCTCGAACTCATAGTGATCCTCTTGTTTTCTGCCTCCCTAATGCTGGGATTACAGGCATACACTACTATGCCTGGAGTCTGTGGCCAGCTTAGTCTGTCCTGGGGATGGGGCTGGTGTAACATGTGGTTCTGGAGATCAAACCGCAGTCCCTGTGCTTGCCTAAGCTTGCCTAAGCAGGTGCTTTAGTCCACTGAGCTATTTTGCTGGCCCCACGAGAGTGTAATTTTGACTTACAAATTTGGGCCAATTTTACGTTTTAAAAATTAAGTACAGTACATTTTTACTTTTAAAATAAACCTGGGGGCCAGAGAGATGGCTCAGTGGAATAAGTGCTTCTCTGGCAAGCACAGGGACCTGAGTTCGATCCCTGGTTCTGCAAAAAAATAAAAAAAATAAAACAAAAACAAAAACAACCCAAAACCTGAAATGTTTTGAGCACCAACAGGAATGCACAAGTCAAAAATTTCACATTTGGCTGGGGAGATAGCTCAGTAGAATAAGCGCTTGCCTGGCAAGTGCAGGGTCCTGAGTTCAATCCCCGGTACCACAAAATAAATAAATAAATAAATAAACAAACAAACAAACAAACAAACAAAATAAACCTGAACTTTCTCCTCATGCTATTCATATATATAAATTAGAAGTAAAATGTGGATCTAAACATAAAAGCAAAATTATTAAGCTTCTGGAAGAAAACAGGAATATATCTTTGCAACTCTCGGGTAGGCAAGACTTTCTTAGGACACAGAAAAGCATTTACCCGTACAAGAGAATAATGATAAATTGGATCTTATCAGAATTAAAAACTAGGCTTTAAAAGGCATCATTATGGTCAGGGAGACAGCTTAGCAACATAAGCACCTGCCTGGCATATGCAGGGTCCTGAGTTCAATCCCCAGTACCATTAAAAAAAAAAAAAGCTAAAAGATCATTATAAACTGAATAAGCAAGCCACAGGAAAAATATTCACAATACATATATCTGACCAAAAAAAACTTATATCCAGGATATATGAAGTATGATTATAATAATATCATAAGCAACCCATTTAAAGATGGGGAAAATTTTTGAAGAGACACTAGACAAATAATATGAAAAAGGCCAATAAACACCTGAAAGAATGCTCAACAAACACCATAAATCTTTACAGAAATGCAAATCAGTGAACCAGGAGTGGTGGCACATACCTACAATCTCAGCCCTAAAGGCTGAGGCTGGAGGAATACAGGAATTTAAGGGTACCCTGGGCTATATTGTGAGTTCAAGGTCAGCCTGAATTAGTTTGACCCTGTCTCAAATGAAAAAAAGAGAGGAGAGGGAAGGCAGGCAGGCAAGGAGTCAGGGAGGCAGGCAGGCAGACAAATCAAAACTATAGTGAGCATCACCATACACTAGGATGGCTGAATTGCAGAAGACTGGTAATGGCACATGTTTGTAAGAATGTGGGGCATTGGTTATGAGAGTACAAAATAGTACAATTAGAAAACAGTCTTACTGTTCCTTAGAAAGTTAAATATACACTGAACATGTGACCTAGCAACTCTACTGCTGAACTTTTACCTTGAAGGATATCAAAGTGTACCAGTACGTAAAGCCTCATATACAAATATTCATAGCAGCTCAGTTCAGAATAGCTGCATTGTTATGGCTTGTGTCTAGATGTCCTTCCAAAACCTTACGTAATCATTGGTGAGCTTTTTCAGAGGTGGCTGGATCTAGAGTGTGTGATTGATTATTGGTGCAGTGCTAGAATTAAGGGTGCAAGGATCAAGGCTAGAGTGCTATTCACCCTAAGGGTTGGTAGTTTGAACACAATGTAAGGGAAAGAAAAGAGGCTTGCTGTTAGTTTCTTGTAGTTTGTGTCTTGTTGCCTTCTGGCTGCCATGAGCTTCTTTCTCCTCTGTGATGTCCATCTGTGAAACTACCCTACCTTGGAGCCAGTTATGAATTGAAGCCTCTACCAACTCTGAGCCAAAATAAACCTTTCCTTCTTTAACTTTGGTTGTCAGGTATTTTGTCTCAGGAATAAGAAAAGTAACTAAGACACCACATTGGAAATAACCAAAGGTCTTTTATATGCTGAATGGATAAACAAATTGGTATATTCAGAAATAGAAAGGAGTAAGCTATGGAGTATCTCAGAAACATTACATTTAGCAAAAGAAGCTAGGTTTGTATCTTCTGTAATTCCATTCATCTGAGATTCTAGAATAGACAAAACTATTATAGATTACTATGTACACAAAGGAGGCCAAGGGTAGTGGAGATTGGGGAGATTGGGAAGGAGCATAAGTAAGCTTTCTGGGTGATGAAAATGTTTTACATCTTGATTACAAAGGTTATGTGTATAATATTGTATATATATTTGTAGAACTGATTTGTTCATTTATTGCATTATACCTCAATAAATTTGATAGAAATGATTTAGATTAAATTTGAAAACAAATAGGCTATTGTATATAGTATTACTGTATACAATTTTGTTATTTTTCCATACCTTTAGAAATTGAACTAGACTGCATCTAGAAATTGATGTATATTAGGCATCGATAACCTCTTATTTTTCACTTAATATATCAAGCATATGGTAAAAAGTGAGAAATAAGATAGTAATAAGATGGTGATGAGTTAAATTTAGGTTTCTCCTAACCTGCTCTGTGACCTTTCTGCAATTCCTTGACAGTCTTATAATTAGCACTCACTAAATGTTAACTGTTTTTATTATTATCCTACTTAACCCTCAGTTTTTTTACCTCATGCAAAATGTCAAGTCAGAAAGTTTCCATAATTAGATCATGTGAAAAGCTTAGGCAAAATGAAAGTTGGATATAAGAGTACCATAATGTTATTTTAGAAAAGATGAATTTTGTTTCCTCAAATGTGAGACTGTGTCAAGGAAATTGAAATGTGATCTCTTATCAGGTAAATTAACTTTGTGATATACTTTGGCAGCATAGTTTACATAGTTGGAATTAGTTAATTAATTTATTTTGACACAGAGTCCCACTAAGTAGTGCAGGCTGGCCTTGAACTTGCTTATATAGCCCAGGCTGGCCTAGAACTCACAGTGATCCTCCTACCTCTGCCTCCTGAGTTCTGGGATTACAAATATGCACCACCATTCCTAGCTGGAATTTATTTCAGTTGTCAATATTTAAACTAAGGTGATCACAGAAATAGCCATATTCTAAAATTTAGATATTCATATAAATAATATATATCACATATATTGTATATACATACATATTTTTTCAGAATCTCAGAAAGCAACAGGAAAATAAGAAAAGAATTATTTAGTGTTCATTGTGTCAAGTCTTTATATGAATGTGCTATTAGGTATTTGAAGGAATGCTTTCAATTTTTTAGATTATTTACCTTTTGGATATTATGTAGTCTGAAGCTCACTTGTGGCAAGTGTTAAATTCTGTATTGTGTATCTCTTGGGAGATTTTAATGTATCTCTACTTAGATAATTGTTGACTTTTTTTGGATTAATGTGAATAGATTTTAATGTTAGCCAAAAAACCCCACCCCCCAAAAAAAACATAAATAGAATTAGGTACCTCCAAAAACACCCATGTAATATATATTTTAAAAGTAGATAATAGGAGAATGCCACAGACTTAATATTTGCAGCACAGAAATAAATGTAGGAGGCAAGAGCTTACTAACCAGAATATCAGTCTTTGCAATTGTGAAGCAAGCTGGACATTGTGCTAAGCCAATATGACCCAAATTCAGTGGAATAATCCTTCTGGGAGTGGGGCACTCCCTTCCTTCCTTCCTTCCTTCCTTCCTTCCTTCCTTCCTTCCTTCCTTCCTTCCTTCCTTCCTTTTTTTAATATATTTAGTGCATGATCTACAGGGTCTCACTACATACACTTGTAGTGATCCTTCTGTTTTCAGCTTCCTAAGCACTGGGATTACAGGCCTGCGCCAACATGCCCAGTCTCAATGGCTATCTCAGTGTGGCTTATGGGCGGGGCTGGCGGGGCTTGTGGTGCCAGAGTTCAAATCCTGGCTCCTGCACTCTTCCTAACCAAGGACTTTGTGAATATTTCCTGGGAAGAAGAGTGGGATTTTATTGGAGCTCAAAGGATGGATTATACTTAAGGAGACAGCTTTGAGGAAGAACAGCATTGAGTTAATAGATTGAGCAGGGGCTCCAAATGAAGAAAGTGCAAGGAATGTTTAGAGGATTGTAAAAATAGTTTTGGCAAGAGTGAAAATTGTGGAGCTGGAGGAATAGGAAGTGTAGTACAAAACAGTGATCTTGGTTAATGAAGGGCTTCAAGTAGCAATCTGAGGAATGTCTTGATGCATTTTATTTTACATTAAACTTTAATAATGTTATTGTTGGTCATTTATGTTAATATTGTTGTAAAATACTTTAGAAAAATCAAGTATTTTTGATAATGCTCCACATAGTTTCACTTAGAAAGTCTTGCAGGAGCTTAGAGTAGAAATGATTAAAACTTTGACTTGTCTGACCTGAACATTTAAAGTACCTGGAAGTCCACACTGGCCCTACCCCTGGGGCACACAGAGCCTTTGACTGAGTCCAGGTGTGGTGGCGCATACCTATGATCCCAGCACTGGGGAGGCTGAAAACAGGAGGATCACTACCAGTTCAAGCTGCATAGTGAGACCCTGCACAAAAAAACAAAAAGTACCTGGAAGTGACTAAATACCTGTGGTACTTAGAGAGAATATAGCTTTGGAGCATCAGTTAATGATATAGCTATAGACACAGAATATACACAAATGGAGAAATATTTATAAAGCAGCTTTTATATCATTTAGTTTGTCCCTTTGGGATCTGTTTTACTTCATCTTCCTTCCCAGGGCCAGTGTTAGCTCTACAAGTATTTGATACATTTACTCCATATAGAGAAAAAATTAGGCAGAAATTTTTGGTCTTACTGTTCAGAAATATTTTAAATCTCAGATGAAAGTAATTGGGATACTCTGTGGCCCCATTCATTTGCAGTGGTTTACAGTATCCCCAATTATAGACAGCCATGCACAAATCCATTTCAAGACCATTTGTATTTTTTTCAGTTAATGAAAACTAGTTCTCAAAGGCAATATATTCAATGATAACCAAATTTAGATTTTAAAAGTTTTCTAAAAATGCCTTTCATGAGTATTACAGTGGAACAAGTGATTTGATGAATTAATTTTTGTATAAGATTAGTGTTCCCTTGCAACCTCTATAGTTAAAGCTAGTCACTTTTAATTCAGTATGTTGCTGGGTAACTTTTCTCATCTTCGTAATCCATTTATGATTC
>NW_004524631.1:6331051-6394103 GCF_000260255.1 Octodon degus
TCTCTCTCTCTCACACACACACACACACTTGTTCTGTTTTCATTTACTTCTTTATGATCCATTCTTTCTTCTCCTCCCACCTTTTCTCCCCCAGGCCTTACCTCCTCTCTGCCTGGTTCCTGCTCCTTCCATCTTTTTAAAAGTTCCCACCTAATATTTAAGATGTGACTACTCGCAATAGTAATTCTCCCATTCCTCACAACTAATCAGTTAAATGTTAGGAGCTTTATGGGTGAAAAATCTAATATAAATATGTTGTCATATTTTTGTTCTAATTAAAATGATTAGTGTATCAACTAAAACCATCTGTTTTCATCCTTATTTTCTGTTATGTGGTTCTTAGGTTCAGAATTTAACATTACGCAGCCAGAAGTTGGGTGTATTATCTAGCTCACAGAATGGTCCACCAAAAAGCAGTAGTCAAACTCAGTCATTGACAATTTGTCATAACAAAACAACAGTGACCAGTTCTAAAGTCAGCCAACGAGATCCATCTCCAGAAAGTAATAAGAAAGGAGAGAGTCCAAGTCTGGAATCACGAAGCACAGCTGTCACCCGGACATCAAGTATTCACCAGTTAATAGCACCAGGTGGGATAAATAAAACTTGTTGAAAATAGTTGTATTACACATTTTCTTACCAGATAGAGCAAAACAAGGGTTGTCTTGTATTGGAACATGAATGACTTTTTTTTTTTTTATCAGTGACTTTTTAAAACCCTTTAAAATGTGAATTTCAGTGTAAGTTAAAGAAAGAACATCTCCCAGTGTGGTGTGAAAAAGGTTTTAAAAGGCCAATAGATAAAACAAATTATAACGATAAAATAGATTTTTTTTGTTAATTGACATTTGATTAACATGTTTATTATGTGTTTATCTCTTTATATTGATAAAACCTTTTAGCTTTAAAATATTTATCTGCAGTTTATGTAATACATTATAGTGGAACAGATTTAAAAGCTTGCTCAAAAAAACAAGTTTATACATTTATTTAAAATCATCAGTGGGAAGAATTTGTCACTTTCCAAAAATAAGGATATGCAAATAAGGAAATTATATTCCTTACTATTGCTTTTTTCCATTTCTAATTTTATCTGAGGGAGATGATCAGGGAATCAGGTATATTGTTTCTGTTTTCGTTAAGCTTTTAAGTCCATCTGTGCTTTTTATTCTTTTTGTAGATGACCTTGCCTTATGGTTTTTTTTTGAGACAGAGTCTCACTCTGCACTTTAGGCTGACCTTGAACTCACTTTGTAGCCTATCCTGGCCTCCAACTCATAGTGATCCTCCTTCCTCAGGACTATGGGCATGTACCACCACACCTGGCTTGCCTTTTGGTTCTTTTGTGTATTGAAAATGTTGCGGCCATTTTTACTCATCTCCTGGGTTTCTCTCACAGTTTGTCTAGATTAAGCTTTCTTTACTTCTAATAAAATAAGGTTCTGCTTTATTTTTCTGTGTTGCTGGGAATTGAACCCATGACCTTGCATATGGTAGGCATGCACTATACCCTTGAGGTACACTCTAAGTCCCTTCTTAAAAATTTTATTTTGAGACAGTTTTTGTGGTGTTGAACTTGGGATTTTTCTGTCTCAGCCTCCCAAATAGCTTGGTTTACAGGTGTGTGTCATCGTGTCCAGCATCTGCTTTCTTCTTAAATCATAAGTAACATTTGCTTATGTCATTGATTTTTTTTAAACTGTCTCTTGACATATTTAGTAACTATTGTAGCTTCTTTTGTCTTATACTAATTCTTTTCCTTTGCTTTACAAGCATACTGAAGTCTTGTCTTAGTTCCTTTTCTTGTTCCTAGGACAAAATACCTAACACTTACAGAGGTTTATGTAGTTCACAGTTTGTAGAGGTTGCAGTCCATAATTGGCTGTCTCCAAAGCAGGGTGGAGGGCAGACAGGCATTGCCGAGGAGACAGTTCATTGTGGGCAGAAGGTAGCAAAACAAGCAGAAGAGCACAGTTCTTTCTTCCCATTATACCTTATCCAGGCTGCTTAGGGGGCCAGTAGCACTCACACCCTTAATCCTAGTCCCCTTGAGCTTTGCATTGCACCATGACTCAGTTCCAGTATCTGAAAAAAAATTCTCATGTGTGACTGCATGAGGCTTGGGAGGGACATCTAGACACAAACTGTAACAGCTGTTCTCTATCCCTAATATATCTGCATATGTTTTTACACCAGTGTGATGTGTGTTTGTGAATGTGGATATATTGAGAGATGTCCTAGACTAGGTATCTCATATATATTTCATTAAAATCTTTTTTTTATCTTGACAGGTAAAGATCTTTTTTCTGTTCTTTGTCTTTGATAACTCTAATTTTAAAGATTTTCACATTACTGAAGTCTGCCTTTGTCCTGCCTAAATCTGTTTCTTTTCATGTTTTCTGTTAGTATTGCCAGCATCTCTGTTTCACTGCTTCTCAGTATCTTGGCATTGATTTTTCTAGTTAGAAATTTTTCCTCACTTTGAGCTTTTATAGCATTTTATGTTCTCATGTAGTTCTTTCTTTTTTAATTATTTTATACTCATTAATCTTAAGCTCTTTACTGGATAGGAAAGTCCTTGAGGGTAGCGGTGTGCAGTATATATTTGATTAAACAACAGTTTATTTTTCCACTTGAATAATGGAAACTGTAAGTACTTTCTCATTGGCATTAGATATATTACTTTGAACTACTGGACCTGATTCTTAGAGAAGTACTGTAGATTTTGATATACTATTATAAATTAGTAAACCCATTCACAGTGTATTTAGATAGGTTTGTTGGTTTTTATAATTTTTTTGGTACCAGGGATTGAATTTAGGACCTTGTGCTTGCCAGGCAGGCCCTCATGCTGCTAAGCTATATCTCTGGCCCTTTGTGTGTTTTTTTTTTTTTTTTTTTTTTTTTGAGACAGAATCTTACTATGTAGCCCAGGATGGCCTTGAATTTGTAGCAGTCCTCCTGCTTCAGCTTCCAAAGTGCTGGGATTACAGTTGTGTGCAGTTGGGCTTATTTTTGATGAACATCTGTGTCCCAGTATCCTCTCTGTGTATGGCTTGATGCCTGGCTTTTTGTGCTGCACTCTCCAGAGTGTTCCCAGCCTCAAGCCAGCATCTGACCAGTGTTGACAGTCAGGATGGAGGAGCAGTGACTCACTGTCATTGAAATGACTGTTCTGAATAGTATATAGCAGTTCTTGTAGTTTTTGATAGATTATAATGAAAAATAGATTAACTTCTTTCTGATGAAGATGTATCTACAGAGAAAGCTGGGAACTCTTTTCCAGTTTAGTTCAAGAAAGATTGTAGGGCTGGGGATCAAGTGCCTGCCTGACAAACTACTCAGTGGCACAAGTGCCACTTGACAAGTGCAAGGTACTGAGTTCAATCCCCAGCACCAAAAGGAAAGAAAGGGAGGAAGGAAAGAAAAGCAGGTAGACTGGGCATGGTGGTGCATGCCTGTAATCCCAGCCCGTGGGAGCCTACAAGTCTGATCTACATAGTGAGACCCTGTACTAAATACATTAAAGAAAAAAAAAAGCAGACAGAAAAAATATCACATTTTAAAAAAAAGAAGAAAAGGAGATCTACTTTTGAGTTTTTCAGTTCCCCCATACCAATACTTGGTTCCAAGTTAAAATTCATTCTTCCCTCCTTTTTCTTTTGGTACTGGGGATTGACCTCAGGACCTCGTGTTTGCAAGGCAGGTGTTTATGTCACTGAGCTACCTCCCCGCCCCCTCCTCCCTCTTTTGTTGGTAGTGTAATGATGTCCTCATTGTCTGCCTTCTTTGATGGGCAAGGCAGTATTTTGTATAACTGTGAAGGAGACAAATAATCTAAGCACTAGAGTTTCAAGTTTTTCCATTTAAATTCAGATCCTAACTGTGTCAGCCAAACTCAGGTTTTCCATGATGTTGTTCATTAGAAACAAAATCACATGAAACACTGAACTGCATAAACTTTTGCAAGTACAAGATTTATATTTAAGTCTTAAAACTGTAGTTATTCAAAGAAATTCCTAGCTTCTGCCAAAACAACATCTAAGTAGGGTGTGGTGGTGCGCACTTGAAATTCTAGCACTCAGGAGGCTGATGCAGGAGGATCATTGAGTTTGAGACCAGCCTGGGCTACAAAGTGCGTTCAAAGCCAGCCTGAACTGCAGAGCGAGACTCTGTTTCAAAAAAAAAAAAAAAACAGACAAACACAACATTTACATGTTACACTTCTTGGTTTCTCTCCATAGTGGGAAGTTAATTTGAAGCTAAGATACTTTGAGAGATTCTGGAATTGGTAACTTGTCTTCCTCCACTGAAGCTGTCTCAACAGGTCACCCATATTATTTAAAAAATTTTGCATTCTACATGGTTTTTATGCTGCGATAACTTGGTTTTATTTCTGTTTGTTGTAGGGTGGAGTTTCTACTTGTTAGTAATTTTATTTATTTACTTTTTTTTCAGTAATTCTATTTTTAATATACAAAATAAAGGTGAATTTAAACCAAGTGAATGGAAATCATGAACCACATTAGAGTGGAAAGTTTTTTATTTTTTAAATGTATTTGGTACAGGGTCTCACTGCGCAGCTTGGACTTGTAATGATCCTCCTGTTTTCAGTCTCCCCAGGGGCCAGGATTATAGGCATGCACCAACACGCCCTGTCTCAATGATTGGCTCAGCCTGTGGTGCGGGGGATCAAACCCTGGTCCCTGTGTTTGCCTAAGCAGGCGCTTAGTCCACTGAGCTAGTTCACCAGCCCTTACAGTGGAAAAGTTTTAAAGCTCTGTTTGTCTATCTATCTGTTTGTCTGTCTCTTACTGGGGATTGAATCCAGTACCTTTACACTTAGCTACCTCCCCAGCCTCATTCATTCATTCATTCATTCATTCATTCATTCATTCATGGGAACAAAGTTACCCAGACTAGGTGCCACCTATGATCCTTTTTCCTCAGCCTTCAAAATACTTAGATTGTAGGCATATTCCAACACACTCCACTTTCAGTGGTTTTTAAAGCTTTTATAGGGGCTGGGGAGATAGCTTGGCAGTCTGAGTGCCTGCCTGGCAAGCACAAGGACCCAGATTCAATCCCTGATAACTTATGCCATGCGAGACAGGAGGATCACCATGAATCCGAGCTGCATAGCGAAACCCTGTACCAAATCAATCAATCAGTCAATCTTTTTTTTTTTTAAAATAAAAGCTTTTATGAAGCTAATATAATTGGAAACAATAGGTTTTTTGCAGACAATAGTCGAGTATGTAGTAAGAAGGCTCAGTATTAGTATGCTGAAGCTGACAGCAAAATACCATACACTGGATAACCAGAAATCCTGATTAAGGTTTGGAAATCTTTATTTTCTGGTGAGGGCTCTATTCTTGGTTTGGGGATAGGCGCTGCCTCACTGTGTGTTAACATGACTTCTTTCAAGTGCACAGTGGAAGAGCTCTCTGAGTGCTCTTAATGATTTACAAATCTTGTCATGTCAAGGCTCCACCCTTAGGGCTTCTTGTAACTTTAATTCCTTACATGTGCTATCTCCAAATACAGCCACATTGGGCTTAAGACTTCAACATAGATGGTTTGACAGCTGGAGTACACACTCCATAGTTTCCTAGACTTAGAGTTACAGGATCTTTAAGATCTAGGACTGCTCCTTGGTATGCAGGTGATTTCAGGGAAGTAACTGTTCAGTTTGTTAATCTATAATATGTTAGATTAGTATAATACCATGTGCACTTCATAGATTTGTTGTTTACTATTGAAATAATGTTATGGTAGATAACAGTATTAAAATATTAAAAATGTGTGAAAGAAATAATGCCAGTGATTAATTCCCCAAATATAAGGTTACTCTGACAATAATAAAAATGTTTAAAAGCTGAGAAATTAAGCAGTATGACATTCTCTAGAGTATTGGGCTTTCCTTATACAGAGGTATTGTTTCAAATATTTGGATAATTATTCTATATATGTGGTTGTATGTGTTTATAGACTAATATAAAAGATATGTACTAAGTTTGACTTCTGATCCAAGAAAAATTTAGAAAAGGCTATACCATTGGCTATACCATTCATTGATTTATTGAATTATCTACTCTAGAATATTGATTTATTACAGCACAAAAATTATTAGTGGATATAATGTCTTGTATTTCAAAAATGCGCTAAATTTAAATTATAACTTAGGACTTTTTCTGTTATGATTGTGGACAATTTTATGTAAAAGGTTAATAATGCCCACCTACTCCACAGGCATTTTATAAATACAAATGAAAGATGAGAGAGCACTCTAAGCCCCTTTGAAGCTGTTCTGTGGAAACCAGTGTTAATTTTCCTTTTTTTTTTCCAGTGATGTAATACATAGTCTGTAATATACATTTTACTATGTCTGTTATTAATACTTGTTAATATAGTCTATAACATCAGTACTTTTTAGAGAAGGTTTTTTTTTTTTTTTTAGAACCTTTGTCAGTGTCGGGATTTTTTTCTTTTGGCTGGCTCAGGCTGCCTTTAGGGCAGGTCTGGTGTGGCATGTGGAGCTGGGTCCCCAGCTACTGAGTTTTAAAGCCCCAAGCAGGCGCTTTAAACAACTAAGCTAACTCAAGCCCCCTCACCAGTACTTTTTAAAGGGTTGTCTTGGTTTGAAGTGCTAATCTAATTACTATGTCAGAATTTGTTAGAGGAAGCATAAGACCTAATTTTCTTTCTCCTTTCTTTTCATTGTGCTGGGGCTTGAATTCAAGTCTTAGTGCATGTGAAGCATGTGCTCTGTTGTTGAGCTACACTTTCAAGTCTCCCTTCTTTTAATGATTAGTAGATAGCTATCAAACCTTCTGAACACTGTTTCTTGAGATATTAATCAATTGTTATTTCCTTAAAGGTCCCCCCAATTTTAAAAAGAACACAATATAAAAACATTTTTAAAAAGTTGTTGGAAATTTTTATAATGGTGTTGTCATAAATATGGTTGAACATAAAAGTAGATTATGTGGCACTAACATTAAGAAATCATTTCAGTTTATCTTCTAATGAACTCAGTTTTCATTCTTAGGTAGTTAGGGTTTTGTCAGCATCTCCCTCTTTCTGAACATGTGTGTGGGTTTGGAGAAGAGGCACAACTTGATTTTGATAATTTTTATTTGTCCCTGTTGTGAGAGGACCCTCTGTGGAGATTTGCTACTGTTATTTATAAATTATTATAGGACTTTTGTGGTGGGGAGAGGATTTAAGATCCTTTGTTTAAGGAGATTGGACTTTTCATTACTTCATTGCATGCAAAACTAGTACTCTCCTAGATTTAGAATAGCCTAGAGTTTCATTAATTAGTTACATTGATTATAGGTGCTGCCAGATGTAGATAGGATGAGATCTTTATTTTGTGTTTTAATAACATTTGTAGGATTTTGAAGTTCTTTCCCTCAAATATTTCTTTCTCAAAGATGAAATTCAAGTGGATAAACTCTGCTAAATATCAATGCACTGTTCTGGTAAAGTATAAAATTTATGACAAACCATGCATAGATTCAGATTTGTGCCAGACTATTTTAGGTAGTTTTCTTTTTGAACTCTCCAAAGTACAGCTTATTTTATCAAATGTTTATAGTTTTCCAGGGAAAAGCTGTTTGTCATAAAATTTCACTTTTCACTGTTAAAAGATTTATAACAATTCTAAAGATTATGACTTTCTGATGTGAAAACTTTCATTCTTTAGGTATATTTAAAAATTCTAATGATATTTTTGAAATCTATACTAATTGTCATTTTTTTCTCTCACAGCTTCATATTCTCCAATTCAGCCTCATTCTCTAATAAAACATCAACAGATTCCTCTTCATTCACCACCTCCCAAGGTTTCTCATCATCAGCTGATATTACAGCAGCAGCAACAGCAAATCCAGCCAATCACACTTCAAAATTCAACTCAAGATCCACCCCCATCCCAGCACTGTATACCACTGCAAAACCATGGCCTTCCTCCAGCTCCCAGCAGTGCTCAGTCACAGCATTGTTCACCAATTCAGAGCCATCCCCCTCCCTTAACAGTATCTCCTAATCAGTCACAGTCAGCACAGCAGTCTGTAGTGGTGTCTCCTCCACCACCTCATTCACCAAGTCAGTCTCCTACTATAATTATTCATCCACAAGCACTTATTCAGCCACACCCTCTTGTGTCATCAGCTCTGCAGCCAGGGCCAAATTTGCAGCAGTCCGCTGCTAATCCGGTACAATCTACAGCACAGCTAAATCTTCCATCCCATCTTCCACTTTCAGCTTCCCCTGTTGTACACATTGGCCCAGTTCAGCAGTCTGCCTTGGTGTCCCCAGGTCAGCAGATTATGTCTCCAACATCACACCAGCAGTATTCAACCCTACAGTCCTCTCCAATCCCAATTGCAACCCCTCCACACATGTCAACATCTCCTCCAGCTCAGATTCCATCACTGCCCTTACAGTCTATGCAGTCTTTACAAGTGCAGCCTGAAATTCTATCTCAGGGCCAGGTTTTGGTGCAGAATGCTTTGGTGTCCGAAGAGGAGCTTCCAGCTGCAGAAGCTTTGGTCCAGTTGCCATTTCAGACTCTTCCTCCTCCACAGACTGTTGCGGTAAACCTACAAGTACAACCACAAGCACCTGTTGATCCACCAGTGGTAAGCCCTTGGAAGCTCTTTGACTTTCTTGATGAATTGAAAGTAAAATTGTTTTCTCCCACACTATGTTATGTTGCTAAATATAAATGCCTATTAATTTAACAAGCTTGGAATTTCCATGTGTCAGTATTCTGGCAAATGTGCTGTATGGGGAAAAAATGCTGTTGTTTGTTGTAGTATGGTTGCATGCTTAATAATTTGTGATGGTTATTAAAAGTCCCTCGTTAATTTTATTACTATTTAAACAAATCCATCTGCTATCTTTACAGAGTTGATTTTTTTTCCCCAAGGGAATGCATTTGAACCAGTGTCATCTGCACAAAGTTTTTTCTCTTAAGGTGATTATCCTTCATAGATCCCTTCTGTTGGCTTGTATGTTCTTAAACGTATGATTTATCTAGCTAACCTTTTTGGTTGTATGCATTCTGAAGTCCTGGGCCTTAAGGGGCTTTTGTTTCAAGGTAGAGATGTATATATATGCTGCAATTTTTTTGGTGAAGTTGTTTTTAAACTTTATTTTTAAAAAACCCAAAACTTTGTTCTAGGAAAAAAAGAGTTAAATGCCCTCAAATTAACTGATTTTCAAATTCTACTATGGGAAAATATACATTTAAAATATTTCTCATTTTAAAAACTCAAAAATCTTGGTAGATTACTTTTCATACGGAGAATAAAAGAAATCCACTGGGAGGAATAAGTTTTGAATAATTGAAATTATAGGAAAATGATAATAAACCTCTAAAAGGGGTTACATGTTGCCTAGAAAGTTATCTTTTTTAAAAAAAGTTTAGGACTTCATAATTTATAAAATAATTTACAGTAAAAAAATAAGGTCTTTAAACTTTTAGTCAAAATAATAAAATTTATAATCTCTGATGGAATATTCCTAGAAGAAATTTGTATTACTTAAAATGAAATAACCATTAACTCAGGAAAAGAGTTTCAAAGTTGTTTCATTAATGGGAAACATTTGGATCTCAGGTTATAAATTTATAGGTGTTTTATTCTTGCCATGTGAGTGATCTTAAATAGGCATAAAGAAATTTAATTCTACTTCCTTTTCCCTTTTTAAAAATTAGAACTTGACCAAAAGAAATGTTAGAAATAATATGTTATTTAATTATGGTATCTAAATATTCTTTTAATGGATTTTTGAGGAGTTCACAGAGGGTATGTAAAAACTCACACTTAGGAAATATATACTGTACCTTCAAAGAATAAAATTTAATTGAAATTTATTTTTTCACCTAGTTCAGTGATTTGGTTTTTAACAAATAAAAATAAAACTTTTCTAATATTTCTTGTATTTTTCTAATGTTTTTGTTAGAGGGAACATTTGGATAGAAACTCCAAAAATTCAACATTTTAAAAACTAAATTAAGCTGGACATAGTGGTGCACGCTTGTAATCTCAGCACTTGGTAGGCCAGAGGCAGGAGCATCACCTCTTGTTTAAGGCCATCCTGGGCTACGTAATGAGTTTAAGAACCAGTTGGAACTCCATAGAGAGACCTTGTCTCAAAAAACCAAAAAGAAAAAAGAGAAAGTGAAATAAAGCTGAAAATATTTAAGTTCTATTTTATGCTTGTCCTTTTATAGATTACAAAAGTTTCTTATCTCATTTCTGGAGAACTTTTTTCCTGTGAAATTAATAACTTTCTCTGTTGTTACTGAGTTACTATGTTTGTTGTAGATGTTCATGCTACCTTTTCTTATCTTTTACATTTCTTTGAATAATGTAGTTCTGTTTATTAAATTGGTATATTTTTCTTTTCATTATCTTTGGCTAAATGTATTTTTCTGTCAAAACACATTTAGCAAATTATACTTTCTTGGTTGTTTCAAATATTTAAAGGTAGAGAGATAAATTTATTTCTTAAGAGATGTGAAATTTTGAAAGATAAGAGTGAATTATCAAAGTAAAATCAGTGTGTTTTTTTAAAGTTCTATTAACTTTTTTAAAATTGACATTGGGTATAAATAAGATGTTGAGGGTAGATAATTTAGAACTAATAAACAAATGTTCCTCAGTTTATTTAGGAAAGGGAGACAGATGGGAATAATGGACTTAATTGAGGTAAGTTTGGCAGTCTTTGTTATTTTTAGAATAGTGATGGTTATGAGCTAAACAGAAATTGTGATGTGCAGTTCCCTAATGATCTTGTGAGCAAAACCTCCACATGTTTGCTTGTTTCAGTGTTTTAGTTCTTGCATTTAGATTTATTTGTGCTGATTGTACCAGATGTTTGTGATAGATTTGTTTTTGCCTACTTTTTCTATTAACTTATTTTGTTTTCACATTGGAGATTTGGAAAAAATAACATGTTGGTTAGTCTTAACTGTAAAGAATGAGAAATATTTAACAGTATTCTTTGATAGATTACTGTATTTTTAAAATGTTTGTGTTTTGAGTCTTTCCATCCTTTAAAACAATTTCACTAAAAAAAAAATCTTTTATGCATAATCAAGCTTTGATTCCTTAACAGATAGGTAGCAGATGTTTGCATAACATGTGATAGCAGCAAAGATTAGAATGTCAGCATTTTAAGAAATAAGTTTTAAAAATCTACTAAAGGAAATGCTATGTAGGTAAAAATCAAACTAGTTTTAATAATAAGATCTTATTTATCTCATTACCCTGAATTAATTCCCTTACTGCTCAGGCAAATTAATCACTACACCAGCAGGTGCAAAAAAGGTACTAGAAATAAGAACTTTTTTGTTCACTTCCAGATTTTTTTGGATGATTTTCATTATATTGGGTGTTGTCATCTTTTTAAAGTTACTATTGTGAACAGATACTGGCAGCTATAACTGTTGCCTTGTATAGTGATGAATCACTGCTTCTGAGCTCCAGAGGTCAAGTAGAGTCTCTTTTGGCCAAATAGTTTTCCAGATATCTGATTGTTAATAGATAACTTTATGAAAATGCTATGTTCTTAGTAACTGATTCAGATCATAGCTTGGTATATCATATTTGATACAAAATTATCACTAGCACAATTTTTAGGTCTTGAAAAGGAAAAGGTTTTATTCTTAGTAAAGGCTTGGAAAGACTTTCTTTTTTTGACTTTTTTTGAGACAGGGTCTCACTATGTAGTTGAGGCTAGTGCTGGACTCACTGTATAGCCCAGGCTGGCCTCGAACTCACAGCAGTCCTTCTGCCTCAGCCTCCCAAGTGCTGGGATTACAGAAATGTGCCACAATGCCTGGCTCAATCCTTTATTTCTATTTTTAAAATTTTGTGGCAGTGGGATTGATCCTGGGTCCTTCACACTAAGCTTTATCCTCAGCCTTCTTTTAATTGAGACAGGGTCTCACTAAGTCATTAAGTTGTGTCAGCCAGGCTTGAACTTGGGATTCTCCTACTTCTGCCTTCCATAGTACTGGGATTATAGGCATGTGCCTCCACACCCAGCAAGACTTTTAAAAAAAATCTTTATTATTTGTTATTATGTCTACCTTTATAGATTATACTTCATAGTCTTTTATAACCCGTGGTAGTTGTTTGATTCACAAATCTGGATAACTTTCATATTTAATTTTATAACCTTCAAATCATCAAACTTTTTCAACAGATAAATATAACTATTAGATGTTGCTTAAAATTATGAATGTTGTTGAGGGTTTTTTCACTTCGTTAACATTTATTGGGCTATTAATCAGTTTTAAAAGTTCTTAAAAACCATAATCCTTGTAAATTTAAATAAAAGCTTGAAGAAGGAAAGTGGACTGTCTTGTGCCTTTGTTTTCAGTAATCTGTCATTTTTCATAAATAATGGGTAAATGATGACCAGTTAAAGTACCTTTAACAAGCTCAAGAAATACACTCTGAAAACAGAACCTTAAGTTTACTAAAACATTGGTAAGTCAGGAATTTCTAGTTAAACAGCTCCTTCTCAGAGTACTTTTGAGTCTATATTCTTTTTAAGCATAATCTTTATAATTGGATGACAAGGTAGTTGACTTAAAATCTTTCTCCGTAAACATGGAACAGTATTAAAGAAATAAAAAATATATGCATATGGATTAGGGTATGTGTGTGTGGTATTCATAGTTATTTTTTGTAAAGGATTCATTAGATTCTTTAGTAGAATAGAAAAGAAAATTGTACATCTTTTTTGTAGATACTTGTCATAATTTAATTTTTAGTATAAATAATAATGATGATGATAATGATAACAGCCTGGGATATTGTTCTCCCGGCATTGTATTTCCTAATAGTATTACATGGTAATTTGGAGATTTACTTGTGTGCCTATGAAAATTACTATCATTTATTTTGACTTATGACAAGTAGAAATTTGCAGAAACTGTAGTATAATTCTTGAAATACTTATATAAAATTAGAGCCTTTTTTAATTTTCAAAATTAAAAATATTTTCACACCTGATCATTTTGTAAACTTTAGTGACTTTTGGCCTAGATAACTGATCTGAAGTTTGCTTTCAGTGACATAGGCATAATGAAAAACTTCATTTCATGGATTTTAAAGTTTTCTTTTCTACTTGTCAGAATATTTTACCTTGTTTTAAAATTTAATATACTTAGAATTTAACTCTAAAAAATTTAAAGTACCTTATTAGATACAGTTTTGTAAACATTTTAAGGCAGTGTGGTTTGTCATTGCAGGTTTATCAAGTAGAAGATGTGTGTGAAGAGGAAATGCCAGAGGAATCTGATGAGTGTGTCCGGATGGACAGAACCCCACCACCTCCCACTTTGTCTCCAGCAGCTATAACTGTGGGGAGAGGAGAGGATCTGACTTCTGAACATCCTTTGTTAGGTGAGAAAATCCCAAAATTTAGGGGAATTTTTCTATTAGACTTCAGTAATGGGAAATATGTTTTATTAGATATGGTATTAAGTTAATTTGTTACTATAGTAAATTATAGCAAAATGTAGGTTAAAACTCAGCGCTTTTTATTTTTATGGATAACAGTTTATTAAAGAGTAAGAATTACTTGCCTTTATGAAAAATTCTTTAAAGTAGCAAAGCTTAATAGTTAATGAATTATTCAGTATCTATCACTCAAATGAAAAACATACTATATCAAGACTTCTAATTTTTTTTTTCCTGTTCTGGTGATTGAACTCGGCACCTTGCACTTGCCAGACAGGCACTTATGTCTATGAGCTATCCCTGGCCCTCACTTCTAATTTTTAGTGGCTTGTATAGATACGTTTTATATGCTTATTTACATTTACCTGTTGAACTATTCCTAGCTTAAAAAGCAGAATAAATCAAGATTCTATAAGAAGATTTAAATTATATTTTCTAAAAATCACAAGTCGTATTTGATATTTCTCACAATTTCTTGTGGTCCAGAAAAATTGCTGTCAAAAGTTTAATAGTGTGCTGGGTGTGGTAATATGCGCCTGTTAATCTTAGCATTTGGGAGGCTGAGGCAGGAGGATCACTGCAAGTTTGAAGCCAGTCTGGACCACAAGCCCAACCTGAATTGCACAGTAAAACCTTGTCCCAAAAAAGAAGAAAAAATTTAAGTAGTCATAGTACTTAAAGCTGGGTGTGGTAGAGCATGCCTTTAGTTCAGCACATAATAGGGTGAGGAAGGAGAGTCACTGTGAGTTGAAGGCCAGCCTACAGTACATAGTGATTTGTAAGCCCAGCCTGAAATACATAGCAAGACTTTCTCTCAAAAAGAAAAAAGAAAAAAAAATCACCCAAAAACACAGCAACAAAAAAAACTCAAAACAATTATTGTACTTAAATTGGAGCCTAATTCTTGCAAAAGACATGGATTAAAACATGCCTTGTACTTAAACATTCCAAGTTCATATTCCCTAATTCAATGCTTCTTATGAATTTTAAGTAGATCCCGTCTGTATTCCCTACACGTTACTATGAACCCTGGGTATTTTATTAAAACACTAGTTTAACTGACAGTCCTATGTCCACATGAATTTTAGGATATACCTTCAAACCATGGTGTGGTGTGCAACCTTAGATTTCTTTGTTGGTACCAGGAATCAAACTCAGGACCTTACGCTTGCCAGGCAGGTGCTGTGCCACTGAGCTGTATCCCCTGGCCCACAACCTTAGTTTTCTAAAAAAAGAACATATCTGTAAGTTTCTAAACGATATTATAGTTTTATTTTGTTTTCAGTTTTCCATTATATTTTTCTTATTAACAGTTCCACTTCAAAATTTTATATTTTTTTATACTTTATCCCAGAGAAGATTTGATACATGAGTTTTGTGGGGTTTGTCTGTCTCATAATACATATGAATAATTTTGTATTTGTTCCTAAACTTAGCAAATTAGTATGTTTTCCTTTTTTCCCCCCTTTTTGAAGTGTTTGTAGATTATATGACCTTTCCAACATAGTTTATACTGTTATATTTGCTGTTACTACATGATACATTAATCACTTTGGTGTTATTAATAGTGAACTGTTAGTGTTTCCATTTTTTTCATATATGTATTTTTTCATATAAGTATATATATATATAATATATGATTTTTTCCTTGGGATCTTTTCTTCATGTACTAGGCAAGTGCTCAAGTGCTGCATCACTGAGCTACACCCCCACTCTGCATTTCCATATCTGAGAATATGTGCGGATGATTGGTGTTTTTTTTTTTTTTTTGCGGAACTGGGGCAGATGATTGTTATGCCATCTTATTTTAAATTTTTTGTGGTGCTGAAGCTTAAACCTGTGGTCTCATTTATGATCAACAAGTGATCTGCCATTGAACTCAGCCCCCTACTGTGCTATTTTATTCCATTGAGCCATCTCCCCAGCCCTTAGACATTACTTTTTTTTTTTTTTTTTCAGAACTGGGGATTGATCTCAGGCTCTGGCGCTTGCCAGGGAAGTGTTTATTCCACTGAGCCATCTCCCCAGCCCTGTGCTATTTTATTAGCTGAGTTTTCTCTTTACAGATTCCTCTACATTTTTTTCTGCTTAAATCTTTTGAGCATAATTGGTATGTGCCGTCAACCCTTTTTTCAGTGATAGTAGTGAGAAGGTAACAGAATTTAAGAGCATGATCTCTAGAACTGGTCTTCATGGCTCTTAGTCCCATTTCTACTGCTTATTTTCTGTGTGCCATTAAGGCAAGAATTTAATCTCTTCATCTTGGATTTCCTCATCTGTAAGATGGTGATGATAACATCTGTCCATAGGCTAGTTGTAAAGAATAAATAAATTACTACATGTGAGGCATTGAACATGGTACCTGGTATAAGAGAGCTCAGTGTCATTATTATATTTGCACATATGCCCTTTTGTTTTCCTTAGCCATCTGTACTTGCTGATGTTCCTAGATCTCTTTAGTTTGGTACAGAGAATAAAAGGTTGGTGCTACCAAACAGGCAGGTAACATCTCCATTGCAGGCTGTCAGATCTATCTTATTGTGGGCCTCAGAATTTGGAGGAGAAGAGTCAGTGGTTCTGCCCAACATGTTGTACTTGAATGGTACTGAAGTATTTTCCCGGATTAACACATACAGTGTCACAGAAGACAACTGGAAGAACAAAAAACCAAAAAACTACAAAGAAAATTTGTGTGAGATGTTGGAGGCGACTTACTGCTTAAAGTTAAGGGTGTCACTCACTTAAAGTTTTCTATGAATGTATGGGTTGTTGTTTTTTTAAAGATATTTGCCTGCCTCCTCATGCCTTTTGATTTTGTCTGTCTGTCTGTCTGTCTGTCTGTCTGTCTGTCTGTCTTTCTTTCTTTCTTTCTTTCTTTCTTTCTTTCTTTCTTTCTTTCTTTCTTTTGCAAAACCGGGGATTGAACTCAGGCCCTTGCACTTGCCAGGGGAGCACTTATTCCACTGAGCCATCTCCTCGGCTCTCATGACTTTTGAAATACAGAAACAGGAACATGGGGAATGTATTGGTGTAACCCAAAAAACAAAAAGTTGTTTTTTTTTTTTTTTTTTTTGGACCTGGGGATTGAACTCAGGCCCTTGCGCTTGCTAGGGAAGCGTTTATTCTACTGAGCCATCTCCCCGGCCCCTCCAAAAACCAAAAAGTAACCCAACTAAGCATTCTTACAGTTATTTTTAAGTTGGTATTCTAAAACATTTTTGTGTCTTATGAAGGAGAGTTTTTAAAATAATGTTTTGTCTGTCTTGTCTTTCCTTCTGGTACTGGGAATTGAAACTTAAGACCTTGCATTTGCCAGGCCTGCACTTGTGCTGCTGGGCTATGTCCCCAGCCTTAAAATAATGTTTGAATAACTTTGAGCAAGCTATCCTCTTCTGTTAAGTAGAGATGATAGTGATTTTTACGTTGTTCGGTTATTGTGTAGATTAAGTGAGATAACGAAGTTCTTAGGCCAGTTTTTTAAAACACCAGATATTAAGTATTGTACAGGCAAAATACTAATGATCAAAAAAATAACTTTTTTTTTTTTTTTTTTCCAGAGCAAGTAGAATTACCTGCTGTGGCATCAGTCAGTGCTTCAGTAATTAAATCTCCATCAGATCCTTCACATGTTTCTATTCCTCCACCTCCACTTTTACTTCCAGCTGCTACCACAAGGACTAATAGCGCATCTATGCCTGGTAGCATTCCCAGTGTTGAGAACAAGCCTCCACAGGCTATTGTCAAACCGCAGATCTTGACCCATGTTATTGAAGGGTTTGTAATTCAGGAGGGATTGGAGCCATTTCCTGTAAGTAGTATTTATGGTTTTTAAGAATTATCATTCACAGCTTTATTTTAATTTTATTTTTATTTTTTTAACTAATAGACAATATTAATTTTATTTGCATTTATTTTATTTTTAATTTATTCCTGTGCCATAAGTTTTTGTTTCTTCAGTTTCTTCTGGGATATCTTTTTCTTCTGTGCAACTTCCTCCTATGGTTTAGGAAAAATTTGTTCCTTTTCAGTGAGGAGCATCTCAATATGGCAGGGGGAGGTCATGTATGGGTTAGTCTGGCCATGAGCTCTATCAGTACAGCGGCCCATCTTGGGTCCTTTGTTTACCTAGGTATGTTTAATAACCAGAGAATCTACATCTAAACCCTTAAGCTCAGCATTATTCTCTGCATTTTTAAGCATGTATAGCAAAAATTCAGAACTCTTTTTGGGCCACTGACCCTGTGTCCAGCCCCACTGTTGGCCTAGACACACCCAGCAAACCAACTCCACCATTGTAATGACAGAATGGCACACTGTGCTTGGTGGCCTTTCAGATATGCATACTCTTGATAGACTGGACAGTTTTACACGTGTTCTTAAAAGTGAACGTGAAGATTTGAGCCTCTTGCTTTGCATAATTTTGTGGGGTTTTCTGGGTTGAGAGAGTGGCAAACCATTTTCACAGGTCACCTCAGGCAGCTCACAGGAAGAGCCACAGCTTTATTTTTTAAAATTTGTATTATTCTCTAAGAAAAAGCTTATAATGTTTATCTGGAATGTAACTCTGTGCTCTATATAATTCAGATATATTTCTAGGGTCTTGTGTTATCTAGTTAGACATACAAGTAAGGAAAAATGAACAAAAATTCAGTATGGGGGCATTGATTTTGTATTTATGGAGAAAGTCAGGAAGTGGAAAGCTTACTTCAATGAAATAGATTTTTTTTTAAGGTATTAATGTGACATTTGAAATGTCTTTTAAAATGGTGTTTCTTATATGTAATATTTTGTGAACTTTTGCTGAGTCCTCTAATATATCTGTAGGTTATCCAATTAATAGGTTATGATTATAAAATAAATTTTCCCAAAACTTCATCCTTCAACCAGATTTTTTTTCTTTAACCAGATTTTTTTCCCCATAATTTTATTGAGAAATAAATAGCAATGAGACAGTTTCAAATCAAATTGGTAGGACAATTCCAACAATTAACATATTGCACACTGTCTTCCTAGTGGTTTTAACCAGATTTTTAAAATGCTTTAATATGTTCACCTCAAATGAAAGTTCTTTCACCACATGCCTTCACTACTTAGTCATTGAGGTAGATAATTTATATGGTAATACCTAGAGACAAACATTTTTCCTTAGAAAAAAAAAAAGAGTAGACATTAAAAAACGTATTTCTCCTGAAGATTGTGCATTTTGATAGCTGGTGTGTGTGTGTGTGTGTGTATGTGCGCGCGTGCTGAACTTGACTTTTGTATAAATCTGATATAGTGGATGTAGGAAAAATCTTTTTTTATTTCTCAGATAAAATAGTACATATAATAAATGTGTTTGGATTCTGGCTGTGCTGTGTATAGTGACCAACTTTTTTCCAATCATTCAGCCTTTACAATCTTCATTTTATTTATCTGGCAGTTAGAGATGGCACTTTGTTCTTAGAGTTGTTGTGAGAATTAAATGTGCATATTATTATATATAGTATCTGCACTCAGTGGTCATTGATTTTATTACCTGTTATCACTGTAACAATTATAATTATTTTTCAGATTACAAAGGTATTATATACTCTAAATGAAAATTTGAGAAATTCATAGAATTTCCAGTAGTATATGTGTATATCCACATAATCCAGGTTAATATATATTTTTTTCTTTTTTAATCCCTAGCATCATCAAAAGATCCTAAAAGAATGTCTTTGAATATTTATATATTGTTCACATTTTAAATAACTTTCTTAGAAGTTCCTACAACTAGTTGTATCATATTACATATATATCCATAAGATGTAATATATTGTCAGATTATTTTTGGAAAGATTATTTAAGTTTATTCATCCACTGGAAGTGTAGGCCCTTAGCAATACTGAATGTTAAGATTTTTTTTTACCCTAGGAATACCTTCTATAAATTTTATAATACTTTACTGGAATAAAAGCAAATCAAAACTTTATTTTAATTTTGTTTGGCTTAAAATTTTGATTTTGCTTTAAAGTTAAATGAGATTTTAATAAGCTGTAATTCTCCACGTATGGAAGATATTGAAGACTTAGCCAGCATTTTTGAGGAATGAAAAGTTCTAATCTTCTTTTTCATTTAGCTGAGAGGTTGCCTAGAAAATCAGTGAATATTTTGGTTTGAGTTATTTTTTTTTCTGAAAATACATCTAAAATAAATACAACAACCAAGTATATTAAACATAGTAAGTATTTTGTTGATAATCATATTAACAGTGTTTGCAGATTTTCTATTTGTATTCATAGTGGAATAGTTTGCTAAAGTAGAAGTTAGGAGACTTGAGCTGTAGTGTTGATTCTGCTTTTATAAAGAAATAACCTAAACAATTTGATCATGAGTTTCCATGTCTATAAAATATGTACAGTATTGGCTTGGGCTGTAGCTCAGTTTTAGAGTGACCTAACATATGTGAGGGCCTGGGTTCAATCCCTAGCACTAAAGAAAGAAAGAAAAAAAATTACTTGTCTTTTTTTTATTATACTTCTATAAGGAAATATGAAAGTCTTTGAGGGAGAAAGATTACTGTCACATAAAATTTTAGAGAATTGCTTAACTGAATAGTATTTTGTAAAGTTAAAAAAGTAAATAAAAAGAACTAGGAAAAAAAGAAAAAGAAAAAAGAACTAGGGGTATATTTCAGTGGTAGACTTCTTGTCTTCAAACACAAGACCCTTGATTTAATCCTCAGAACAACAAAAATTGAAAATCCAAAAATAAAATCCCAATTCCTGAAGATTCTGATGATTATAGTCTTTGTTTTTCATTGTTACACTATACTACTGAAACAGTCATAGGGATAATCTGATAGCTCATATTAATTCTAAGCATACATTTTTAACTATTAGCTAAACAAGGACGCTGGGTTCCATTTGACAGAAATTTTGAAGCATCCACTTTGTTCATGACTAGAGATAAAAGTGTTTATGTCCAGACTGCTTAGCTTTTACTTGAGTTAGTACTTACTGTATTTTATCAATGAACAAGTAAGTTATCATAGATAACATTCAAGAGGGATTTTAGTAAAATTATTTGTGGATGCCTGAGATTATTTCACATCATTCCATCCTGTCTTCCTTTTAAAGGTGAGTCGTTCATCTTTGCTGATAGAACAGCCTGTTAAAAAAAGGCCTCTTTTGGATAATCAGGTGATAAATTCTGTGTGTGTTCAACCAGAGATACAAAACAATACAAAGCATCCAGATAATTCATCTGATACAGAGATGGAAGACATGATTGCTGAAGGTTTGTGGATTTTTACTTTTATTACTTGAAACAGAATTTGGATTTTTGTTCACAGATTTTTACTTAGAAGGATTCATTTTTATTTTGTATAGTGCATTATTTGACCAAAACAATAGGAAAAGCTGACCAGACGTCTATGGATTTCTTGATGTTGTCCAGGCTGGCTTTGAACTTGTGGTTCTATTGCTTTAGCCTCTTGAGTAGCTGATATAATAGACATGCTGTACTGTGGTTACCAGATTCTAAATCGCCAGATAACTAAAGTAGCAAGATATATGCCTATTGATACAATATTAATTTGACTTTTGAACATAGAAAAAATTCTATCATTTAGAGAAAAATAAATACATAATTTTTTCATCAGAATGAGTCCTTCCTGCCCTTCCTCTCTCCCTTACTCTTTACATCCTCCCTTGCTTCCTTTCATATTTCGTTTATTTATTTATTTTGGGGGTTTTTTTTGAGACAGAGTTTCAAAATCTGTAGTCTCCAGGCTGGCCTTGAACTCACTATATATCCCAGGCTGGCCTCAAATTTGTGGCAATCCTTCTGCCTCCGTCTCCTGAGTACTGGGATTACAGGCATGCACCACCATGCCCAGCTTCTCTTTCTTTTTAAAAAAAAAAACCAATGTAAATAGTGAATTTTATTGGGTAAGCTTAAAAATTCAGAGCTTCTGGGTCATTTGGATTTATTTATTTATTTATTTATTTATTTATTTATTTATTTTTGCGGTACCGGGGATTGAACTGAGGACCTTGCATTGCCAGGCAAGCGCTTATTCTACTAAGCTATCTCCCTGGCCCTGTCGTTTGGTTTTAAATCTCTGTATTCTGATGCATGATACAATGTGAGTGCTATATTAGGAATGTACTCTCTAATCATAGAGGTGTTTGTATTTATGCAAAAGGAAAAATACCACTAAATCTCCTAATGTTGAAGAATTCTTTTTAACTTAATTTATGCTAATAGTGACTTCCATAGAAATAAAAATAATTTTTACAATGACTGAAGGAAAACAAACACAAGTAAAAATGATGTATTTTATACCTGAAGTTTTGTTTAGAACCAAAAAATGAAAAACATCAGCAAATGTCATACTACTTTTTGATTGAGGTTTTGAATGTTGGACAAAAAAAATCCAACTAGCTATATCCTGTAGGAACATCTTTGTGAGACTGTTGCTGATAGATTTTGATCATAGTCCTGCAATTGATATAGTTTGTAGTTTAGTGAAGGCTCTATATACAGTAGTGAATTAACACCTATAAGTAATTATCCTTAGTATATTTCATTTAAATTTATTTCCTCTGTAAATATTTGTTGAGTCTGTACTAGTACAGTATGTGCCAGTACATTGCTGAATTAGGCAAAATAACATTCTGGTAAAAGTTAATGTTCTCAGTTTTCCTGACTCTAAAAGAAGAAGGCACTTCTGTCATTATTAGTACTTTATGAACTATTACAATGTGTTTGTCACTGTGTTACTTTATTGATTTTTACTGTTAACATATATTGGTTCAAAGTTTTTTATTTTTATTTTTAAATTATTTATTTATTTATTTGTGTGTGGCCAGCTCAGCCCACCAGGGGGCGGGGCTGGCTGGCATGTGGTGCTGGGGGATTGAACCGCGGTCCCTGTGCTTTGCTAAGCTTGTTCTAAGTAGGTGCTTTAGACCACTGAGCCATCTCACCAGCCCCAAAGTTTTATAATTTAAAAGATTGTCACACCTGAAAAATTTTAAACATACATATAAACAGAGGGAATTGTGTGCTAATGCTCTATCCAGAGTCATTATGACCCAATTTACACATTATTTTGCCACATTAGCGTCATGCATCTTTTTGTTTCCTTCCGTCTTCCATTTTGTCCCTTTCTTTTTTCCCTTAGTACATTTTGTCTTTCCTTTCATTCTTTTTACCTTCCCTCCTTCTTCTTTCCCCTTTGCTTCTGTTAATTTTTTTTAAGCCCTCTTTGTTTTTATTTTTGTTGTTGTTGTTTCTTTTTTTGAGATAGGGTCTCACTAGGTAGTTCAAACTGGCCTTTAACTCATCATGTAGTCTAGGCCAGCTTTGAATTCACCTCAGTCTTGCCTTGCAGAGTTGGGATTATTGTTTCTGTTTTAAAAAAAAATCATACTTGTTTATTTTGTGGCATGTACATCAATGTGCATCTCTAAAAAAACATGCATTTTCTTACATCATTTTTCATTTGAGATGAAAAAGTATAGATAAATGTGCATACATTTTTTTTTGCTTGTATCTACAGTGATTGTATAAATGAAAGCTCTAGATTAAAAAGTGCTTATAATGTGCCCCCGTGTACATACATGAGAGAAACATGAAAATGAGCTTAGGAAACTTCACAACATATCTCATAATACTCATAGTTCATAGTAATGTCATGAACATGCAGCATCTGAGGGGCATATAGCGAAGTAAAATATGCCCTTTTGCCTCCAGGAACTTTTTTTTTGGGTGTGTGTGTGTTACAGGGGATTGAACTCAGGACCCTGCACTTGCCAGGCAAGTGCTTATTCTACTGAGCTATCTTCCTGGCCTGGGGAACTTTTAATTTAGTTTTGTAGGAGGTAGTAACTGAGATGAACAAATGATAAGTTTTCAATGAAGAATTTAGAACTGGCTAAGATTATTTCCAGTTTGGTTAGTTTCTTATAGGATTAGATTTGACCTGTTTGTTGGATTTTTTTTTTTAAAGCATTGATGTATTCCAGGCATGGTGGTGCACACCTGTAACCCCAGCACTCTGAAGGCTGAGGCAGAAGGATTGCTAAAAGTTTGAGGCCATCTTGGGGGTTACATAGTTCAAGGCCAGCCAGAACTACATAGTGAGACCCTGTCTCAAAAAACAACAAAAAAGGACAACAACAACAAAAAACCCACGCAGGAAAGAAAAGCATAGATTTAAGATAAACAGAAAAAACAGTTCAGGTTAGCATACCACAAATAAATGCACAAAAGCTGTAAAGTGCTAGAAATTTGAGGAAGGGGCAGTGAAGAATGAAGTTAGAATAGCCTGAGACTGGCAGAGTCAGGTTCTCAAATACCTCAGGTAATAAAACAGGTGTTATCTTGACTCAAGTGTGTTTTTGTAAACTTTGCTGGTCAACTGTAGGATATATTTAGAGTTTTGTGTGTAATTGATAGCAGTGGTCATGGTGGGAAGAGGAAGAAAGGGATTGGAGGAGAGGCAAAGCAAAGGGTAGTTCAACAGGACAGGATGCCTGAGTAAGAAATGCAAGATTTCTAAATGATTATTGCACTTCATAGTAGAGAAGTATTTATATAATACACAGAAATTTTTAAAATTTCATTTTTTAATTTCCCAGGGTAATTTTATAAGTCTTGTTTTTTTTTATTTATTTATTTATTTCGTGTGTGTGGTCAGCTCAGCCCACTAGGGGGCGGGGCTGGCTGGCATGTGGTGCTGGGGGATTGAACCGCGGTCCCTGTGCTTTGTTTAGCTTAGTTTGTTCTAAGTAGGTGCCTTAGACCACTGAGCCATCTCACCAGCCCTAAGTCTTGTTTTTGTTACTGTTTATCCTACTCTTTTATCAGGGATGTTCCAGAGTGAAATGGTGAGGTCACTTACTTAGTAGTGGGTTTGGTTTTAGTAGTGTATACAATTTCCATATAAAATAAATTTATTATAAGAATTATTCTCTTTTTAAAGGATAAACTATGGTTGTATTTGGATTGACTGTGTAACCAGAATCTTTACTAGATCATAATTTATCAAAATACCTTATTTCCCTGGCAAATTATCACATCTACTATGTTTTCCTTGTTTGCTTCTTTTTGTTGCTGATCCTGTTATTTCAAGCTTTGGGGAATACTTAATTAGGATATACATTTGTTCACTCAACTAGAATCCCAGAATAATATTTGATTAAGATAACAGGGTTTTTTTCTGATATAGTTTAAAGTTTGTCAGTTGAGAGCCGTGGTGATGGTGGGCCTCCTAGCTCCAGTGTCTTATGTCTGTATGAGCCCTAAAATGTTCTCATTTCCACAAGGGCTGATCTTCATGATCACATTTTAACTACTGAGACAGGAAGGCTATGATCTAGAGTTTATAATCATTTCCACTCACACTCCTATGGTCAGAAATCAGCCATACCTAGATATCAGTACTAGTGGAAAAATTAAATTTTGTCCTAGGTATCCATGTTCTGAAGGTTTTGTTTTTTTTGTGAAATAGTAAAGAAGAATGTGTGCTGGAGAATAATCAGTGTCTTTACTATAGTTCCCATTTTTATTAGCTGACTCAACAGTTTTATATTTGGTTTTGTAATTTCTTTTATTCACAAGTATGAAAAAGTGGTCTTGGGAATGTTGTAATAATTTTCACATTGCTGAGGTACATGACACCCAAAGTTAAAGGAGGAAAGATTTATTGTAGCTCACAGTTCTTAGAAGTTTCAGTTCATAGTGGGCTGGCTCCCAGGCAGGGTAGCATTGCAGAGGAAAAACAGTTCATGGCAGGCAGAAAGGCAGCAAAAGCAGCAAGCAGGACCTGACAAACAGCAACGACTGCAACCCTCTTTCTGTCACTTATGGCACTCACACCAGATTGGAGCAACCTTAATCCTAGCATTGTGCTGTGAATCAGTGCAAAGATCATATCCTTTATCACAGCATCACACATTCTAGATCCAGCCATCTCCAAAAAGCACCTAAGGCTGCATGAGGCTTTTAGGGGAACATGTAAATACAGGCTGTAATAGGAATATTACCAGATTTATTAAAAATTCAATCAAAAGGGCCAGCCAAATAGCTCAGCAGATTAAAGTGCCTGCAAGCAGGCACAGGGGCTGGGGGTTCGATCCCCATGCCTGCTGGGTCAGCCCCACCCCCAGGGCACGCTGAGATGGCACTTGAGACTGGGCATGGTGGTGTGCACCTATAATCCCAGCTCTTGGGAGGCTGTAAACAGGCGGATCGCTACAAGTCCAATCTAGTAGTGAGACCCTGAACATGCTGTAGACCCTTCCCTAAAACACCAAAAAAAAAAAAAAAAGAAAAAATCAGTCACACACAGAATTTCTGAGCTGTAATTTTCCTCACCTGGGGGCGTGATTGTTGAGATAGGGTCTTGCTATGTAATTCAGGCTGACTTTGAGCTCACTATATAGTCCAGGTAGGCTTTGAACTCATGGCAGTCTTCTGCCTCAGCCTCCTGAGTAAGTCCTGGGATTACAGGTGTACATCACCACACCCAGCTCTTTCTTCACTTTTTGAAAAATAAAACTGCTGTACTAGCTGGACATGGCTAGCCTGGACTACATAGTAAGACCTTGTCTCAAAAAAATTGAAATATCCTCCCCACAAAAAATATTGATATATTTTTGTTAGGTTGTTAACTTTAAACCTCATGAGTTTATTTCCCCTCATTCACTACTAAAGACAATTTCTTCATATAATGTATTCTAACCTTTCATTGGGTATTAATCTTTGCTTTAGTTAATGAAGAAATCTTTAAAGCAGAGCTTTTAGCATAGCCATTTCTTGAGACAACTTGAGGAATGGACTCTTAAGGCAGTAGTGCTTGAGTAAAAGGTTCCGTCCCTTGTATAGGATTTCCAAGGTCAGATAAAGTTATATGTTTGACAAAATAAAAATAATGCACTAAGGAGTGTATAATATCAGGCCCCAGGAATGTGTTGATGGATGTTCTAACTTGGTCCCGATTGTGATGAAGCCATGCCTAAATCATTGGAGCAGTTTTTATTTGGTTTGAGATTTTTTCTTCCTCATTGTAAGTAAATAGATGACTTTTACTTATGAAGATAGTCCTGAGAATTTTCCTAAAATGATCACTTGAGGGCTAGACATGCCACAGAAATAGAGTGAGTGCCTGCTTAGCATCCAGGAAGGAAGGTGTGGATTCCATCCCCAGCACTGGAAAAAAAAGGCCACTTGTTAGTTTGTGAGTTCATTTGGATAATGAATTTGGAGTCTACCAAGGTCAAATACTACTCCAAAATACTTTTAGTAGTTTTTGCTACTTGCACTTGATTTAGCATTTTTCCTCTGTCTTTCTAATAAAGCTAGTGAGTGCCTGAGCTAAGTACTGCCACTCGCATCTACATTTCATCCTCCCTCTCTTGATTTTGACGAGTCTTCTTTAAATGAGTATATAGAAAGAGCACATATGGAGCTCACAGTTAAAACTTTTGGTAGGGTACTTTTTGGTGCATATTTTATGTGATGTGGCACTGGAATTGTGATGAAGAAAGGGACAAAATATAGTAGATGTAGGAATTTAACAGGTTTTGATTGGGTATGGTGGCACAACCCTGAAATCACAGCACTTGGGATGCTGAGGCGGGAGGATTGCTGTGAGATTGAAGCCAGCCTAGAACACATAGTGAGTTCAAGGCCAGCACAAACAACATAGTGAGACATTGTCTTAAAAGAATTTAACAGATTTCACTATAAAGCATTTCTTTTTTTTTTTTTTTTAATATTTATTTATTTTTATTTATTACATTTATTTATTGTGTGTGTGTGTGGCCAGCTCAGCCCACCAGGGGGCGGGTCTGGCTGGCATGTGGTGCTGGGGATCGAACCGCGGTCCCTGTGCTTTGCCAAGCTTGTTTCAAGTAGGTGCTTTAGACCACTGAGCCATCTCTCCAGCCACTATAAAGCATTTCTTGAGCACATATTTTAGTACCCTTTGTTTTGTATGAAATTAGGAAATGGAACTGCCAGTAATTTATTGCCCGTTCCCTGTGGAGCACACACTTTACTGTCACCTCAATTCTTTGGGAAAGGTCTTATAAACCCCATTTTATAGATGAGAAAACTGGGTCATGAAGATTGACTCTTGCTTACTTACACATGATGCTGCTGAGAATTTGAGGATTTTTTTTTAGATTCTTTGGGTCCCTTCCTGTGGCCTGAAGAAAGATGTAGGGGCAGAAGAAGGACATTCTAATTTAATAGGTGAACATTCTGAAAAAAAGCTCTATCAATTGGAAATTATAAAACTATTTGTGATTTTAAGACTAAGTTATTTTTTGTTTAATGTACTATAAAAGGAACTTTTATTAGATGTTCATCTTAATACTACTATACGCTGCAGATATTTTAAGAACTTAATTTTTTTATAGTCTCAAAAACAAGATATCATAAAAATCCCACCATTTTGAAGTCATCCCTATTCTCTACAGTTAGAATTAAGGCTTCCCTGTTCCACAGCACAATGTATCAATAGTCATATCCCATACTGCTGCTTTGAAAGTGTTGCTTCTGGACAGTAGTGATTATGTATTACTCATCTTTGATTCTTGCATAGTGTTTATGAAATTGTTTGCACAGTTTAGAGATACTGGAATCTTGGCAAAAGAAACTTAGAAAAATGTTCCACTTACTTAAATGGGAAAATTCCATATAATTTTTATGCAGAAGTAAGAAGAATTAATAGAGGTGTTTGTTTTTGAAGGCTTTTGCTCTGCTAGAGTGGCTAAGGATTCAGAAGTTGAAAGACCATTGTTCTGGTGTCAGTATCCAAACAAATAGAAGCTTTAAAAAACACTGTCACCATTAAATTTTTGGAATTTTTTCTCTTTGTTTTCTTCTTTCAGAGGCGTTAGAAGAAATGGACAGTGAGTTGCTCAAGTGTGAATTCTGTGGGAAAATGGGATATGCTAATGAATTTTTACGGTCAAAACGATTCTGCACCATGTCATGTGCCAAAAGGTATTTCTGTGTTCTTGAATTTCTGAAAGGGACAAACAATAAGCCTTGCAACAAAACCAAAAAACCACTGAGCTATTTGGCTGGCCCCATTTTTATACTTCTACTGGAGAAAATAACCTGTTCATTCTCATAGGATTCCATATTTCCACCTCTATATATTCATAAAACTCAGGAGAAGATGTTATTTTTGTATATGGCTATTAGACTGGTTGTCAAAAGCAGTGTTAATTGAGATTTTTTTTCTTAGAGCAAGAGTTTTGAATATAAAACCTCTAGAGGAGTCTCATGTTTTCAAAAAAAAAAAAAAAAAAAATTCTTAGGTAGTTGTGTATTGTTTTTTCTTTTTTCTTTTCTTTCTTTGCGGAACTGGGGATTGAACTCTGGCCCCTGCGCTTGCCAGGCAAGCTCTTATTCTACTAAGCCATTTCCCCGGCCCCTTAGATAGTTGTGTCTTGCTCATCTTTCTAGCAAAACTCACCTCAGCCCATATTTCACGTGGCTGTTGAGTTTCACATGGTTTTACATTTCTATAGATAATTAGAAAAAAAATAAAGAATATTTCACAATACATGAAAATTATGTGAAACATAAATTTAAGTATCTTAAAACACTAGCATAACCACTATCATTTGGTATTTTTTATGGCCATTTTTACACTATGTTAACAGAGTTAAGCAGTTGTGGCAGAGACTTGTGTAGCCCACAAAACCTAAAGTACTATATGGTCCTGGATAGGAAAATTTTGCTAAAGCTTGTTCTAGGGCTTTGGAACCCACCAAATGACATAGGACTCTTTTAAGCTGTAGTCATGCTTATAAAAGACCTGTGTTTAAAAAATATTGTATTAGGTAGTCTACTTTGAGAAAATGATTTTTCAACCACTCAGAGAATTATGTACTTCTGAATTTCTTGAATAGTGAAAGCAGTGAATTTCTTGTGTAACTTTTTTATGTTTTCACCCTTTTTTTTTTTTAAGGGGTAGGATGGGACTGAACCCACAGCCTTGTACATGTTAGGCAAGAGCTCTGACACTAAGTTGTATCCCCAGCCCTTTCTGTTTTTTGAGACATGATCTTGCTGTTACCCAGGCTGAGGTGATCCTCCTGCCTCATCTTCCTGAGTTGCTGGGATTATAGATGGTGCCATTATGCCTGGCTCACTCTTTAATTTTAGTAATGATTGAGAAATCTTTTTACTAGCTGTATGAGACCTTCCCTTTGCCATATTACTGTATTTTTCATTAATCTCTTCCCAGAAATTATTACTTGTGAAAATCAGTTTGGATAGACATTCTGAATATTTATTGCTAACATTTTCTACTGGAACCTTGCATTTTTTTGTTTTTCTGAAAATTAGTTATCCTCTGTATATTATAGAAAGTTTTTCACTGTTGTGATGTAATCAGGAGAAAAATATCAGTACTTGATTATAGGTGTCCAGGATTATATTGAGATATATATTATGTTATACAGAGATGCCATTTTCTAATATGTTTTCTTGTTTGAATCTGTAGGTACAATGTTAGCTGTTCTAAAAAGTTTGCACTTAGTCGTTGGAATCGAAAGCCTGATAATCAAAGTCTTGGGCACCGTGGCCGTCGTCCAAGTGGCCCTGAAGGGGCAGCAAGAGAACATATCCTTAGGCAGGTCTGTAGAAACCTTGCTTCGATGTACAATACCCTTTTCAGAAATGCAAGGAAAGTACAATGCTGTATTTTACTTGTACTACATTTTCCAGCTTCCAATTACTTATCCATCTGCAGAAGAAGACTTGGCTACACATGAAGATTCTGTGCCATCTGCTATGACAACTCGTCTGCGTAGGCAGAGTGAGCGGGAAAGAGAACGTGAGCTTCGTGACGTAAGAATTAGGAAAATCCCTGAGAACAATGACTTGCTGCCAGTTTCCCAGACAGAGCCTTCTATATGGACAGTTGATGATGTCTGGGCCTTCATCCATTCTTTGCCTGGTATGTAATTCACCACTTTGGTCTTAATATTATTATATATTCATGTTCCCTCTACCCTTTTCACATAAACAAGCTAGAGAAGTTCTATAAATATGTGTAAGTTAAATGGCCTCTACTGCTGAAATGTGATCTCTTTCCTCTTGCTTATTCCCTCAGCACAACTGGGTATTTTTTTCATATCTCCAAGTTGATAAAAACTGACTAGTCAGTCTGCCTCTGCTGTGATACCCCAGCTGGTGAAGATATTAGTGTGTCTTCTCTTCAGTCTGATTTCTCTCAAGAGGTCAGTAGAGAGATTGAATCAGACACTTCTTCCCTACTGCTCTTCTTTTTTTTTTTTTCTCTCTCTCTTTTTTATGATATATATATATATTTTTTTTTGTTGTTTTGTTTTACATTTGTGAAAGCTAATCAACACCATATAGAATATGGTTTCTTAAAAAATAAGCTGATTCTTCTAAAAGAAGCTACATTCTTTTAGTTCTTTTCAGTAAGTACTGGGATCACTTCTGAAATTTTATTTTTCAGGTAGATAGCTAAAATTCAGTTACTGAGATTCTGATACTGAGAGTAACCTTATTTGTGTTTTCTTGTTCTGCTCTCATTTTGATATTCTTTTCATCCATTTAAATCTTCTTCAAAGCAAAAAAAAAAAAATCTCTCTGGGGGCTGGCAACTAAAGCTATACCTTTGCTCATGATGAGATCCACATTGGTTATATAAAGACTGTATTTCTTTTAAATCAGCAAATCTTACTCATTTTATGATGTAACAAATACGAAAAAAGAGATTTTAAAGATTTGTTTCCTTTGGCCTAAGTTGCCTAGGCTGGCGTTGAATTTGTGATCCTCCTGCTTCAACCTCTCAGACTGCTAGGGTTACAGGCATTTACCCTCACACCCAGTGGAAAGAGGTATACTTTTCTTTTTTCTCTCTCTTTTAATATATTTGGTACAGGGTCTCACTATGCAGCTTGGACTTGTAGTGATCTTCCTGTTTTCAGTGTCCCCAGCGCTGGGATTGCAGGCATGCTCCACTATGCCCAGTCTTGCTGGCTGCGCTGAGTGCATTTGGGGGCAAGGCTGGTATAGTGTGTGGTGCCGGGGATTGAAACCCAGACCTTGAGCTTGCCTAAGCAGGCACTTAGTTCACTGAGCTATCTCATCAGCCTGAGGTAATACTTTCTTCATGTGAAGATATTTAAGCACATGCCTAAGAAAACTAAGGTCTAAGTTAATTATCAACCATGTGGGTTTAGAATCAGCTTTAGACTTACATATTAGAGGATGATGAGTCTTTAGTGGTTTATGACTTAATATTTAATGAAACAAGATTTGGTTTTAGGCCCCCAAAAAAGCTAACTTGAGATTAACATTGGAGTTTGTACTGATCACCAGGTTCTGGACTTTGCTTCTGTCATTTGTAGTAGTCTCTCTTAAAGTGCGTATTACATCTGTGTGTGAGTCTCATTTATCATGTAAGGAAAATCCTTGTGTTTTGTTGTTTGTTTGTTTGTTTGTTTTAAAGGAGATTTGGTTTATATCCTGAGGAAATTACTCATCCAAATAATTAGTAACTAATAGATACTACTGATGGTTTTATTTCTTCATCAGAAATTTTTTAAGGACTAATTTTCCCCAGCATCTATTTGTTCTATGTCTTCTCTTGACTGCTTTATTAGAACAAAGGCTAACTCCGTTGTCTCATTCTTGTTGAGTTTAAAAAAGAAACTCAGTTTATATTGCTAAAATTAAGAACTCGTCTTTTTTTGAGATCCCTGGTCTCAATGATGGTGAACCTTTTAGAGCTTTCAGTGATACAAATAGCCTGCTGCAGCTTATGTGACATAGGTTTGCCACCACTGATAGGTGATTTTGTTGTAAGTTGTTTAGAGAACATTATATAGCATTAAAAGCAGACTGCTTTATAATTTAGAATTGCTGAGACTGGGTGTGGTGGTATATGCCTGCAATCCCAGTGCTGGGGAGGCTGAAAACAGGAGGATCACTACGAGTATGAGCTGCGTAGTGAGACCGTGTACCAAATATATAAAATAATAAGAAGAAGAATGATTTAGAATTGCTTGCTACTGATTTAGAGTCTGATTAAACTGTTTTCTTTACCATTGAAATAGTATTTGGCTTCAAGCTTCTTTGATAAGCCAGATAATAAGCTTATTTTTGTGATCAGTTATCTGTGTTTTTCAAAGTTTCTCCCTGAATACTACCTGTAGCTTAAGGTACATCTTATTCCAGAAATACCTTAATCTTCATTTTTTTTTTCTGATCCCCTTACATCTTTAATTTTTCTTCTGAGCCTTTTTCAGCTCATTCATTTTCTCTAAGTTGTCTTTTGTTCAAGCTTTATTCATATGAATAAACTGAAAAATTTTTGAATTTTATATATGTTTCCAATTAAGATAGGCTTCTTTTCTTATTAGAGCATCTATATTTACTTCTAAGGTTTTCTCTTCATTATTCATTATTGCATCAGTCATTCTGTTGAGTCTTTAAGAGCGCTTATATCTGGTACACCTCTTAGGAGAGGGAAAAATTATTCTTATAACTTTTGGTATATTAAAAAGTTCTCTAGCCAGGCATGGAAATGTGTGCCCATAGTCACAGCTACTCAGGAGGTTGAGGAAAGAGGATTGCATGAAGCTGACCTGAGTAATTTAGCAAGGCACTGTCTCAAAAATAGCTTAAGTGAAAGGCCCTGTGTTCAGTCTCTGCTATTCCTAAGTGAGACAGAGAGATAGACAAGGAGGCTGACTGACTCACTGATGGATGATGGCCATCAGGTTGGCCAGCCTCAGGATGTAACTCAGTGGTAATGTGTTCTGTTCTCAGTACTGGAAAGAAAGACAAAGAGAGAAGGGGAAGGAAGGATCTCTATACAGTTTCTTTTCAATTGAGAGTTGTCTTTAACTTTTCCTTGATATGGCGAACCACTTTTTGCAAAGGTTACTCTGTATTAACTGATCTCTGAGTCCACAGATTTTATTTCTCTTCAGACATATAAAGTATAGGGATCATTTCTTAAATGTACAAATATTATTGGTTCTTGTAATACTGGCTTAAGGACTTGTATCTTCTATAATGAGTGGCAAGTGATCCTCTTATCACTTTACTTTCAGTTTTTGTGCAGTTTGTTTTGGATTTAGCTGGAGAAGTAACTGTGGATACTTACAAAGTTGAGCTGCTACCTGTGCACAAAGCTCTACACCTATACTGAGAGTGGCACTGCGCTTAGTACTAGTGAGGTGAAGCCAGCCAAGCTGACTGATTGCTTCAGTGGTGTATATTTTGTACATCTTGCTGGGCTCCAGTCATTTTACAGAAGTAGATACTGATGTCAGAAACTCAGAGGACTTACCTTGGTATACTTTCAGCACTTACATTTAAAATTTTTTCTCTAATGAAAACGTACTTGCTTCTGCCCCTCCTTCAGAGTCATTTTATCATTTCTGTACTGTGGAACTACACCTTTTTGTAGTTAATTTCGGAAAGTGTGATCTAAAATTCTGATGATGCTGCATTCTTAATCATGGTGTTTCCCAAAATATGTTTTTGTTCCTTAACTTGTGAATACATTTACTGTCCTGTATAAGAAGACATCTCAAGAAGAATTTCACAGTAAAGGAAAAAGGACATATGTTTTCCTCATGGAGAACTTTTTTTCTGTTCTCAAATGTAGCTCTTGTGGCCCACATTACTCCTATTTTCTGAATCTTAGTAAGTCCTGTCCTGTCTTTCTCTTTCTTTTCCTGTTCTTGTAATTAAGACTGAAGAGAAGAACATTAGTTCTTCCATAAAAAGGATGAAGTCACAACTAGATGCATGATTAGTCAGTTTTGTGTGCCCACTTTATTATTGAGAGCTATCTCTGGGAAAAGGGGCTTCTCTATGGTGAGTAATCCCATTTCATCTATGGTGTCTCTTTCATATGGTAAATAGACAAAACTACAAATATTATAAGTTCATGGAAATGTCACATTTTATTTTATTTTTTGCAGAACCGGGAATTGAACTCAGGCCCTTGCGCTTGCTAGGCAAGTGCTTATTCTACTGAGCCATCTTCCCAGCCCCCCAAATTTTAAAAGTCTGAGAAATTACCAAAACAGGAAATGGTAAAGATAAAACTATGAGAAGGTATTGCAAAAAAATAACCAATAAAATAGATGGCTGTACAGAGGAATAGATGGCTGAACTCAGGAAAAATTATATTAGTCTTATAAATAGCACTTCTGTAAATTATATTTTTTGTCCATTGTTTGTCATTTATTCACATATGCAGTCTCCACTTATGTATAAATGTGTTATGCACCAGTGGTGCTATAACCAGGAAGCTTTGCAATCGAAGAGGAAAATCATTCTAGCAAAATTATAATATTCAAAGGTGTAATGTATCCTGCTCTTTGTGTTTTTCCTTAGAATACTGAGTTTAATAAAAGATATAAAAACTTAGTTTTTTTATGTTTATTTAAAATTTTTCCTCTTAGAAGGGTGCCTCCATGTTTTTGCATTCTCTCCTGTTTCAGCTTAAGTCATGACCTAATCTGCTGGTTTCTTTACTTTTAGTGGAGAAGTTATGGAGTAACCTGGATGTGCAAAAATTTTAGTAGACCAAAAAAAAAAAAAAAAAATTAGTAGACAATAAAAACATCTGAGGTTTGGATAGGTACTAGTATTCTTAGTTCCTAAAGCACTCAGTCTAGACAGAAAGCTAAGATGTTATTTGGCTGGAGATTAGTCTGCAGGCTTATCATTTCAGTGGAAATTTGTTTTCTTATAAAAAATGGAAATGAATTCGGTGATATATTTACATTTGAAATTATAAATTGAGCAGTGTAATACACTTAGCAGCACTGCACTGATGTTCCAGTTTTTTGTTTGTTGTCTTATTTGAGGCAAGGTCTATATATTCAGGCTGGCCTTGAACTTGCAGCGAGCCTCTTATGTCTCAGCCTCCTAAGTGCTGGGATTATAGGTATGCACCACCACACCTGGCTTGATACTATAATCAGAACAATAAAAATATTTTAGATGTAGCTGGCAATAAAGGTCATAAGTTAAAATACAAATAATAAAAATGGTACTCTTACACTTGAGAAAATAATTTTCAGATCATTATTTTTGTGACAGAGCGTTACATTGTATTTCTCTGCATGTGAAGGACATATACACAAAGATAAGTTCATTAAGTATAATTGGTTAAGCCAAGCCTGCACGTGCAGTGTGTGGCATGCTTTGAGGTAAGATACAGAGATGGATCACTATATATTTTTACCTCTTACTATTTCTACAATACTATTTTTAGAGTGAGAATTCTTATTTTCAGAATACAGTTTGTCCAGGGACAAGTCCTATGAGACTCTGACTAAATTTCATTTGGTTGTCAGCTTGTACTTCACATTCTCAGATTCAGCGAGAACATAAATATGACTATTAGAAGTCATGTCTAATTGTTGTGTGTTTAACTTCCTTCTTCTAATCAAATTCTAGGCTGCCAGGATATTGCAGATGAGTTCAGAGCGCAAGAGATTGATGGACAGGCCCTTCTTTTGCTAAAAGAAGACCATCTCATGAGTGCAATGAATATCAAGTTAGGCCCTGCTCTAAAGATCTGTGCACGCATCAACTCTCTGAAGGAGTCTTAACAGGACCATGGGCCTTTGGCGTAGTACCAGTTTTACCCTTCTTAAACTCGTAAGGTAAAGGCCTAATCTGGCCTAAAATGTTATACTTTTTATGGTGGATGGCCAAGCACATTGAGATCTCTGCATCAAATGCTGACATTTCTTCTGCAGATAAAATCATTGTACATTTTCATAATTAGCCAGCATTGGTAAATTAATTTTACAGCTTATGTGCAGCATTGAAAGACTTATTATAGAGGGCCACGGTATTTTTCAAAGAAACATATTATACTAGATAATTTTTTTAAAGTGATTTTATCATTAATATAAAGAATCCTTTTAAATGTAATTTAATGATTTACATTTCTTTTGTTTTCTTACACATTTTTGTACCCTATTAATTTTCTACAAGTTTTCATAGAGATAATAATTTAGGGGTCCAGTAACAGAATCATCTATAATGAAATACCAGTTTAAATTTAAAATGTCTTTTAGACCCATACTTTGTCTCTTAGAAAATATTGTATGGTGGCATGAATAATACTGATCTGGAGATCAAGAGTTAGTTTCTATTCCAGACTTAGGAATTTGGCTTGAGTGACAATATTAACTTTCCTCTCAGTTTTCCTAATTTAGAGCAGTGATTCTTAATGGAAGAGTTTTGCTCTCCAGAGGACATTTGGAAATGTCTGGAAATATTTTGGTTGTCACAGCTTGATATTGCTCCTGCTGTCTAGTCAGAGGAGACCAGAGACATTCTTACATTGTACAGGACAGCCCTCCATTGTAAGGAACTCTCTGGCCCAAATGCCAGCAGTGCCAAGGTTGAGAAATTCTGATAAGGAAGAGAATGGAAATACTCTTTTCCACCTAAAGGGAGATGTAAAAAAGATCGGGCATAATAAGGAATACATATACAATGGGAGTATTATTCAGAAAGTATTAATGTTCTGAAGTATTTTTCCAAGTTCATTATGTATTAAAGGAGAGAAGACATAAAATGGGCCTAGCTTAGAAGTAATTTGACCCTCTGGACTGATTCATATTATCTTTCATATCTCTGTGCCTCTGCAGTGATGAAGGCATAATTCAGTTGTCCTGATGACCCATTGCATCTTTTCTGGCAAGAAAAGTTTGCAGTGGATGTGTGATTACTCTTTGGATTTTTTTCTAATATCAAACATGCCGAGTCTAACTAGAATGCACATTCCTTTTTCCTTTACTAAATCTTTGCATGCTTCCTGCAAAAGCACTTACTGAGTGATTTGTCTTGAATGAGCAGATCTAATTTAAAAATTATTTTACTTTACTGAACAGTTTTCTATAGAATTGTGACACTAAAAATTGTGGGAGTACTGAGAGCTTTATAGTTCTGGACATCAAAGTTTTTGAGAAGATTATGGAAGTTTTGTTTGAATCATTGCTTGTATCTTTCCACAATTGAAATATTTTAATAATTGAAGGAACACACCCTGATATTCAGCCACAGAATTCAGTAAGTGAACATAAAAGAAGCCTATGAGTTTTAGTCATTTTCACTGCTCTTTTCCAAAAGATTTTGTTGAGCTAGTAGAAAATCAAAGATGTCACTAGAGACATCACAGATATTTATCTTTTGGCTTTGTGTACATTAGAAAATGTTGATTATTTTTATACGAAAATACAGCGGGTAATTTTTTTAATCTTTAGATGCCTCTTGTTTGAATGTACACTTTGTGGGATTCCTTGTGTAGTGATGTTTAAAAAATGATGTTTATTGATAGTCATGTGTAGGATTAGCATATGTAATGTAATATAAGGCTCATGTTCCAGACCCACAATAGCTTGTAGTCCATGTTATATATTTCTTTGTATCACATTTTTAATTACTGGGTTAAAATTTCAAGGAAAGGTAGTACTCTATAATTAGTTTTCATTTATTAGTAATCATGATGGAATTGCAATTTCAGAACATATGAGTAAGCAGTAGTAAGAGATTGCCCACTGGATATGAAGGAGGGAGGCACAAAGGAAAATCTCCCCTGGTATTAAAACTTTATTATAGGTAAAACTGATTATTCAGGGATCGACTCCCCAAGCAATAATGCTTATCTCTCTTTACTATTTTATTGATAGCCTTTCAGCTGTGAACTCTGAATTGTATTTCAAGTTTTCCTTTTATTTACTTCCTGTACTAATCTTTTTCTGTAGTTAAGCCCCTGTGCCAAGCACTGTGTTTAGCATTTAGAAGACTCTTACAAAAGGGATTTCTATTGCAGAATACCGTATAGTCCAAAATCTTAAAAATAGTCTGATCATCTATTGTCCCCACTGATAACATATTCAGAAAATACACTTGTTTTCAAGATAGTTGTTTTATTTAGAAGTGGCTCATTTACTGTCCACTGGTAGTTCTACCACTGATGTACCTATATTTATCCAGATGATATAATCATCTTAATTTCAAAGCTTCAGTTACATTAATGGAGATATATATATATATCACAGGCTATCCACCTCTTTTGAGCTTTGAGCCAATTCAGTATGATACAGGTAGGGAGAGTGCTATTATTTCATTTCCTTTTGCATTATTAAGTGTTTTAGGACTAGGAAAAAAATAACAAGCAGATAGGAAACATGGGAGACTTTTCCTATTTTGCTACCTATATTTGCATTTTCTAACTTTAAACTGTTGCACTCCTTTTCCCATTTGGGAGAAAATCATAGTTTTTATTTGTTTTAAGCTTTGTATTCCTAGGAAAGTAAACACACTGAGAGCTTGTTTGTAAAATTATTTTTGTATTACCTTGCTGTTCATCAATCCTTGCATAGAAATGTGTAAGACACAGCTATGGCAGCTTGATATAATCATTATAGCATGAGACAGACTGCTGTCCCCAAACCTGTCGTCTTTTTAGTGACATATAACACTTCTAAGTTTGTTGTGCAATCCTCTACACAGCATGTTTTTTAGGTCTCCATTACAGGGCTGCCATAGGGGAGCAGAGAAGGTAGGACATGAGGAAGCAATGTTGGTAATCAAGTCGGAGAATGGGATGAGTTAGACTGGCAGACCTGCCACTGTTGTTCATGTAGCTCTCCTCCACACTGAGAAACTTTCTGCACTTTTGATTTTAATACTCACATTTTACTTAGCTTAAAACAGAAAATTTTGTGATCCCATTGTTTATTTTTGCTTCCTGCTATGTTGAAATACTTAGAACTGTATTAAACAAGTATTATTGTGACCATGCTTTGAATAATTTTTGACATAGTTTTTCTTCATGTATTAAATGTAAAATTATAAATCAGATATCTGTTCAGAAATATAAATCTTGGATTATAATTTGTCATAGTGCCCCCTCTCTCACTGGTTTCTTCAGTTTTGTATTTTAAAGTCTAGTGTTTACATTTGCAGGATTTTGGTTCCACTGTGGCCTAAGTATGGTAGGGAGGCAGAAGAATACTTAGTGTTAGGCCCTGTTCTCATGGGTATAAGCAATTTTGGGAAGAGTAAACTATTATAGATATATGTTAATAAAGCTGACCTTAGAGCTCTGTCCAGTGGATGAAATCTCTGACTTAGAGACACTGCTAAGTCTTCAAATATATATATTTGAAGATATATATTGTAACCAGCATAGGCTGGCTCTGGTTTAAAGACTCACCCTTGGTGAATGGTAGGAACACACACTGCCTACATTGTACTGGGTGTTAACTAATGGCATTGTAGGGCCTCACCATACTTCTTGCCCTAAAGTTGCTTTAAGCTCCCAGAACTCCATGAAAACTTTTTTGGGGAGACATTTACCTGAAAAATCCTAGATAAGATTTTATGATGAGTTGAATTTTAAGGAGGGAGGCAGCCTGGGCTGGGCACCCTTTTTAATACTATACCTAGCAGCCATGTTTCAGTGAAATCATTGGGTAGTAGAAAGTGACCCAACTATGCACACGTTTGTTCAGCCTGTTTCTTTTGTAGCACATATGTAACTAGCTGTGCCCTCTGAAAGGATTTCTGGGATGAAAATTGAGAATTGGAGGAGGAGACAAATAGGAAAATAACTGCTCTTGCTGGGGAGATAGCTCAGCAGCATACACACCTGCCTGGCAAGAACAAGGTCCTGAGTTTAATCCCCAGTACCACAAAAAAAAAAAAAGTGGAAAATAAAAAGTATTCCAGACCTAAGAGGATAGCACAGCAATTAAGTGAAATCATCTAATATATATTTCATCAGTAGTTCAAAATAATTATACTTTGTTGAGTTCCCATTATGGTAATGTACAAGTTTAGGATCTTTCGTTTGGTGGTGCTGGGGATTGAATCCATGATCTTGTACTCGACTCCTGAACTACACCTCTGTCCCCTCTAATTTGTCAAGATTTGCCTGAATAAAATTTATCATTTACTCCCTTTGTACTGACTATGACCTTAGGAGCATAGATATTAATAGTTCTCATGACATATAAATTAGTGATGTTTTAATTTTTTAAGATGACAGCTATCATAATTGGAGGATATTTGTCAAAAACTCAAAAGGCGTTTATGACCAGAATTATAGAGGAGTTTCCACTTTCAGGTACCACATTTGAACCAACTATATAGATTTTTATAAAGAAAATCATTTTAAAAGTGTTTTTTTAGGTTTTTATCAGTCAAAGGATTAAGTGACTAAAGTTACAGGGCTTCTCTTTACTATTTCCAGTTTCAGTAAATACAAGCTTACCTCCATTTCTTAGGTGCAGTGCAGTATGGATCATGACATGAATGGTGTAATCTACATTCAGCAGTACTGGTATTTGTTAGTCTAGAGTATTTAATTTTATGTCAAAGACTTCAATTTAAATAAACACAGAGACAGTATTAGGAAGAGTTAATATACTGTCTAAAATTTAAGCCTGTGAAGTTGAACATCTTTAAAACATTGGGGAGATACTTTTTGTTAAAAATTCATAAAATGTACCACTATAGAGTTTCCTTCATAGCAGTACAATCCATTTTTTCAAAAGAAAGTTTATTAAATTTCCAAAAGTTTTGCATTTTTTAAACACCTATTTAGAATTATACCATGACAAAGATGTGTGGTAAGGCACTGATATAATTATCATCGTATTCCAGAGGAAACTATCTGGCAAGTCTGTGCCCTCCCTTCTCTGGACAGGTGCTCCCCATTTTACTCCCTATCCTACACTCACAACTCTAGTGTCGTGTGTAGAACCTTTGAGGGGAAGTGTTTGCCCACTTCCCCAAATGTTTTGGTTTTTATTTTTTCCCTTTTCCTAGCTTGCAAACTTTTCACCTTACTTAAAGCTGATGGTTTTAATCATAAAATGTACAAAGTAAATGTTTGGCTAAAGGTAAAGCTTTGTTAGAAAAAAATTTTGTCTTTCGAAAGTACTATTGCTGTTAATGATATTGATGGTATTCAGTTTGAATCTACAGGAAGAAAAAGACATTTAAAAGAAGTCTAGAAATAAATATTAATTTAGAAAAAATTAGTATAGTTTAAAACATTTGTTATTTTAGCATGGTATAGTTTTAATTAAGTATAAGACTGTAGTATGTCCTTTCATGCCACCCAGATTAAACTCTAGTAATCATTTTAAGGATAGTAGTATAATTTAAAAGCTAGACAGCATGTATTACTGCCTGTTAAATACATGTTTTGAGGAGAATTAACAGCAATGAAAAATTTGGGGTTTTGAGAGGGTGATGGGCATTGTAGCCATCATTGAAATAAGCTTCAACCTTACTGTTACTATATTTTATTTTATTTTTCTGTAGAAAAGGTGTTGCTATGTAGTTAAGGCTGGCTTTGAACTCACTTGTAGGCCACACTGGCCTTAAAATCGTGGTGATCTTCCTGCCACAGCCTAAGTGCTTGAATTACAGGCATGTGCAACCATGTTCAGCCCTCAGCATAGTCCAGCAAGAAGGAAGTTTTTAGTGTTGGGCCAAGTAAACCAAAACATTCAGTGTTAAAAATACTTGTTTATAGTGTTTGTCTTAAAAATATTCTTGTTTGGTTATTTTAAAAATGAGTAAATAATCTGTCAGTGTGAATATCAGATAGTCTCACTGAATTAACGTGATGAATGAAGATAAAGCACACTGAGCTGGAGACTGAATTTTTACTTCAAGTGGGTTAAATAGTTGTGTGAGACACCTTGGGGGGATTATGTAATTTTCTAAATGTATTGTGCCTGCGATACTCAAAATGTGTGTCCTGGCTTATAAAGCATCTTTAAGGTCTCTCCCAGCTCTATAGTTATGATGCTAGGCCACATAATGGAATTTTTTTTTCCAAAGTTTTATTGATAAACAGCAATGAGACAGTTTCAAATCAAATCGGAAGTACAGTTTCAACAAATAATACACTGCATATATTCTTCTTAGTGGTTAATTGCTGTACAAGATGCGGACTTGTGATCCTATTTACAAACACCATTAGAACAAATCATTCTATTCATTAAGAGAATGCAACTATATATCTATCCCAACCACTTTGGATACACAGATACAAAATGGACATTCATCGGTATACCCCATTTTTTCTAAGTTCCATTATTGAATATTATAGGTGTGTAAACTCAGCAAAATATTCTAAAAGAGTCCAGTAGCCCATAATAGCATTGGGTCTTCTGTTTAACTGGCGGTGTCAGAAATTATTGACCTGAGTCCCCCACAGCTCAACTTTACAGCATGGCTTTATTTCTTATATTTCGACTTCATACTTTTCTACTGGATGGTTAAGACCAAGGTAAAGCAAGACCTATGCAACAAGAGTTGTAGCTTTTTGGTCTGAGAAGGTCAGTGAAATGCCCTCAGGATTTGTCCTGAGATCCTGTACCTCAGATTGTAGAACCTTTATCAGTGTCAGCCATGTGGATGAGTCACGGCCATTGCTTGGCCAATGTGCTCTCTGTGAAAGCCTGAGAGAGTGTCTTCTCCCCATGTGACTCTCCTTAGGCCCACTCTATGTCATCGATCACTTTCCTCTTTGGCCCCATAATCTTCTTGATCAGAAAATTTGGGACACTACTGAGGTACCATAATGGAATATTTAAACAGTCACATCTACTTTATTCTAAGAGCTTTGGCTAAGAGATTATTAAGTGTCCATTTCCCAGGCCACTTTACAGTGTTTATTCTCTTAAAGATTGAGGTAGACAGTTTACATAGATAAGCAAAAGAGGACCTTTTCCTAAATGCTACCTGTTGATTGACCGTGGAACATATGATATTATCATTCATACAGTTAGGCATCCTTTTTTTTTTTTTTTTTTGCAGAACCGGGGATTGAACTCAGTAGGCATCCTTTTAATAGACCATTTGAATGCTCTTATCATGACTAAAAACTTAAGTAAAATCTTTCTCCAAAAAATTCTTTGTGGCTTAAATAAGCGTAATTATTAATATCTGGGATTTTTTTTTCTTTTTCTTTTGAGACAAGTTTTCACTATGCAGTTCAGGCTGGCCTTGAACTTACTTTGTAATGCAGGTTGGCCTCGAACATACAGTGATTCTCCTGCCTCAGCCTCCTGAGTGTTGGGGGATCACAGGGGTGCACCACCATGCTCGACATAATTATTAATACTTATGAATGGACTACATTTGAGATGGAGAGGGAAAGTTTTATACATTGGGTAAAGAATTAGACCAGATGACAGTCACACCTTAATTCCTCGAACATATTTCATGTGCTACACATCAATTGACCATACACCTGATAGATTATAAAATTAAGAGCACTTAACATTAATAGCTACATTTTTAAACTCTTGGGATAGCCAGTATTCCACAGCATTATTTTGACCTTTGAGTATGTTTCAGAGTTGCTGATGGACAGGGTGAATGACAGGACAAAACAAATTGACATTGACTTGTACATTTCTAACTACAAAAACTTTATACCTATTATTGGCAGTGTAGCAATATTTGAAAACTGAAAAATCTCAAAGGAAGTCAGTAGAACAGGCTTTTTATGTATGATTACACAAATTTTATTGTATCTTAAGATAGTCACCTTTTAAAGCTATGTAAGAATCATTAATAGAACGTATATATGTTGCATAAGACAAGGATGCCTTTTAAAATGCACAACTGTTAAAACTATTTACTTGAATTGACAAGTATTTGAGGAGTAAACCTTGAAAAGAAGAATCAGTTTTAATAAAATTCCTTTATCACTCTAGGATTGTCAGTTGATACTAACATTCTTCATGAAAACATAAGTTTTCCTTTAATAGTTGCAATTGAGGCAGAAAACATCTAAATTTAGATTAGAATCTACATGAGACTCTCAAACTGATGAAACAGGAACACTGACATCTCAATTGCCAGATAATCTGGGTTTTATAAATTGTTCCATTGGTACTAGTTAATTGCCTTTAATATATTTTAATTTTTAAAGTATACTTTTTCAAATATTTTATGCTGTTAAAATATCGTTGCTTTTTTGGTATATGTATTCTTAAATTTTAAAAAGTCAGTTGAGTACAAAGCTGGTAATTTTCGATATATAATTTCCAAGTTGTTTTGACTAGCTTCTCAGTCACCTTATTTAAAAGACTTGCCTTTGTTTTTTCCATAAGGGCAAAAGTGAGTTCCAAAAACTATCCTCCAGGTAAGGACATGCTAGTAGTGAAGGTGGGACACTGGAGACAACAGGGTACAGTGACAAACACTGACAGTAATGAAAAGCTGTGAGGCATGATCAAAAATTTTAGATTTTTTTTTCATTTGTTACAGGCACATTGCCATTAATTCCCCTCAGAATGCTCCTCCTTACTTCACACACTTATCTCATCCTCCTTGCCACTTTCTGAAGCAGTTCCAGAAGTCCTTTGTCATGAGTGTTTAGTTAAACTGGCATGGCTGCCTCTGATTCAATTAAAAATATTTACTTCTCATGTATATTTTGACTTTGGGAAAGAGCAGAAGTTGCATGGTGCCAGATCTGGTGCGTAAGGTTGATTAGGACACTCCATCACACTTTCACCAGCCTGGCACTGTGGAATAGCACCCAGTGGCAGCGATGCTACCTTATAAGAAGAGGACTTCCTGAAGTGCTTCAGAAAGTAGCGAGAATGTTGGGACAAGTGAGTTTGAAGTGAGGGGGGGATCAAAGGCAGTGTTTCTTTAAAAAATAAATTTTATAAAATTTCACCATATGGCCTGGGGAGATGGCTCAGTGGAATAAGCGCTTCCCTGGCAAGCGCAAGGGCCTGAGTTTAATCCCCGGTTCCGCAAAAAAAAAAATCACCATATATTTGAATCATACGTTGTATTTAAGCCTTAATTAAATTACAATTTTTTTGTCTTTTTCCTTTAAAAACTTGTTAAAGGCAAATGGTTGCAGTGAGTTTTTTCAAATTTTTGATAATTCTAGCACAGCAGTTTTTTAAATTCTTCTTTTGGTTCTTCCCATTTTCTAAAAAGGACTTTGACACTGTTAAACCACAAAAGGTGATCCACCCAGGATAAAGCATCACCAAGGAGAGAACTGTTTTATAGAAAGAAAAATGTTAAGATTGTATAGAGATGTATTCTTTACTTTGAATATTATATCAGAATCCTCCTTACAGGAAATGAAATAGTTTTTGCACTCTTAGCCTTAGAATTGTTAGACTCGTCTCTGTAGCTACAGTTTTAAAATGTGTAGCCTGAAAATGAGGTCAGTTTTACATTATAAGAGCACACCATGATTTATGTAAAAAGTGTTCATTTGGTGTATTTTTTTAAAAAGAGTAAGCACTTTCATATTAACAAATAGCATGGTTATGAATTTTAAATTTTCCTGTTGTATCTATTCAGTGACGATTGAACATTCAAATGTTTGTTGATGGCAACATTAACTATCAATGAAAGCACCTTATACTCTGCTGCTTAAATTTGCTTGTAATTGCACCTTTGTTACCTGCACATTTTCACATAGAATATTGTTGTAACATCACTTCATGTGGGTCTGGATGGAAAACTAGTGGGCCTACAGGATCATTTATTTATATTGTTTATATTACAATAATATATTGTAGACCAGTTGTAAGTTCATTTCTTTACAAATAAAGCCTCTTCCATTTGGCTGGTCTATTGAAGTTTTTTTTTTTTTTTTTCCTTTATGAAATGTGGGGAAATCTGAACAAAAAGCTTAATGAGGGTTTTTGAAATAGTTATAAATTCTCCTGGATTAAAATCCACAAAGCATGTAAGTTGTTACTAATCAAGTTCAATATATTTAAAAATATTTCATTTTGCCAGTTGAAGATAAGGCATTCAGAGGAAAAGTGAAATAAATGGGTTCAGGTTTAGACCTTCAAAAGGTTTAAACATACCCTTTTGTTCATTAGACTGCAGGTTTATTTCTTTTTCTTTTCTTTTTTTTTTTTGGGTACCAGGGATCAAACTCAGGACCTTGCATTTGCCAGGCAAACACTTACTCAACTGAGCTATCTCCCTGGCTCCCTGCAGGTTTATTTCTACTGAACATTTTTTTAAGTTTTATCTATTTTAATGAAGATTATTTAATTTTATGTATTTAGTACCAGGTCTACAGGGTCTCACTACACAGATTCATAGTGATTCTGTTTTCAGCCTCCCAAGTGCTGGGATTTCAGCCTCCCAAGTGCTGGGAGTACAGAAGACACCCAGCCTTCTACCAAACTTTAGACACAGTTGGCTGTTTGCTTTTTTTTACAGAACAACATGAGTTCCATTCCTGTTTTATTTTTTAATGTGGTACTATGCAATACAGGGCATAGTTCTCTTCTTTGGAGTATCTTCTGCTGTCAGATCCTGATGACAAGAGTAGCTGTATGATTCAAGTCACTCCACTCATTTCCTGGGGTTTTGCAGCTAAAGAGGTGTTTTGAATTGAAATAATAAATACTGGACTTTTGGGCAGCCAGAAGGCCTACCATGTGGACAAATGAAACTTGATATCCTAGAGATTTTTAAAATTTCAGATTTCAAAGTAATTTTTAATTACCCAACAGCACTTTTTGATTTGTCCTGTGTAGCTAGTGCTAATATAAAGACTATGTACTCAAGTAAATGGTTTTCTTCTCTCATGGAACCTCAAATCCTTAAAATGTTTATGGACATTGTATACTTCAAGTGAGAAATAACTAGGAAACACTTTTCACATTTGACTGAAACCATTCTTTTAAGAAACAGTGAATGGAACTAATGAGCAGTGTTTCACAGTTGTAAAAAGCACGAACTCTGGATCAGACTTGTGAGTTTGAATCTCACCCTCTCTCAACCCCTGAGCACTAGCTGTGTGGTCTTTCAGTGAGTTTCTTAATTTTGTGGTTTTTTTTTTTTTTTTTTTTTTTTTTCGGAATGCCTTCAAGGCATGACTGGCTGTCTTGTGTTGTGGGGATCGAACCACAGCAACCTGAGCCTGACTGCTTTGTTGAAGCAGCCACTTAAAGAACTGAGCTACGGGGCATGCCCCCGAGTTTCTTAATTTTGAAGCTTTATTTCCTTACCTGTAAGAGGAGGATAATAATAGTATCCATGAGAGTTATGAGGATGAAACCAGCTGTTGTGTATAAAATACATAGGAGAGTGTCTGGCACAAGTGACATTGCCTGGCCTATGTCTTTGCTGTCATTCATGCTCCATAGCACTTGTTTAGGACATTTATAAAGTAATGGAAAGTAATTTATTTGTGGATCATAAACCCAATTCTGTGGGTCACAAATGACATTATGAATAATCTGTACACAACATGTAAGGACAAGTATTATGATGTTTATCTTTAAGTACATAAATGAGCATAACAATTGTTTTTAAGATAGGTCTCACAATGAATTACAGGCTGGCCTTGAACTCGCTGTGACTCCCCCGCCTCCCACCTCAGCCTCTCAAATGCTAGGATTACAAGTGTATACTACCACACCAGGCAAAAATCCATATCTTACTATAAACACAAAAGCCAATGGTGGCACATGTCTGTAGTCCCAGCTACTTGAGAGGCTAAGGCAGGAGGATCACAAGTTTGAGTCCAGCCAGAGCTCAGTGAGACCTTGTCTCAAAAAATAAAAAGGGCTCAATTGCCCTGGGTTCAATCTCCAGAACCACAAAAACAAAACAGCAGTTTTGAAAATGCCCATTTTAGGTTTATACATTTCAGTATATCTGTAAGTGGTGATCAGAATATCTGCACAGCTAAATTCATAAAATGACCAGATTATTGTTTTACTTCAGTGGTTAATGGGGGCAAGTATGCTTACCCACCAAGGGAGGTCTGACAGTGAGTGAAGACGTTCTGTTACTGCTGTGGAAGGAGGTGCCACTGGCACGTGGAGGGCGGGCAGGCACGTTGGAGCTGCTAATCCTGCAGTGCAGAGCAGCCGCCCCACAACAAACCATTACCCAGCCCCAAGTCTCCGTATCTCATAGATGAGAAGCATGACATTTTCTTCTTCCAAAAATGTTTTCATTAAGACCAGAAGTGTATATTTTAAGAAGTTAGCTAAGTTTCAACTGAACTAATCTTTCTCTTAGGAATTATATGAAACCATTTTAAGAAAATGGTTGTTTTTTTCTAAATAAGAAAAAATACTTAAATTCATATTTTAAAGTTGGTAATGAAATCTCAAATTTATGTAACATTTTACATCCAGATTTTTAGGCAACAAAGACATCAATATGGTCAAATATTAACTCATTTTACTTGTGTATGAGTAACAAATTAATTGTGTTCCTGAACAGGCATAAAAACTTCATGGCCTTGGTTTATTTTTAAAAGAAAACACTATTTAATAAATTACATCATAGCCTCAAAAGTATGCTGAAAAGTATAAAAGATTAGAGGGAAAAAGAGCTTAGTCCCATTTTTGGTATGTCCTGAAGTCACCAATTTTCCTTGTTTGGAATATATGATTTTTATTGTAATTGCTGTAGTTTTAAGATGACAACATATTAAGAAATTATAATTGACATAGGTTTTTCAATTTGGTCAAGATTATGCATTGTAAATGGAATGAAGCAGCATTTCCAGTTGACAAATGGATCTATGGGTAATGAGGTATCTCTTAAATAAAGCTTCTGACAATTAAACCAATAAATGGTGGCAATGAGAAAACTGTTGACAAAGTACAACCAGGGAATGTTCATCTCAATATATGCAGGAATCTGTACTTTAAGTATAAGAATGAATACCTGAAGCAGTACAAATGGTAGCCAGGTACCAAGAAAACAGACAATGAGCTTTGGCAAGAGTGTTTTTTTAGAGTTTACAATGTAACTAGGGAGGGATGAAGAAGGAAAATACAAGACAGTTTCATTCCTGTAGGAAGTTATTTGAATAGCCTGTACCAAGGTAATAACTTCTGACGAAGAGGTTATAAAAGCCATAAATAAAATGAGCATCATGGAAAGAGACAGGCAGTAACTCTGAATGCTGACATAGACAGGACATGGGTAAGAATAAGTATTCTGTGCCTTCAGGCTTTGATATATAGCAGGATTTCCCAAAACATAAGCAAGGACTAAAACCCAAATTAAAATGATTGCAAAGGAATAAAAGAATTTTTGACACTTAGATGAAAGCTTGGGGAGTTTAGAGAAATTCAGGCAATAATCTATACAAGATACTAAGAAGACTGGATAATGCAGAAAGCCATAAGTAAAGGAAATAATTTGAGCAAATAGGCATATATGGTATTTAGTAAACCTGATACCTAAAAGTACAAAATCTTTCAAATAGGATATAATAGAAATGTTTACCAAAAATAAAAAATCAACAAATGCTAATGAAACACAAAAACATTCCATAAAATTTTGATAGGTGTTTTTTCTTCTCATTCCTAATGTGAGAATATTTAAAAATGTTTTCCCAAGTACAATCAAAAACACCAGACAAGTAGCATCTAAAGGCTGATTTGTTTGACGAAACTGGTACTGGAAAGAGCAGTTGTCTGAAGAAAAAGGTGGCATATTTTTAGTTAAATTTCAAGAAGACCTGATGAAATACATGGTAAAATACTGCTTCACTTTGTTTTCCATCCCTGCAAAAAAAAAAAAAAAAAAAAAGAAAAGAAAAAAAACCTAATGTTATCTTGGTGCTATTTTACAGAGCAACATTTTTAAACCAAAATGTTATATGTAAGTGATGAACTCCTACATTATGTTTTAATGTTTTGAATAGAGAAATACTAATTTACTAAAACCACAACACCTGCCTAGAATAATGGCCCATGGGTAAGTTTTCAACCCAGTTCCACTGATTCTGGGCAGCATTTCCCACTTTTTGCCTTTTTGCCAGTGAAATTTAGAGGTTCTGTTTATGGGCCCTTTAGCATAGCAGTTTTCACATCTTTTTAGGTGGAAGATCATCATCAAGAGGAAATCTTTGAAACTCAAAAATGTAGAACAGATGGTTCATCTGAAAATAACAGGAACACGGGGAAAGGAAAGAGGGACACAGCTCTACCTTCTGGATTTGACTGTAAGGTATGGCACCCAAGAGAGACTATAGAGAAAAAAGAAGGCTGAGCACCAGGAAGATGCAGGACGTAAAGGCAAAGGAGCAGGCCCTGAGGCTTGAGTAGTGCCTTTGCAAGAAATCAGACGAAGAAGTCAGGACAAAATGGAAAGAAAGAGATTCAGGACATTTGTCCTGAGGAAAAAAGTTTTGACTTTACAGTTTTCTGTAATACAGTTTAATCAACATAAATAGCAAACAAAAACAAAATCCTGTAATCTACAAATATTAACAACTACAGATGGGTTATAAATACATGGTACATCATTATACTATTATGTAGCTACTGAAAATGTTTCTCAGGAAGGAGACTTCGTTTCCAACTAAAAACTGGTTTTAAAATACTTCTTAAATTGGATGTTTGTGACTTTTTTGTACATGAAAAAATAGCTGGGGATGGTAGCACACACCTGTAAATCCCAGATGCTTTGGCAGTTGAATGAGGAGGATCACAGGTTTAAGGCCAGCAACTCAGTGAGCACCCGTGTCAAATGAAAAGGCTGAGGATGTAGTGCTGTTGACTGGCACTGAGTGAGGCCCTGGGTGCAATGCCTAGTACCAGAAGAAAACACATCAAAATAAATTTGCAGAAGATGTTAAGAGAAAAATAGGTTATAAAAATCATGCAGTAATATAATATATAATTTTTATAAGAAGTTGAGGGGCCAGGGAGATGGCTCAGTAGAATAAGCACTTCCCTGGCCTGAGTTCAATCCCCGATTCCTCAAAAAAAAAAAAAAAAAAAAGTTGTACATGGTAAAATTATACTTGGAGGTTTTTCTGTGTTTGCTAAATTTTACAGAATAAGAAAGTACTATATATAAAAAGTAAAAAGAAATAAATTTTTCTAAAAGCCCATCACTGATTACATATTGGTAAAGGGATAGTGGAGAGAATCTGAAAGTAAAACCATGTGACAGGAGGCTATCCTGTCGTCAGAGTAGATCCTCCTTCTCAGGGCCATATATCCATCTGTCATATTCAGGAAGGCATATACATAATCTGTTGATACGCATCTATTTTTAAAGTTCCAGAAATACAGCATTTATTTTCACAAATACAGATATAAAAAGAACCACTCAGGTATTTCCCTACATGGCAGTTTTGCTCTGTGCTCACACTTAACTGTGGTTTGACTTGCCTTCTCTGAGAAAGTTCCACCGCAGGCTCGTGGTGCCAGGACACAAGCCTCACTGCCAGCCTGTCGACTGCCAAGTGGTGTTGCCTGGATGCAGTGACCTGATGAGGCCTCTCTGGGCCAAGAAAACAAGGAGCTGAGTTTTAGACAAGCCAGTTCTGACTGAAAGTGGGAGAGGGTGCATACTTACACAGGTTCCAGTTTTAAGCAGTGTATCTTTTGGATAAAAGTAAAAAAGAATAACCTGTATCAGATGATTTTATCCTTCATAAACTCTAAGCAGAATGAATGAGACTAATTAGATTCACCCAGGGATGATCTCCCAGGTTCTGTGTCATCACTGACTCACATGTGGAGCCAAATGGAAGGTTCAAGAAGGTTCACACAGAAGGAAGAAAGCTACGGCCACCAAGGCACTGACCAAGAACCTCTTCAGAGGAGGACTGGATGAAAGAAAAGCTTGTAATGTGTTATATGGGAGAATCATAAAGCTGTGAGAAAACAAAAGCCAGGGAAGACATGCACCTGGCAGTAATTGAAGGAGACTGGACGTTCTTACAAGAGTTCCTGAATGCCGTATCATTGAAACCAATTAAAACTCTCTTAGGTAAGATATATTCTGTATATAAACACTACTTCTCTCATAAGCCATTCAAATTCCAGCACTGTAAATATTTTGTTCTTTAAACTGGCTCCTAGGTCAAGATAAAAGTCCTTTTGAGCTGGGTATGGTGGCACACACCTGTAATCTCAGCACTTGGGAGGCTGAGGCAGGAGGATTGCCCTAAGTCTGAGGCCAACCTGGACTACACAGTTCAAGGCCAGGAGGAGTGCATGATGAAACCCTGTCTAAAAAAGACCAAAAAAAAAAAAAAAAAATTCCTGACTAAAAAAAGCCTTCAGTTTTCCTTGAAAAATGGTCACCACAGTAACCATGGGGATTCAGATAGTTATAGAATATGGTCTTGTTCCTACATGATTTCTCACTACTTACGAATAACTCCTAGGCCTCACATGCAACTTAAACAATTAATGTAGGACCTGTGTCTTCTCCAGCCTTTGCTTTGTTATCTGGCCCAATTTGCAAGTATAAGTGAGGCCTCAAAAACAAGCCACAATTTCTTTTCACAGACATAGCCTATATTTTCCACTTATAACCTAATTCCCCCCCCTTTTTTTAATCCTTCTTTTAAAGGAGTACTACGAATTGAACTCCAGGAGTGATGAGTTCACTCCTTTCTAAATTCCCACACCTAGCTAAAACCCAATTAATTGTTAACGACATATCATACTTACTCTTCAGAGAGTCTTCCTGACCAGTGATCTGACTTTATTTTGGCGTTGCTGCCTTCAGTTATATCACTGTTGGTCCACTGCATTTCATTTTGCTATGCCAAAGTGCTATGTAAATTCTGTGTGAAAGATAAGACAAAAGCCACAATCGTTAACAGCCAGCCATCTTAGTAAAATTCACGTGGTGTTACTATTTCCAGATCCCTGCTGAGAAGAACTATAACCTTCTATGGGATTAGAGCCAGTAACTTGCTGCTTATATTCTTAATTTCTTTCTAGCAAAGGGAAGGTGGAGAACATTTAAGGTCCCTCAAAGGTTGAGAGATGGGAGCATGTAACATGGAATCTGTTGAAAGAAGTCTGGCTTTACATTGCAAATTTTACTCCCAGAGTTGACTAAACTAGTGATTCTCAAAATGGTTTCCAGACCCTTTGACCCTTGTCCTATGCTAATGTAAATAACATTTTAATGAAAATTACCATATTTTCTTAATCAAGGTTTTTAATGAAGATGCACTGTTTCACATTTTGCAAACTGCCTTAATAGTGGAGAGCTTCCCAGGCCTGCTGCGTCAGCCCCGCCCCTGGGGCGTGCAGAGACAGCAATTGAGACTGGGTGTGGCGGTGCACGCCTGTAATCCCAGCTCTTGGGAAACAGGTGGATCACTATGAGTCTGATCTAGTAGTAAGACCCTGAACACCCTGTAGACCTTTCCCTAAAAAAATTTTAAAAAGCTAAATTTTCATTTATATTTAATCAGGATATCCCATACTTCAATGTAGCTTCTGCAAAGTCCTCTACTCATTCTTGAGAGCTGAGAGTAAAAGGGTTAGTAACTTCAGAGACTCTGCTACTAAGATCAGAAAATCATGCTGTACAATCTCATGTACAGTCTTAGAAAAGTTTGAGGAAATCATGTGCACTAAACACAACAGGAAGATGAACACAACTGACCAGACGTTCAGGCCTGTTGGGTAGAAAATGGAGTTGGTACTACACCTGTATTTGTGAGCTGATGAGTAGGAAGAGCCTGGGAAAGAAAAATGTTTAGTGTTGTCAGGTTTTAAATGCTTCTCAGTTTTCACAACAATCATGAAAAATGTTATTTTTACCTACAAGCAAACAGCCTTGGAACACATTTCCTAGGTAAGCTTTGGAGTTGAGTTCAACCTTGGGTGTGAGTTCAAAGCTCGTGTTCTCTATGAAGCCACAGCCATGGTTAGCTCACAAGAGGAAATGCACAACATTCACATGCTTAAAAGGGCTTTCTGAAAAAAAGACCATCCAAGTCAGACTGATTATGTTGACTGATGACATAGGAGATGATGTTGAATGATCCATATAATTGTATTCCTTTTAAAGGTAAACGTACACTTCAAAATGTTCTTTTTGATGATATATACTCAAATTCAGTGGGAAAATAAGATGTCATTCAACTGATATGGAATATTCTGTATTCATTATTTACATAGTATAATTAGAATTTTAAAAAATATCTTTTAAATCGGCGTGTTCTATTAGTCAGATGGTAGATGTGAGGTACCTATCACTGTTTGTGGAGGAAAGAATCCAGTCATTCTTGGTGGCATGACTGGGCAATGTAGCCACTTAATATCTTGGTCAACTACCATTTTGATTTTTTTGAGACGGGGTATGTAGCTCAGGCTGGCCTCAAACTCTTTATCAATCCTGCCTCAGCTGGACCCACCCAGTGCAGGGATTACAGTTGTGTACCACAATTCCTGACAACTCAGCTACCATTTTAAGGGCCCATGTGAGACAGAGGGCTGATATCTGAAAACTGTACTTATACCTTCTGATAAGCTCAGGAAGGTATCAGCACTAGAAATTTGTGAATTAGACCCCAGGCATAATAATGGATCATTCTTTTTAAACCAACTTGAAATGTAATTCACATATCATAAAATTAATCTGCTCAAGTAGAAAATTCAGAGGCAACAAAACATTTCTAAATGCTACTATGATGGCCTAATGGATAATACTATAGATGAAAACAATAGGTACTAGAGTAAACTGAAAAGTCACTCAGAAAGGTTGGATATGCAGCATAAAGTTCTAGGAACACCTTAACTGATTTTTTTTTTTTTTTTGCCTATACCTAATTATGTACATACAAGAATGATATGACAAAAATTCTATTAATAAGCACAAATGGGCTCTTTTACGGAGTAAAACAATTGTAAGAAAAAACATTGCATCATCATTTAGCAGCATATTTCTCCTACCAGTGGTACATAAAATAACGATGTCTTATAATTAATGGCATTTTAAACTAAAACATGACAATAATAAATTTAATACAATAAGAAATAAATTTGTTCAGATGTTATACAACCACTTAAAATAATGTGCTTGAGACTCATAATGAGCTACTGATAGCAATATAAAAACCTGAATGGCACAATTTGATTTTATTTAAGTGTGTGTTGACTAGATGCAAACACAGTAAATGTTAATAATGATTAACCTAGGGCAATGTAGTCATACAAAATTTCATTTTATCCCCACATTTTTTTTACTGTTAAAGAACTATAACAATTTTAACTTTGTGACTAGCCATTTTAGTAAATAACTATAATACTCTTAGTTTGTCCATAATATTAGAAGTAATACCAAAAAATAATAATCCATATTAGTATTTCCCCAATTGTCTCAATATTGCCATTATAACCTCTTAAAGATCCAAGGTCCGATCAAGAATCACAATTTGTCACCTGTTTATTTAATTTTCTTTAATCTAGACTAGTTCTGACCCATTTCAGTTATCTTTTGAGCCTTTGTGACACTTGACAATTTTGTTTGTTTGGTACTGCAGACTTTCTTTTTTTCAGAACCAAGGATTGAACTCAGGATCTTGCACTTGCCAGGCAGGCACTTACACTGCTATCTCCCTGGCCTGATGCTGACAGTTTTGAAGTCTAGGCCAGGTGTCTTCTAGACATTCAATTTGATTGCCTCATAGTTTCCTTTCTTTTGTTTTGTTTCGTTTTTTAGTTTCCTCATTGTTAAACATTTCTGACAAGAACACCACCCAAGTGACACATTCTGACTGTGTATCTCACTACTGGTCTTATGTTTGGTCACTTGATAGAGTATTTACCATGTTCTATACTATAAACATACTGCTTCTCTTTTGTAATTAATAAATAATTGTTACAGTAATATTTTGAGACTTGTTAGATTATTCTGTCTCATAATAAAGTATCACAATAGTTTTAACATTCATTTATCTTCTTTGTCTGAATTACTACATTTAGAGTTTCAGAATTGTGATTTTCTAAGATTCAATCCACTTTTAGATCTGGAAGTTTCTTTTCTAGAAATACATTGTGGATTCATTGATTTTTTTTATTCAGTGTATTCCATCCACTGTCACCACTGTTCTTCTGAATGCTTAAAATGCCCCAAGCAGTGGAGCTATACCTTAGCAGCAGAGTGCTGCCTACCTAGCATGCACCAGGCTCTGGTTTTGGTACCCAGCCCCTGGAGAGTGGGGAGGGGGGCTTCTCAATTCTGTCCCATGGGAGTTCCATGGGCTGGCTTCTGTGCCTTCTTAATATTCCCATTAAGCACTTGCTTGATTCCTGGCACCCAGTCACTTTGGCGTTCCTCAAGTTCTCATGGAACCTGACTTAACTGCATTCCCATGATTGGCACAAAATATCAACACCTGCAAATAAAAAGAAGCCATCCAGGTGTGATGGTGCATACCTGTTAATCCCAGCACTCAGGAGGCTGCTGCAGGAAGTTATTTGGGAGTTCAAGCCCAGCCTGGGCTACAAAATGAACTCAAGTCCAGCCTAAACTGCATAGTGAGATCCTGCCTCAAAAAAAAAAAAAAAAAAAAAAAGACAGGTTTATCTTGCCTCAGAATTTCAGGCCAAATTGGCTAGCTCCAAGGCAAAAAAAATAGTGATAGCACACAGTAGAGGGAAGCCGCTCACACAGCAGCCAAGGAGGAGGAAGGTAGAGGGGGAGAGGAGAGCCAGGGAAAAAGCACTCCTTCAGGTCCCACCCTCAGCAACTCACCTCCAGCACATTTCAGTGGCTAAACTCGGCAATGGATGAACCCAAATGAGAGAATGGGGTGGGGGTGACATATCTTAGTTCTAAACCAGTACCTTCCTTGCCTGGCTCTCAAAAGGCTCAGATCCATCTCATTATGTAAAATATATTTAGTCCATCTCTTAAAGAGTCACAAAAGTCAACAGTTCCAGCACTGCTGAAAAATCCAAGTCCAAATCTCCAACTCAAGGCAAGCTCTTAGTTGTAAGCCCCTATGTTGACAATAACAGCAACAACAATAATAAAGGTTAATCTTTCAACAAAGTGGCACAGGGTAAACATTGCCATTTCAAAAGGCAGAAATAGGAGAGAACAGAATGGGACAAAGACCAAAACCTAACAAGCCAGACATTAGATCTTGTCACTTAATGTCCAGTAACCAGGGCAGTTTGTAGTGAGAAATGAGCTCGAAAGGGTTTGGGTGGTCCTGCCCTTACTGGACAGCCAGTTGCAGCCCTTGTGGCCTCTTGTGCTGGCTCCATTCACTGCCTAAAGCTTTCCTCAGCAGACTATCCACAATCCTGGCATCTCCCACTTCCAGCTTCACTTTCCCAGATTCACACACTGCTTCTCAGGAATACACTGCTAGGCATTTGCAGGCAGTCAGGTTGAAGTCTCCTGACCCCACAACTTTATGCCTAAAAAACCAGCACCATATGGGTGATTCCAGGCTGCCACCAGTGGGAGTAGTAACTGGTCTCCTTGGGACTGGGCTGCTCTGGCCTCTGCATGCCTTAGCTCACCATGTTGAAATGAAAACCTAAGAAATCAATTCCCTGATTCCCTAGGCAACCCTTCTTGAGCAAGAGAGGGCCCTGACATGCTCTTCTCAAATGAAAGTTTTACAAGGTTTTCACCTGTGGGCCTGTGAAGGGTAGGGGTCTCTCTGGTTCCTGAGATCCCCTCAAACCATCTTTCTTTTGTCCTGGTGCAAAGTACTTGGCTTCTTTTTAATGTTAATATCCTCAGCAACCACAGATGAGCACCAACATTGCAGGTGCTTCCTTTCAGATTGAGCTGCAAGCTTTTCACATCTCTTACAGATCTTGCTAAAAACAGCCAGCAGTACTGATGCTGTTAGCAGTATCGTATCCATGTTACAGCCTAAATGTTACTGGGCTGCTTTGAAATTTCTACCACTGTGCTTACTGTCAGTCTCCTGTAGAGTCTAAGAATATGGGCAAAACAAAGATGGATTTGCTGCCAGAGTGTAATACATATGGTTTGTAATCCAACTGCCATTATAATTCTAAACTGAAACCTTTCTGAGGTCTGACTAGAGTCTTCTGTCAATCTCTGATTATAGCATTCTAAGACTTCTCTAGTCAGCATCTCCAGTTCTTTCCAAACCCAAACCCCTTTCACAAACCAGTTCCACAGCATCTCAACCACATGGCCAGGTGTAGTCAGCCAACAACCCCACTTCCCTGTTGCCAGTTTCTGTTAGTCAACTTTCCCGTTGCTGGAACAAAATATCTGACACTTGCAACTTTGAAGGGGTTTATTCTGGGTTGCGGTTTTAGTGCCAAGTTGGCTGTGTCCTGTGGTAGGTTGATCATGTTTGGAGTGCCCAAAGTGAGCCACGTGAACATGGAGAGTGCCAAGGCAAGCCAAGCAAAGAGTGTGCTCAGCAGAGAGGCGTCATGTGACATCAACCTAGCGAACATATTAATAAATGCACTGCGGTCATTGAGCAGTTCCTTTTCTCCCACCTGGAGAGAGGGCTCCATCACACCTCAGCTTTCTACATTCTGACTCTTGTCTTCATTTCGCCATCCTCCCCGTCCTTCCCTCTAGGAGCTTGAAGAGCTGCACTGGACATGGCAGTGTCCAAGGCAGAAATGCACAGTGGAAGGTCATGGCGGAGGAAAGCTGCTCCTGCCGCATCAACCAGGAAGCATGGAGGGAAGAGAAGCCCAGGACAAAACACACCCTTCTAGATCACACCCCCAACATGGAAAACATGTTGTCAGTGTAACTGCTATGTCTCAGGGATATGGCAGAGAATGTTAGGTGTTCTCTGAATTTGTGTTCAAATTCAGGGTACTGGGTTGGGTTATATTTTTTCCTGTCTCCCTGTAAGTTACAATATCTATGTGACTAATTGCTAGTCGACAAGATTTGAGTAAGTGTGACATAAACCACTTGTGGGTTGAGTGCATGCCTCTTCCTGTGGACAACCAGAGAAACTCTCAAAGCCTATGGGGAGCAGCCACCAGCTGTGTCCCTGAGTGCGCACAGCCACTTCCAAGACCATGCAGAACTCCCCTCTAGCTATCACAGGAGAGTCACGAACTCTTTCTGGATGTGAGACATTCAAGGTCTGTTTCTGCAGGGTTTCAGCATGCCCTACTTCATACAAGATAGATCTCCTTAATTCTTTTTCATATCCCTCTGATCTTCCTCCCTATATCCCTGCTTCATAATTTTTTTTCTCTGTGCCTTCATCTCAAAAATTCAAAACATTCTTATTTTGCTGTATTTTTCAGAATTGCTAGCTGTTTGTTTCACTTATAGTGAGTTCAAGGCTAGCTTGAACAATCTTGAAATTATGTTTTTTTTATGTAGTTTTTCACTGGAGGTCATTTTGAGTAAGTTTTGGATTGTTTTAGTTTTTCCATTTTCTCCTACAGAGTTTTAGTCCTTCCTCCGGGTTTTAGATGCTATATTAATTCTCCACTGTGGTACCTCCATGGTACTTCATACCCTGGCCCACAGCTGGGAAAACACCTTGCATTAGCAGTTGTTTTGTTTTGTTTTGTTTTGGGTACTGGAATCAAACTCATGACGTTGAGCTTGCCAGACAAGTGCTGTGCTGCTGAACTATATATCTGGCCCCTGCATCAGCTTCTTGTCCTCACAAGTTGTGTTTCTTTGCACAGCACCTTCCAGTGAAGTTATCTCAATCTTTGAGTTTAGTGTTGGGAGGAGGGGACTGGCATTCTAATCCCTAACTTCCAGCAGGCAGCCTGGCTCCAATTCCTTTCTATAAGCTCATATGGATATTTTTACACACACATCCCCCACCAAATTCTGTTACATTTCTGGTCTGTTCCTGAAAGGCATGTAGCTTAAATCTGCTTATTTCTATGTACTTCAGCTAACTTTCAAGGTGACAAGTATGACCACAACCTAACCACACTGTGTCCATTTGGTTGTTTTTTCATACGATATCTACCTGTGCTGTTTCAAGCCTGATCTACTATACATCTTGACTGAATGTCTAAACGGAATATGTTTCTTACTCTATTGCAGTTCCCTATATAAGATTTGTATCCTAGTAAGTTCTTTATATGGCATCCTCAAGCTAAATACAGTTCTTATCTTAATGTTGCAAATAATGTGATGACTTCGTTTTTGCCTGCTGTCAGCCTGGCACAGGTATTCATAACCACAGCAGTAATTTATGAAATGTGGTCTTCTGCATACATCGGCATTATAGCTGTTGCCATGGCTCAACAGTCTGCCTGGATTCACCAGGCCTAAGGGCTTTTTCTATGAAGTCAATCATTCTCCACCTTGAACTTCCTACTCAGAAAATTCGTCTTCATTCGACCATATAGAATGCTTCCAATGTAGAAGCACTCAATTCATCCAGGTTACTTTCACTTCTATTTCTAATACTTCTGACACACAAACATAGACACTAATACATCACCAACCAGGGATTAAAATCAATTATGTGGGCCCCAGACTGACCTCTGAAAGATTAAGTAATAGTGGCAAACAGAATGCAACAAATCATCAAGGTCACATCATGACAAAGTAGGTTTCATCCTAAGGATGACATGCAAACCGATGAATGTAATAAATCACATAATCAGAAGGCTGAAAAAACATGGCCATGTCAAAAGATGCAAAAGGATCCTTTGACAAAATCCAACATGCTTTCATTAAAAAAAAAACAAAAAAACCTGAAAACAGGTATAGAAGGACCTTATGTCAATCTCATTTATGACAAACCTACTGCCAACATCATAATAAAGGGGGAAAACCTGAACACTTTCCCTCTAAAATTAGGAGGAAGAAAAGATGTTCACTATTACTATTGCTATTCAACACACTGCTCAAAACATTAGCAAGACCAATAGGCAAGAAAAAAAGGGGGGAGGCTAGGTAGAAGAATGGAAGAAGAAATTAGGGAAAAATGTCATTCATAATAGTACCAAGAAAAGTTAAATACTTAAGAATTAACCCAAGGAAGTGCGTCCCTCTACCATGAAAATTACAGTACTCTCAAAAATGAAATTTTTGAGAGACTATCAAAAAAAGGAAAGACACCTCATGTCCCTGAATAGGCAGAACCAATATTGTCAAAATGGCCATACTCCCAAAACTGTGACACAGATTTAACACAATCCCAGTCAAAAATACCCACAGCATTCTTTTTGTAACTGGAGTAAACAACTGTAAAATTCAGAATTCATAGGAATCTTAAGGAGATCCAGAAAAGCAAAAGCAATCCTGGACAAGAACAAAGCAGGAGGCATCATAATCCCAGACCTGAGATTATATTACATAGTTATATATAGTGATAGTTATATATAGTGATAAAAACATCATGGTACTAGGGCCACGGAGACGGATCAGTGGAACAAGCACTTCCCTACCAAGCGCAAGGGTCTGAGTTCAATCCCCGGTTCTGTTAAAAACAAACAAACAAACATCATGGTACTGACACAAAAACAGACATAAGGATCAATGGAAAGGAACAGGGTGCAGAAACAACCCAAGCACATTAAACTATTTGATCTTTGACACAGGGGTCAATAATATAACACCAGAGCAGTGGTGGCGAACCTGCGGTTCATGTGCTGCAGTAAGCTGTATCATTGGAAGCTCTAAAAATCCACCATCATGGCGCTAGAGGGAAAGGCAGCCTCTTTAGTAGATGCTGTGGGCAAACTGACTACACATGTGCAGAAGCTCGAATCTACAACCACATCTTTCACCACACACTGAACTAAAATCAAAATGGATCAGAGAAGTAAATGTTAAAAGACAAACACTAAACCTCCTGAAAGATATAATAGGTAAAACTTTTGAAGTCAGAGGCATAGGCAGGGACTTTCTGAACAACCTTGATTGCACAGGAACTAGTACTGGCAATCAACAATAGGTCATATAAAGTTAACAGCTCTATACAGCAAGGTAAACAACCAACAGAGTGAAAAGATAACCCAGAGAATGGGAAAAAATTTTTTTGCCAGCTATTCCCAGAGGACTGATACCTAGAATATATACAGAACTCAAAAAAAGAAGGCATGCCACAACATAAAAGACCCAATAAAAAACTGGCAACTGAAATGAATACACACTTCACAGAACTTCTCATGATCAATAAATGCATGAGGAAATGGTGAATACTGATGGTTGCTAGACAAATTCAGATTAATACACTCATGACAGGGCCATAATTCATGCCTCACTGCTGGGCGGCTTCAACCACGGGTGGCACATGCATGACGGAACCTCCTGTATCACCAGGGGCATGCACCACCCAATGGGACAGTGCTCAGGTACAGGGGTTCAAGCTGGTGGGAATGTGCATGGAGACTGCAGCCTAGAAAGATGTCCAGCACCAAGAAATGTGATAACAAGTGCTGATGAACTTCGGGGGAAAAGGAACCCCTCTGGACAGTAGGTAGAAAAGTGAACTAATAAAACCATTAGAGAAATCAGAATGGAGATTCCTCAGAAAATGAAAAATAGAAATTCCATTTGACCCAGTTATTCCCCTCCTTGTTATCTTTTTGTAAGAGTTAAAGACATATTACGGTGATACATACATAACCATATTCACAGCAGTATAACTAATAATAGACAAATTGGAAGTATGTCCAGCAATAGGTGAATGGATCAAGAAACTGTACACATAGGGGCTGGAGAGATGGCTCAGTGGTCTAAAGCACCTACTTGAAACAAGCTTGGCAAAGCACAGGGACCGTGGTTCGATCCCCAGCACCACATGCCAG
>NW_004524631.1:6398033-6404381 GCF_000260255.1 Octodon degus
TTGCCTCTAGCCTCTTTGCAGGGAGTTCTGCTGAAGGGTTCCTTGCTGGGCCTGCACTCTGGGTCAAATGAAGATCCGTGTGCCCTGGGTGGTCTCACTCACATGCCGGGCCTGGGCTCTGGGTCTATTCAGCATCCAGCGGGCCCTGGGCAGTCTCTCTCACTCTCTGGGCCTGGGCTCTGGGTCTATTCAGGATCCCGAGGGCCCGGGTCGTCTCACTCACTCGCCGGGCCTGTTCTCTGGGTCTATTCTGAAAAAGCAGTATATCTAAAGAAGTAAAAAATATAAGCAAAGAATTTCTCAGAGCCATAGTTAAGAGCAGAAGCTGTTTAAAGGTGGGGTCTGTTAGTTTTTAACCAGTGATTGCGCCATCATCAAAACTGTTCACCTGTCCATGGGCTGACTGCTTAACGACACGCTCTGGGAAGAGGTTTCGGCTGCTAGATGATCTCTGAACTAGAGGTGACCTCCTGGTCCTAAATGATCATTACTCCCTTAGTCTTCTTAAAGAAAAGAAATTCTTGTTCTGTTTTGTTGTCTTCTTGAGACAAGGTTTCACTATGCATTTCAGGCTCATGTTATAGCCTAGGCTAGCCTCGAACTCAAAGCGATCCTCCTGCCTCAGCCTCCTGCATGCATCACCATGCCTGGCTTGTTTTGTTTTTATAGAAAGTTTTTGGCAGACACCACTATCCTTCCTCTTAGTCGACTGTTGCCAACCATGGTCAACCCCACCGTGTTCTTCGATATCGCTGATGATGGCGAGCCCCTAGGCCACATCTCTTTTGAGCTGTATGCAGACAAAGTTCCAAAGACAGCAGAAAACTTTTGTGCTCTGAGCACTGGAGAGAAAGAATTTGGTTATGAGGGTTCCTGCTTCCACAGAATTATTTTAGGATTTATGTGCCAGGGTGGTGACTTCACGCACCACAATAGCCCTGGCGGCAAGTCCATCTACAGGGAGAAATTTGTTGACGAGAACTTCATCCTGAAGCACACAGGCCCAGGCATCTTGTGCATGGCAAATACTGGGCCAAACACAAACGAGTCCCAGTTTTCCATCTGCACTGCCAAGACTGAGCGGTTGGACAGCAAGCACATGGTCATCGGAAGGTGAAAGAGGGTGTGAACACGGTGGAGGCGGTGGAGCACTTCGGGCCAGGAACGGCAAGGTCAGCAAGAAGACCACCGTCACCAACTGTGGACAGCTCTAACGTGTGTGATGTGTGTGTATTGCCACCACCAGAGCAGACCATTCCTCTAGCTCCGGAGAGCACCCTGTGCCCTGCCTGCTCAAGACGCTCCATCATCTCTGCTCTTATTGCAGTTCTTGGGGTTCCATGTTTTCCTTGCTCCCCTCCAAATGTACCTAGATTGCAGAGTTAAGTTATGGCTATGAATAAAACTTAAATCATGGTTTTAAAAAAAGGGTTTTTTTTTTTCCTATTAAACACCACTTCTGACATCAGATTTATGGGAGTTTTCCCCATGCAACGAACACTTCTCCAGTGAACACCAACTGGGAATCCAATAATTTAATTCAATTCTGATCCTAACCCAAGAGACAACATCAGACCCCCACCTGCTGAGGGTTCAGACCCATGGGACAGTTTCTGACTTCAGAGGTCAACTGCATGGACAGGTCATGCATGATCTGTGCTGATCCACAGATCAGCTTATTTATAAATCAGGGGTTCAATTAATTTATAGGAGCAGAGCAACACTTATCATACAATCACCTCTCTGTTAACATACAGAACTGCCAGATGAGAAGATACACATGGCAAGGTCGAGGGAATCCACGCCCTCTGGGTGCACACCCTCCCAGAATCGCCTTGTGTTGGTCAATAAGGAATCTCTCTGAATCCTGTTCTCTGGGGTTGTATGGAGTCTTCTTTACACAGACATGGCTTATTAGATCCTGGGCTACTGGTAGTAGCCCTTCAGCTCCTCCCTGAAGGTCAGAGGGTGGGGGTGACAGTTCCACCCCTAACCACATGTTTACTCCCATTAACTTCTTGGAACAAAAGCAGCCGTTACCTTAGAAGTCTGGAGGGTCTTAGCAGCTCTACACCAGATACACCTATCACTGAGGAAATCACTCAGGGCTTAGGAGCTCTGTATCAGGAGCAGAGTCAAAGAACAGAATAAAAGAATATCCTGCCGTCCCTGTTTACAAGGGTTTTGGCAGTTCGGTGTCAGGAACCTGGGCAGAGTAAGCATTCAGTGACCTGAAAAATAGCAATTAATAGAAAACTGGGCTCAACAGCTCCTCAGATCTCAGTTTTAGACTTTGGCTTCCAAATACTGCTCGGGTCTGACTCAACCAGCAAAGTTTAACCAGGGCACTGTTCATGCTTAGTGGTTCAGCGATTCAAGCCCAAAGCCTAATGGAGATCCTTCTTTTATCATCACATAATCTGAGGGGGTTGAGGATTCAGTTCTGTATATCCTTGGTCAACTAACACAGATGTACAGTATACATACCAGCTTGTTCTGCTGCCATAAACACGTGCCCATTCTCTTTGCACTACCTCTAGAAAAATATAATATATATACTTCCTAAAATTAATTTTTGAAAAGCATTAACACTAATGGAATTTAAGACAAGTTTTTTTTTTTTTTTTTTTTAGGGCAGACAGAACCCTCAAAATAAATAACTCCTCCTAAATCTATATGCTGCTTTTTAGTTTATTAAGTATTTTATGGAAAGCGTCTAATTCAAAGTGTCTTAAGTCATGCTCCTGAACCTACATTCTGTGAATGCTGCAATACTTTTCAAACATTAAAACTGAGTAATCGTGGTCTTTTCTCTAAGGTGAGAAGAAAGCACTTGTCTTGGTTACTTTTCTCTCTTTGCTGAGACAAAACACCTGACACTCAAAATGAAGGAAAGGTTTCTTTAGCTCGCAGTTTGTGGAGGTTTCAGTCTGTGGTCAGCTGGCTCCAAGGTAGGCTGGCTACAATTCAAGGCGGTGGAGGAGAACAAAAGAACAAAGGTGGGAGGAGCAAGCCCCTTCTCCCCTCCAGTGCCAGCAGGCCACCTGCCCAGGGCCTCATGCCTCTCTGTGCCTTCCTTTTACACAGGATGAGGATATTTACAAAGTAATGACTTTGGCTCCCTGCTGAGTACCTTAAACTTCTAAACTTGTCAAGCTGACAAAATGTATCAACCCTTACAGTGCCAAAAGATAAAAGACACATAGTCACATTAACTGAATAAATAAAAAGAAACATATGGCCATTTTGAGAAATGCAGGGAAAATTTTTGATAAAAGGTCAACATCCATTCATGATAAAACACCTCTCAGAAAATTAGAGATTCAGGGTTTCCTCAACCTGACAAAAGGCAGCTATGACAAATCTACAACAGTCATCACTGTAGAAGACTTTCCCCTTAAAACTGGGAATAAAGCCAAAGATAGCTGTTCCTCCCACTTATACTCAACATTTTAGAATGTCCTAGGCAGTTCAGGAAGACAAGGAAAAGATGTATGGGAGGCATACAGATTAGAAAGGATAAAGTAAAACTATTTACTATTTGTAGATGGTTTTTATGGATACAGGATGTCCTTGGAGTTTTGATATCTGCAGGGGCCCAAGGAATACACTCTCTCAGATACTGACAGGCATCTGAGATTGAACAATATCCAAATAGGCTTCCAAAAAAAATCTCATGTGTGACAATACAAAGAACCAAAAGAGTAAAATTGAATTTTAAACTATTTGAAGAAAATAAATAAATAAATAAACTATTTGAAGAACTTACATCACTTGACTTCAAGACCTAAAGTTCTGAACTCAAGACAGTGAGGTATCAGCTTAACAACAGAGGCCAAACAGGGGAGTTCAGTCCCTTAGATTTACAGGAAAATGCCAAAGCAGTTCAACGAAGGAGTCTTCTCAACAAATTGTACTTGAAACGGACTTGATCTCACCTCACATACACTCCCATTTAGAATGGGGCCTCGGCTTAAACGTAAAGATAAGACTAGCAGGAAAACATACAGTTAAATTGTCTCAACATATATTAATTGTGCCTGTTGGTTTCCACACATGCATCGCATCAAATCTTCCCCCAACACACCCCAAACTTTAGTATTATGACTCTACCTTTAGGTCAGGGTTTTTCATTTTTACAACTCAGAACATGTGGTGTTTGTTGCTGTGTCCAATAATGTCCTGCAGTTGCCTTCAGTTTATCACTGATGGTCAGGGTTTCACTGTTCTTTCTACCCAAGTAACAATGTCACTGTGCACAGAATCACACCATCTGCAGAGATAACTTGACTTCCTCCTCTCCTATTTCTTTTTTCTTATCTCTCAACAGAGAACTGACATCTCTCTCTTGTTCCTGATCTTCGAGGAAACACTTAGCTTTTTCTCATTCAACATGCATGTGCTGTGGGTCTGTCATACACATCCTTTATTATGTTGAGGTACCATCTTTCTATTTTTGGAGTGGGGCAGGCTCTATTTAGTTCACACTGCCCCTAAACTCCCTGTGTACCCCAGGCATGCCTCAAACTTACAGCCATCCATCTGCCGCAGGCCCCAAGGTGTTAGGATTATAGGTGTAGGCTACTACACCTGGCTGAAGCATGATCTTTCTACAGCTAATCTGTTTGAAGCTTTTATCGTGACAATATTGACTTTTATCAAAATGCTTTTGCTAGGACCAGTGAGGTAGCTCAGCAGACTAAGTGCCTGCTCAGGCAAGCTCAGGAACTGGGGTTCGATCCCTGGTACCACATGCTGTGCTGGCCCCACTCTGGGGGTGTGCTGAGCGCAAGACGGAGTTAGGGTGTGATGGCACACACCTATAATCCCAACTGCTGGGGAGGCTGAAAACAGGTGAATCACTACAAATCTGAACTGTGTAGTGTGAGACCCGGTACCAAAAAATAAATAAAAATCAAAAATGCTTTTGCTGCATCTACTGAAATGTTCACATGAGTTTTACTCTCCTTCTGTTGATGTATTATATTTACTAATTGGTGCATGTTAAATGATCCATTCTTGCATTTCTCAGGTGAAAACAAGTTGATCATGATGAACAACTGTTTTTCACGGGCCTCTCACTTTTGACTTGTTAGTATGTTTTTTTGTTTGTTTGTTTTTTGGCAGAACCGGGGATTGAACTCAGGCCCTTACACTTGCCAGTGAAGTGCTTATTCCACTGAGCCATCTCTCCAGCCCCAGCTTGTTAGTATGTGCTGAGAACTTTTGCATTGATCTTCATCAAGGATACTGGTGGAAAGCTTTGTGTGTGTGTCCTTGTCTTCGTGTGATGATAGAAAATGCTAGCCACACAGCATGCTTCTGGAAGGGCTCCCTCCCTTGAATTCTATGAACAGGTTTGGGAAGAATCAATGTCCTTCTCAGTTCTTTAAAGGTTCGGTAAAATTCAGCAATGAAGCCATCCATTTCTAGTCTTTTCTGTGTTGGGAGGCGTTTCACTAGCAATCGGTAGTCATTACTTTGTATTGGTTTACCCAGTTTCTTATCATGGTTCGATTTAGGCAGGCTGTGTCTAAAAATGTGCACATTTCTCCTTGGCTAATTTGTTAGCATATATTTTTTCATAGTAATTCCTAGTCTGTGGCATCAGTTGTGTTTCCATTCTCATCTCTTAACTTTATTTGGGTCTTTATCTTGACTAATCTAGCTGAAGTTTTCTCAACCTTATCTTTTCAAAGAAGCAAATCTGATTCACTGATTTTTTCTTTTTTTTTTGTACTTTTAAACATCTCTATTTCATTTATTTCTGCTCTGATCTTTGTTATTTCTCTTGCTTTTCTAAGTCCTGGAAATACATCCTTAGGTTATTTGAAATCTACTTTTTTTGGAAGTATGGACTCATCACCATTAACATCCCTCATAGTACTGTCCTGCTTTTGTGGCATCCCACTAGTTGGGCTTTCAATTTTTTTTTTTTTTTTTAATGTATTTGGTACAGGGTCTCACTACGCAGATCAGACTCATAGTGATCCTTATGTTTTCAGCCTCCCCAGCATGGGGATTGCAGGCATGCACCACCAGGTCTCGGTGGCTGGCTCAGCATCCCCAGCATATGTGGCATGTGGTGCCGGGGATTGAACCCTGGTCCCTAAGCTTGCCTAAGCAGGTGCTTAGTCCACTGAGCTATCTTACCAGCCCTTGTTTTCATTTGTTTCCAGAAATCTTTTTCTGATGTATTCAGTGGCCCTACTGTCCATTTAAAAATGTATTCTATTTCTTTTTTTTTTTTTAATTTATGTGTGTGTGTGTGTGTGTGTGTGTGGCCAGCTCAGCCCACCAGGGGGCAGGCTGGATGGCATGTGGTGCTGGGGGATTGAACCGCGGTCC
>NW_004524631.1:6405636-6406564 GCF_000260255.1 Octodon degus
ATAAACATGTACTACTCTGTCATAAAGAAAGCAACTTGAAGGGCCGGCCAAATAGCTGAGCAGATTAAAGCACCCAATCCCCAGGCCTGGCTTGCTGGTCCCACCCCCAGGGCATGCTGAGACGGCAGTTAAGACTGGGAGCGGAGGCACGCACCTGTAATCCCAGCTCTTGGGAGGCTGTAAATAGGTGGATCATTATGAGTCTGATCTAGTAGTGAGACCCTGAACACCCTGTAGACCCTTCCCCAAAATACAAAAAAAAAAAAAAAAGAAAAAGAAAAAGAAAAAGAAAGCAACTTGAGTCATTTGTAGAACAGATGCACTTCGGACCACAATATTAAGTAAATCACAGACAAGTTTAAACATTACCTGGTTTCTCTAATATGAAAGACCCAAAGTCTATTATTTACAATAGTAACACTACTTTTCATAAAAGTTACAGATTATTGCTGTACTTTCCTCAAAAACACCCAAACTATATTTTTAAAAGATCAAAATTAAAGATAATAAATAGGGAGACAGGGCTTTCTCAAATGGGAAGGGACTCAGGGATGGAGGAAAGCATAGGGACGAGAAGAAGCAGGTGATGGTGTGACTTCACACGTGTTACGCACACTCACGATTCCACACAAGAAATGCAAACACTATGTGCTGCAAACATGTGCTAAGAAAAATAAATTAAAAAGCAGTATATCTATTTTTTCCCTTGAATTTTTTTATTGGTACATTTTATATACACATAGTGATAGTATTCATCATAGGGGAATTGTACCTTGCTTCAAACAATAGTTTCAAGCATTTTTTAAAAAAGATTTAAAATTTCTGAATTTAGTTCAACTTATAATACTACATTTCCAAGAAAAATGAACCTTTTGCAAAGACATTTAAATAAAATCATACCAAGATGCACAAAAATGAAATTGTCCAA
>NW_004524631.1:6412459-6416219 GCF_000260255.1 Octodon degus
GTGTGTGTGTGTGTGTGTGGCCAGCTCAGCCCACCAGGGGGCAGGCTGGATGGCATGTGGTGCTGGGGGATTGAACCGCGGTCCCTGTGCTTTGCTGAGCTTGTTCTAAGTAGGTGCTTTACACCACTAAGCCATCTCAACAGCCCCATGTGTTCTGTTTCTGTGAATATGTATAATTGCTAAAATTTCTTTTGCAGTTGATTTATACTTGTACTTCATTTTAATCAGAAAAAAATATAGATATGATCTCAGGATTGTTTTTTTTTTTAACTTCAGACTTGTTCTGTGGTTTAATGTATGATCTATTCTACAGAAAGTTGCCAGGAAGATGGCTCAGTGGAATATGCGCTTCCCTGGCAAGCGCAAGGGCCTGAGTTCAATCCCCGGTTCTGCCAAAAAAAATAAAAAAAATAAAAAATAAAAAAAATACAGAAAGTTCCATGGCAGATGAAAAGAATTTGTATTCTGCAAACACTAGGTCAAACGTCCTATAAATACCTACTAGGTCTATTTCATCTACAATGTAGCTCAGCTGATTTTTCTTTGGTTTTTTGTTTTGTTTCGTTTTAATCTGGATAATCTGTCCCCTGATAAAAGTAGTGTGATAAAATCTCAGATATTGTTTTTATCGCATTTTTTTTTCTTTAGGCCTGATACACTTTGGTGTTTTTTTTTTTTTTTTTTTTTTACAACTGGTGCTCTAACATTAGAGTACAGATTTGCAATCATTCAGTCTTGTTCAAGTGACAGTGACCTTGTCTCACAGTTTGCTTTTTTAAAAGTCTATTATGTCAGATAGGCTTTCTGGCTTTAGATTTCCATCTGTGTGGAATATCATTTCTATCCTTTCACTTTCAGCTGTGTGTGCCTGTACTGAAGATGTGTGTTCCCTGTGAGCAGTATACTGCTGGGTTTTGTATTTTTATCCACTAATCAAGTCTGTGTCTTCAATTGGAGAATTTAATCTTCCTGTTTAAGGTTTTTATTAATAGATAAGGACCTATTGTCACTTTATTTTCTTTTAGTTGTTGTGAACATTCTTTGTTCTTTTGTTCCCGTTATTCATCTTTGTGTTTTGATAATTTACTGTACTGGTAATGTCTGATTCTTTTCCATTTCTATTTTGTGTCTCTAATCTTTTAGGGGATTTTACACTTTCATGTACTTTTATATCTTTCACTTCTGGATATAGGACTCCCTTGAGGATGTCATTTCATTCCCTTTGGGCCTGCACAGTTTCTGCAGAAAAATCTACTTTTAGCCTAATAGAAACACCCTGAAATGTAATTTGGCACTTTTCTTGTACATATTGTAAAATTCTTTGCCTTTTACTTTTGACAGTTTAGTATGCCATGGTGAGGCTCTTTTCTGGTCATTTCTTTTTGAGATCTTATAAGTTCTTATACACAGATGTCTGTATCTTCAAGATTATTTGATTGAATAGATTTTCTGTGTCCTTAGCTTTTTTCTCACCTTGAGGTATTTTGAAAATTCAGTGGTTTATTCATTTAATGGTGTCCCATAAGCCTGGATCCTCTTGTACACTCTTACTCTCTTACTTTCCTTCACTCTTCCTTGACCACAATATTTCAGAACACTGGGCTTTAGGTTCAGGTATTCTTTCTTCTGTTTTATCTAGTTCATATCCTTCATCACCTCCTTAATTTCACTTAACTGCTTATCTCTTGTTCTCTTCAAGCTCACTGAGCTTTTTGTAGCCATTCATTTAAATCCTTTAACAGGCATTTCATCCATTTGCATTTCTTTGGAATCTGTTAGGTTCTTCTGGAGACATCATATTACTTTTTTTTTTCTTTTTTTTCTTCACAGTTCTTATATTACTACATTGAGATCTGTAAACCTGATGGTTCACAAATCTCTAACACTGTTGTGGGGGCCTAAAGTCTTTTTCCTGAAGATTGTGTTGAGGTGTCAGTTTGTTGTACAAAGTTGGATTTGACTCTAGCTGGGCACCATACTGTATTTTGTCTGCATTCTCTTTGGATGGGATTACTGATTCTGACCAGTGTGTGCACCAGATGGAGCTGGAGAGACTCAGTGTCTCTGTGGGCCGCAAAGAATGGGGACACTCTGCAGTTCCAGCAGGTGTGGTACGGACAGCAGTGGGTGTTAGGGGCCTATTTCGTGTCTAGTCCTATAATGGATGTGGCAGCTCTATGTGGCAATGGGGGAGGGGCTTCATCAGCACTGTGGATGCTAGCTCAGCTGCGCAGCAAGGGTCTCTTGGCAATGGGGGCCCAGTAATGGTGAGAAGACTACAGCACTTCTCCTTTGACTAGTCTGTGGTACAGCATGCTAGCCCAGACTTAGCATGGGGAGAAGCAATGGTGGAACCACAGTACCCTCTCTGTGGTCCTCACACCCAGTCCTGACAGCACTGCATGGTCAGATAAGGCTTGTGGGCCAAGTGGCAGCAGGAGCCATGGTATTCCTCTCTGCCTCAGTGGCAGTTCTCTTCCTAGGAACAGGACTATGCCAAGAGAGAGGAAGATTCTCTGGGGGCCTCCTCTGGCCATGTGTGCCTACAGCTCAGACAGTGGTTAGCGCCATGATATTGGTGAAGGCCCTCTCGGCACAACCCTGTGGGCAGGACAGCAGGTCTCACAGGATGTGTCCCAGTCTCCTGCTACTTGAGGGTGTCACCCTCTGTCCTCTTCCATGCCATAATGCCTGTCTTCTATAGTGCAGGATACCACTGTGCTTAGGTCACAGTCACTCTGAGGGGACTAATTGAGTTTGTGAGGCACCTATCTCCAAGCCTATGCAGTGGAATAGCTATGGGGTCCCAGACATGGGAATAGCAGGAGTCTCTGACCTCTAGAGCAGCCTAAACTCAAAATAGCTCAGTGGTGGTGAACCCACGACATGCATGTGCATTGCAGTAAGCTGTTATCACTAAAAGCTGGGGAAAAAAATTGGCTACCACTGCAATGGCTCCTATCTCAAAGCGCCTCTGGGCAACAGCACCTGTCCTGGACATTCCCTGGGAGATAGTGTAAGATCCTTCGCCAAAGCAAGGTTACTCTGCAGATTTTAGGTTTCTTCCTGAAGTGAACTGCAGGCCTGGGCAGACTGAACTTCCCAAGAACTGGGCTTGGCAGCAGCTACACTGATAAGTGTCCATTGGCACCTTCCACCCAGGCAAGGGAGGAGACTCTGCTGCCTCCAGGAATGCAGCCAAGGTTGCAGGAGTCAAAATCATTCGGTTTTTTTTGTCATGAGATTGTCCCAGTTCTCTGAACTTTGCAAGGTGCCAGTCTCCCCTTCACTGATTTCCAGTGTTTTCTCATGCTCACGCACTCACCTCAAAATGCACTTATAAATATATCTGTTACTTTGGTTCTCCTTTGTGGAGGAGGAAGTGAGTGTCTACAAGTTAATTAATATAAATGGGAGGGTAAAGATTGAATATTTAGGGGCTGGAGATATAGCTCAGCAGCACAGCGCCTGTCTGGCCAGCACAAGGTCCTGTGTTCAATTCCTGGTATCAAAAAAAAAAAAAAGATGTAATGCATGTTCTAAAGTGTGTTAATTATGCTACGTGACACACAAAATATATTTAACATGGGCTGGTGAGATGGCTCAGTGGTCTAAAGCACCTATCAGAACAAGCTAAGCAAAGCACGGGGACCACGGTTCAATCCCAGCACCACATGCCAACCAGCCCTGCCCCCTGGTGGGCTGAGCTGGCCACACACACACAAAAATATAAATAAATAAATAAATAAATAAAATGATA
>NW_004524631.1:6416319-6430622 GCF_000260255.1 Octodon degus
GGTTAGATCCCTCAGCACCACATGCCAGCCAGCTGCAGCCCCGGGTGGGCTGAGCTGGCCACACACACACACACACACACACACACTAAATAAATGTTAAAAAATAAATAAATTAAAAATTAAAAAAATATATATTTAACATTTGTCAAACTCTCTTATTTTCTGTATACTTACTCATTTACTTTAAAAATACTGGAGGGCCAAAAATATATTCTACATATCCAAGTTCAAATTGTGACAGTCACAGACAGAATGGTGAGCTTTCACTTAATTAAAATGTGACAGTATGAGTATACTTTGTACAATAAAGTTACTTAACATGAGTTTCCTGATCTCATGGGAGAAAAAGGTGCAAACCTCATGGTTTCATGCTTAGGAAGCAAAAAAAAGCTGGGTGTTGATCCCCCCTGCCACTCCCTGCGATTCCAGACTTAGCATGTGGTCACTTCAGGCCTCCATTCACTGTAGTGCCAGGTACCCTGCCTTCCACGCCCCACAGCAATTGCAGATGGGCCCCGGTTGGAAGGGCTAAAACTGTGAGACATCCCTGAAAAGAGGCTGCTCCCTGGTTGAGGCATCAATCATGACTCAAAACTCTACCTCAGGCTGCTGTCCCTGCTGCCCATCACTTCCCTCTTCAGTCTCCTCAGTCACCATGCCTGGAGATGTGAGGCTGATTGGGGCATAACCCTGCCCCCCAGAGCTTGTCTAAAGAAAACATTGCCAGTGAGAGTACTGTGAAAGGCTCTTCCTATACTTCTGGTCCACTTTAAAAAGTGTTTAAATGTTTGTGCTTTTGGTCCAGTATTTGATCAAAAGAGTTTTTAAGGAAATAATCAGAGTTGCAGGAAATAACCACTGACATAACAGCTCTAAAAGCACACTTGGAGTGGCCTAAGGAACATTCTTCCCCTATTGGCATCAAAACAACTTACTAACAATAGAGAATGACTCTCTGGGACATCCCAAATTTTCTGACCAAGGAGATTATGGGGCCACAGAGGAAAATGATCAACAATGTATGGTGGGCCTAAGGAGAGTCACCTAGAGAGAAATCATTTTCTCAGGCTTTCACCGAGAGCAAATTGGTCAAGCAATGGCCATTACTCATCCACATGGCTGACACTGACAAAGGATCCACAGACTATGGTACAGGGTTTCAGGGTAAATCCTGAGGGGATTTGACTGACCTTGTCACATACAAAAGCTACATGTCTTGTTATATAAGTCTTGCTTTATCTTGGTCTTAGCCATCCAGCAGAAAAGTATAAAAATAAGGTATAAAAAGCCATATTAATATGCTGAGCTGTAAAAGGCTCAAGTCAACAACTTCTGACATTGCCAGTCATGCAGATAACCCACTACTATTATGGACTACTGGACTACATTAGGTTATTTTGCTGAATTCACATACCTACAATATTTAAATGACAATGGAATACACTTCTCTGACAAAACTAAACAAAAAAGGGAGATATAAATGAAGGACCATTTTGTATCTGTATATACAAAATAGTTCAGATAGATATACAGCTACTTTCTCTTAATTCAATGAGAAGAGATTTGTACAAATAGCGTTTGGACAGGATATCATGTCTGCATCTTGTACTATGAATAACTATTACGAAGACAACAATATGCAATGTATTATTGTAACTGTCCTACTAACCTGTTTTGAAACTGTCTCATTGCTATTTCTTTCTCAATAAAATTTTAAAAAAATTAAAAAGAAAGATATAAAGTTAAGAAGAAAAAATAGAGAATGACTCAAATGATGGCCTACCTGCAGACAAGGGAGACAAACTCTAATAAAGAACAGGAAAATGCTGCCAAATACCATTCTCTATGGCAGCAACAACATAAAGCCCTGTGCAGCAGGGCTTTTTGCGGTAGATGTGATGGAATTCCCTTAGCCTCCAGACTATACTAATCCCTGAATCAGGGTCACTGAGGGAAGCTGCTTACCCTTGACTGAAAACCAGTGGTGCATCCAGTAGCAACCCCACGTGGGGTAAAGGGGAACAATGTTATGCATATACCTAGATGAAGTCGTTAATGCCAGGCCACACGTGACTGGTAGGGCTATAGCCCCCTTCCCAATACTGCCCAAACTTGAATGTGGATGTGATTCAGAATGGATGGATTAAAACTCAGATTCTGGTTCTATATATCAAGGTGGACTGAGAGTCTGCAGTTCTAACAAACTTCCAGGTCCACAAAGCAAGGCTGTAGATGGCACACATCCTGCAGGGCAGGTGCCAGGTGACCCCAACAATGGCTCTCCCTATTGGTGGGCATATGGGTGTGCATTTATTTTTTATGTTGTCTCGTGTGGTTTATACCTGGATGTCTCCTCAAAGCCTTGCACACTTAAAGGTGGGGTTTGGGGGAGGTGACAGCATCATAGGTGTGTGACACTGGATTATGGGTGTGTGATACTGGATTAATCCATGATGGGCTTATAGCTGGGTGTGTTGAATATCAAGTTGTACAGCCCTTTTAAAAACTATAAAATGTATTAAATCTTGAAAGTGCAGGTGTTAGTCAATTAATGGCACCAGTAGTACTTTTCCAGTTATAAAGTAAACCTGATAGTATATATAGATTAGTTAGCACAAAGGGGAAAATCAGACCCAATTCTTCACTGTGCCAGTGTCAGGATTCAGCCCCTCATGATATTCCTGTGCTTATTCGCAACTGGCACAGAGGCTCTGGATGCCCAGAGGATCACCCTGCCCTCTGCCAGGCAATGGCATGCATGCCGGTGAGGGGCTTGTGCCCCTGCTGACACCAGATTGCTCTTCCCCACCAGGGAGAAGTTTCAGCCACATGAAGCACCAGGGGATTCTATCTGCTTTCACAGTCAGAGAGGATTTTAATCCCTAAACAACATAGACAAAGCTGTAGTTCAAAGCCAAAGCCCAGCTTTTATCAATTCAAAAGTTGCTGCCACACCAAATAATTTGTTAGTGTTCATGGAGAAGAACACCTCCCAAAGCCCATGTGGGAGCCCACAGCTCATTCGGTAAGCAGAGTGGAGAACTGCAAAGAGTTTGTTCCCTGTCCTCTTATTCTGGCCACATGATAGAGTGGGGATTCCCCTTAATAAAGTGATAGGGAGGCAGGCTCCACTAACAACAACAAAAGGAGCTGACTCACAGAGAAACCTTATTCCCTGAAGGCCCTATAAGAAACTCTGTTATCTTAATAGCTCTAGGATGCAAGCAATACTAGAGAGGAAATGACCTGCAGGGGTTATAAAAATAGGCCAAGATCACACAGGTGGCAAAAGAACCAGAAATCAATCCTAGCAATCTGGCTAAATCCACACTGAGGACTGATTTGCCTTTACTTTTGTTTGCTCTAGAGAATATGCAATCACCCACTTGTCCTTGCTAGGGAAGTGTCAGCCATTCTAGGGAGCACAGCTGTGAAGTCCCAAGCTCTTCTGAAAGGATCCAATCAACCACTGGTCTCGCATTTACAAAACACCTCTGCCTCTCAATTTAACTTCTTTCAGCCAAAGCCAGGAGTCATGGTTTGGGGGGTTTTTCAAGGGGAACGATACAATACAGGATACATTTGAAAATATTATTTTATAATGAATCACCCAGTGAATCACGTACAAGAGTGCAGAAAATCTGTCCACACACTAAAGACCAAAGAATCCAGCTGAGGGCCTGGATCCCACAGTAGTGTCCTGCATGAGTCCAGCTGAAGACCTAGCACACATAACAATGCCTCCTACAAATCCAACTGGAGGCCTAGAGCCCATGACAATGTCTCATGAAGTCCTACTTCACGAATCTGTGCTGCAAAGGCTAGGTCAGTGGTGGAAGCAAGAAAGTCTGTGCCAGCAGGATGAGGAGCCAGGCAGCAATGCTCAAGGTAAGCACTAGAGGTCCCCCCGACCCCCTGCCAAAGTACCTCAGCCATCCTCAGCAATAGTGAGGGCCTGAGCTCCTCCAGTGAGGAGGAAAACGGGACTTCCCATCAGGAAAGCCAGCATGCGAAGCTTTTCTGGGAGCCTGAGCAGTGCACCACCTTCCCCTGGAGCCAGGAAGTGATGCTCGAGATGAGGACCAGAGCTCCCCCAAATGAACCGTAGCCATTCTCACTGACAGCAAAAGTCCTGAGCTCCTCCCCTGACAAGAACAGTCAAATTCATCAGGACAGCCACCATGATGAGGTCCCTCAGCAGAACAGCCCAAGAGAACCAGCAGCTTCCACCAGCTGCAACAGCTTCTCCAAACAGCTTCCCCAACAGCCTATTGACAGCTTCTCCAGCTCTGCCTTTTAGGCTGTTGGCAACAATCCTCAGGTGGGCCTCCCAGCCAGCACCAACACCCAACACCCAGCACCCAGCACCCAGCACCCAGCACCCAGCACCCAGCACCGTGCTAGTTCAATTCTGCTGGCTGTAACAAGTTGACCACCAGTTAGCAATCCACTACACCAAGGGTTCCAGTTGCTGCCCTTGTTTTTTCTTGATTCGTTAGGGCACATTAATATCATCTCAGAGGTCAGCAACAGAGGTCTGAAAGTAGCACCTGGCTTTTCCTCAAGACCATCCCACAGGGTGTTCATTCTTCCTCCACACAATACGCACACAAAGGGCTGTGAACCCTCAGGACTTGCGAAAAGATTCTAGCAGAAGCTGAGCTGTGATGAAACTCCAGGTAGGGACAGAGCTGAGCACTCTGTCCCATGACATTTTAAAGTTTTAAAAAGAGGAAATTAACCCTGGCATTACAGAAACACCGGGAAGGCCAGACTCCAGGGTGTCTAGGTTCCTTCCCCTGTAAAGCTTGCTGATGGGCTCTGCCTTGCGTGAGCGCAGACCTGTCAACTGCAGAAGTGCGATGGGCAGAGAAGGGTGAGAAGGAAACTTCGCAAGTACTGGGAGACTCTCCCACTGGCTGGGATCCAACTCAAAACTGCTCCCAAGGTCAAGCTCAACCTCAGCTTCTATTTGGCTTCCTGAATCGCAGTGCTTAAAGACAGAGGGCTTTGGGGAACCCCAAGGTGCACCAGCCTCATCTTTCCTCTCACAAAGCATTCACAGCATGTGATTTTGGAGGCATTCCTCCCCTGTCGAGACCTGCCCACACATGTGGTCCTTTGGTTTTTTTTTAACTGCAAGGTCAGCAAATCTAAAGTCCTGTGTATATGAGAAAAGCAGGCAGAACATGAGGAAAAAATGACAATGTCACTCGTGTTCATTCTTCTGACAGAAGGACTGTAGAACACACACAGCCTTTTTATTTCCTCAGAGGATAAGGGCTTGTCACTATATCTTTGGTCATCCCATTTTGAATAGTAACACAGATTTCTTACAGTAAGAGAAACAAAAGTGCAATCTCAGAGGACACTTGAGAGAGCAGCAGTGGCACTAAAATGCACTGCCCTCCCCTGAAGGAGGCTTCTCCAGCCCCACCTTCGGGAATCCCAGCAAAGAACACTTGCCATCTCCCAGCTTTCATGGCAGCTCAAGGTTTGCTTGCTTTTCTTCTTTTTTTCCCTTTTTAACTCTGTGCTGGTCTGATAAAGGAGCTCAGCTGGACGTGGCCCGGGCCTCTGTGTCACCAGGGGACAGGGTGTGGTAAAAATACTAACTTCCGGGCTCTTGGGCAGCTGCTCTGCTGGCCACTAACAGCAGCTGGAGCACAGACCTCAAGCTCCACAAAGGTAGGTCTGACTCTGACTTTTTTTTTTCTTCTTCTTCTTTTTCTTCTTCCTTAAGACAGGGTCTTGCTAAGATGCCCAGCCTGGCCCTGAATTTATCATTCTTTTGAGTCAGTATCCCAAGTAACTGGGACTGGCTCTACTTTTTGTAGCTCCAAACCTCAGGCACACTAGTAACTTTTCTAAGCCATAATTAGCATTTGCAAAATGAGCTGTGGCACCCAATTATATTCAGGAGAATTAAAAACAAGTGTCTGAGGAATACCAGGAACTCCTAATACAAAGCATTAAGTTTCCTTCCACTGGAACCTTGAAGAAACAACTTAGGTCTCAGCCGCCTTCATTTCCATTTCTCACCTGTGGTAAGCCAAAGTCACACCACCACTGCGGCACCATGTCAGGGTGGGGCGAGTTGAAACAGATAATACCGAACTGCTTACCAGGGTAGCACAGTGTTGGCTCAACTGCCAGCACCCTTTCAAGTCAAGGCCACCAAAGGAGCACTTTGCTTTTCTAATGTGTTCATCCCCCTTCAATAGCAAGAAGTGGTGAGATGATACATTTGAAGTAAGTCCTTAAAAACGGCTATTAGCAGTCAACTCTCCAGAGCCCAATTCCACCATTCTCTAGAGAAAAGAATAAACAACATTAGATCACTGGTCACTTAAGAGCCTGGCGAATTTTCTCTTTCTACATTCTTTCCATGTTCGAACTTGAGAGGAAGCTGAGGTAGAAAATTAAGTCCCTTCACAGATGCATACTTCTTTTATCAGACAAAGGAATCAACCATAAACAATTCACTAAAGTGCCATCACAAACTCACTATGATACTTTCCAACTGCAAGAGGATATTTGTAGGTTCTCTTCTTGTTCCACACATTACAGTGAGGCTAGAACGTTCTTTAGAGCATCCCTCAGCTGAATCGTAAAGCATCTTTACAACTTCTTTTACACTAGTGAATCTCTAAGGGCAAGGTCTAGGCTGAAGGGATTCACCTAACCCTTAACTTTTCACCTGTACTATTTGTCTTGTTTCCTCTGTACACTGATGAGGTATTAAATTCAGCTACACTGAATTTACTACAACCAACGGATTCATCTTTCAGGAATATGCCTCCATTACTGAACTTCAATAACTCCCTTAAAAGAAACAATATTTCTACAGATTACTAACCCAGCATGGCAGGATGAGTAAGACTTAAAAGATAATTCCCAAGGGGGAAAATAGGGGCAAATTAGTTGAACATATAGACGTTACACCCCACACACCTCCATCCCGACAAAGCAGGGTTCCTGCACAGGAAAATAAGGACATTAACACTATGCAGAATTTTCAGGAGTCAGTTCTCTAATATTGGCATGGTGCAATCCCTACAGCAAACTGGTAAAGACATGAAAAAAGCAACACAAAAGAAAGCTCTCTTTCAAATAACATCGCTACTCATCTTGGGTTTTGGTTTTAGGTGAACCCACACAGCTAACACATACAGTGCTGACACAAACATACTGTGTGTGCACACGTACTGTATGTGTGCTTTCTGACACATATGGTGCTTCCAGAATTGTCACTTGTGCTCACTACCCTGGCCTGTTTGTTGATGAGCGTAACCTGGAAGGGATTTGGGCAACTGAGAAAAAGCGCTAACGCTTTTTAACTCTCCACAATCCCCAGCGCTGCTAATACCCTTTGTGTGAAAGAGCTGACCCAGCATCCACCTGCATCAACTCGATCCACTCAGCTTGGGCGCCCTCAGTAAACACCCTGTGCCTTTCGAGCTAGAGAAATCGGCACCCCCAGGAGGGAGAGAAAGAAAACTCGCTACTGAAGGAGTGGCTTGAAACTAGTTTACAAAGATTAAGGATCTGTGCACAGCCTTGTATTTAGAATTGTAAATAATTTATTTTCAATTTGCAATCTATTAAAAAATAAAAATTAAATTAAATTAAACAAGAGAAAAAAAAATAGAATCAAACGCAGAGCAGAATGTACCTGGGGACTGGGGAGTAGTGCCTCTTTTAAAGCGAAATGCCGAACACATACAAAAAGAGGAAAGTGTAGAGGTTCCACACCCATCATCCAGCTTTAATAGCTCAGAGCCCATCTACTCTCATCTAATTCTCCCCATTGCAGTCAGTAGCACACTTCGAAATCGGGCAAATCTCCAACCTATGTTTCAACTTCAGCCAAGAATTCTAAAGGATAAGGGTTATTAAAAACCACAATCATAATGCCATTACAAAGAAAATCAAGCCAGTAGACGTCAAATAACAAGCACAAATCTCCACTGTCTCAATTTTCTTAAAATGTTCATCAGATCAGGATCCAATCCGGGTCCACAAGTTGTGCTGCACATTACGCCCGAAATCGCTTCTAAGTCCCAAGTTCCTCGTTCCTACGATTCCCACAGGACCCCGGCTGATCCCCGATGACATTTCCAGTGACCATTCTGCGGACACTACAGGAGTGAAGAAAGTTCCATATACGAATGTATCAAAGTACAAGGCACCCAGAGAACAAAGCGGAGGAGAGCCGAGCAGTCACTTACACCCTCTGCGGGGCGGGCTGTCCGGGACGCGGCTGCGGCGCTCCTCCGGCTCCTCGGGCTCTGGGGCTGCTTCTCCCTTCGGGGCCACCTGCACGTCCAGAAAGGGGAGTCAGCTGAGCTCCCCAGGGCGGGCCCGGCGTGGCGAGAGGGAATTCGGAGTCAGCCGGGCTGCTTTCTGGGACCGCCCGCCGCTCCCTCCTCGGGACACAAACGGCAAAGCTCGACCCCGGGCCGGGGACCGCGCGAGCCGCCCGGGAGGGGAGGCGGCGCCACCCGCTTCGCCTCGGGACCGCGGCCCGGGGGACCGCGCACCACCCCTCCCCTCCCCATCCTGGCCCCAAACCCTCCGCACCTCGCCGAGGCAGGCAGGCAGGCTCGCCGGCCGGCCGTGCTCCCGGAACCGAGGGACGCCCGAGCCCAGCTGCGCCCACCCGAGAAGCCGCGAAAGGGACGCCGTCCACCGCAGGCCGCGGGCCGAAGCCGGCGTCCGGAAGCCGCCCACACCTGCAGTCGGAGCTCGCGCCCCGCGTCCGCGTCGCAGAGGCCCCACCCGGCCCAGACCCGGCAAGAACACCGGCGAGGCCCTCGCACCGCCAGCCCCAGGTGACTCCGGGACCCAGATCCTGCCTGCGCGGATCAGCCGGCTCCAGACCTGGAAAAGTGGGTGTCGGCCGCGGCAGTCTGTGTGCTCCCGCCCCTTCTGGGCTCCTGGAGGCGAATGGGCCGAGGCCACCCCCTGCTGGTGGGGCAGTGAAGGGTGCTGCAGGGGTAATGCAGGTAATGTCTCTACCGGGTGGAAAGGGACCAGGTGTGGGTCCTTAGTGAGACTCCCTTCCTTGTGCAAGACCTTGAGGACTCAGCCAAGCCAAGGAGCTTCCCGAGTTCCCAACAGGCAGGAGGAAGCCCTCTTATTCCCTAACTAGTTTTGTAAATTTCAACTTTTGCCATTTGTCTATAGATGAGGCTATAAACCCCATGAACTTCAAACTTGTATACCACTAAGCAGCCTCAGACGATGCACTGTGAATTCTTTTTTTTAAAATAAAAATCTGCAAATAACACTTACATTGCATCAGTTGTGTGTGTGTTTGCCCAGACTGCTAACATTTTGTGTCTCAACAAATATTTGTTGGGGGGCTGTGGTGATAGCTCAGTAGAATAAGCACTTGCCTGGCAAGTGCAAGTGCCTGAGTTCAATCCCTGGTTCCGCAAAAAAATAAAAAAATAAAAAATAAATAAAATAAAAGCCAAAATCTTTGTTGAACACCTAAAACTTGTAAGGCACAATTTCCTCCTGGTCTGGAAGCAGAACCTTGCACAAGGGGTATGAGTTGAGCTGTTATTTTAACCTTCCAGAAAATCAGGACTGGCATTACCAGGAACTCCTTAATGCTCCCAGGGAAGCAGTCAGAAATATGACAGCGTGGCTTGCTAGGGGCCCTGAGCTGTGCTTCACCCCCACCCCCGGAGCTGTTTTAGTCTTTCTGCCCCATTTATCCAGACTATTTAGGGAAGGTTGCGCTCACATCCTTAATCCTAGTGCCCCTCCAGTCCCAAAGCCTGTATCAGCAGCAGCCCTCAGACCTCTGCTCCACAGGAGAATCCTCCTTCCTAGGGGAATTCTATCTCAGGAGCTGAAGGAGGGATGTAGCAGACCCTTCATTGCTCCTCTATACTAATAGGACTGAAGTTGAGCACAAGGCTTCTTGGAACAAAGACTATTTCCCTGTCTCCTTTGTTGCAAACTTCATCTACTGTGAATTTTGCAACAAAGAATGGAGGAGAAATAAGCCCCTAGAAAAGTATGATTCTTCTCAGTATCTGTTCCTTTTGCCACATCTCTAACCTCTCAGATAGTGTTTATGTGGTAGACACTACTAACTGCCCTCTTCTTCTAAAAGAACTTAGGTTTCCTTCAAGGAGTCAACCATATGCAAACCATATGCCTCTCCTCACCTTTCCAGAGGCCTTGCTGGAGCGATACAGGGAATGATTCTGGCCAATGAAATGTAAAGGCAAAGGTCACATGACATAATTCTGACCAATGAAATACACGCAGGAACGTTGGGCTAGCTTTAGCTTTCTTGAAGCTGAGTCCCTTTTCTTCTTCTTGAGGCTGGAAGGGAAGGAGTATCTTAGGCCAAGGGACAGTGTGCCAGAGAGAAGAAAGAGTAGCACCCACTCTAAACTGCTTACCTTTAGCCTTATTGTAATCCCTTCAGTGTTCAAGACATTCATCATCAGGATTTGTTACTTGCAGTGGAGTGAGATCCTGATACATACACTGTTTCCAAAGGAAAGCCTCAGAAATCAATCCAGTCAACCTTGCTTAATACAGGGTGTTGCTGCCAGGGGAGTAATTTTTGGCATCAAACAGCATGGATTTGAGTCTTAGTTCTTTTGTTTCTGTAAGCTAGTGACCTTGGGTAAGTATGTGAAATTAGATTATGTGATATAAAATTAGAAGCTATTGTTAAAAACAAAACAAAACAAAACAAAAAAAAAAAAAAAAAAAAAACAAACCACAAGACATAGTTCCTGGCATGTGGGGACTGATTCATTTATGATCACTGAGATAATTCTTGTGTACCATTTCCAGCTTCTACCCAATGGTTCTTTGACAAATATGTAGATTCAAAATCACATACACACACCTCAGTCTCACTCCTTAGGCTTATCTTTCTGTCTGTTTGGATTTTAGATGTTTTGTAATAGCAAACTCAATCTTAGTTTCTGAAAGCCACCATTTTCCAAGCACAGTGATGGTGAGCCTATATGGCACACGTGTTATTATGTTTTTCTTTTAAAACAAAAGATGTTAATGTATGAGATGTTTTGGGGTTTTTTTCAAACTAAAACCTCAACATTCAGGTCAATTGCATTGTTGGCACTTGAGTCTTAGTTCTTTGTTTGATAAATAAGTGGGTTTTAGGTTGTAGTTTGGCACTTGGTCTCTAAAAGGTTTGCTGTTACTGGCCTAGAATATTTTTTATTTATTTCCTAGACTATATTTGCTCTACCAAACAACTTAAAAGGAATAGAAGGAGCAGTGGGAGGGCAGCAGCTGTCCGTGCACAGGATATGGACAGAATTTTCCCCTCAAGAGGAGGCAGCGACCATGTCTTCCTCTGTGGAGAATTCCAAGACCCGTCCAGCTGGGAGGTATTGTCCTTGCCAGTCCAGGGCAGATCAGAGTTGGGCAGCCCTGAACAGGGAAGCATTTTCAAGACTTATCCTTCTGGGAAGTTCAGTCTGTAGGGTGGAGTTGCTAGCCTGATCTCCTGCGCTGTGGTCCTGGTCATGTCCGCGCTGCCTGTAGAGCCCCATCAAGCACTGCGTTCTGCGGGATGGAGTCCATTGTGCTTTCTCTGTAATACTTGTAAGGGGAACAGTATTTCCTGTGATTAGAAGGCAGTTGTACAGTGACAGTAACCACTGGGAAAATGTCCAGAAAATGACACTTGCAGCAATAGTCCAGATCTTCAACTTAGCTGGCAAATATGATAGGAACTTCCTGCCCTTTGCCTGCCACTAGCTGCAGGGCACGTCAGATAAGGGTCCTCCTGTTGCTTCAAGTTTCATTCCCATCTTCCATGGTTGAGGGCTGGCTTTCTTGGTCCTTCTTGAAGGTGTGATTTCAGATCTCATTAGAGGTCCTAAGAGGGTCATTGGCCAAAATAAAACAGGAATGACACCCAATATTTGGACGCAGATTTATGTACATGGGCATAGACAGGGAATCAATTGTCCCTCAGAATGTCAGGCCCTGGTCTCTGGTGGTCTAGGGCATACATGGGATAAGCAAGCAGGAGGTACAGAGGCAGATTGGCCTGTAAACTGGGGATCGGTTTATACTGTATGCATCATACAGCTCTGTGGAAAGAGCTGTGTGATGCACACAGTGACCAGCTGGCTCTAAGAGAAGGAACAGAACTATGATGGGGCAATTGAAATACACTGGCTGGGGCGTTTCCTGCTATAACCACCCTATAGACTTGTTCTCCTAGGTGTTATATTTTTTCTCTAAATCTTTACCAGTTTTTCTTCCAATTTCCCTGCAGGGTAATTTCCCTAGTGCTGCAGCACTAGGTTTGGTTGATTTTCTCCTGGCATTGCAAGCAAGCTGTTTGCCTATGAGCTCCTGAGGGAAGATGTATCCTAGATAAAGAGAGGGTGCTAGCAGGTGGCAGGCAACATGTTTCAAAGCAAAAGTTACCTTCGCTCACCATTTTCTCCACCCTTGGGATGGGCTCTGAGCAGAAGCACAGGAGACCAGGTGTGATTCCCCCGTGCTGAAGCTGTCCAGGAAGGTGCAGTGCAGCCTGGAGGACAGGGCCTGACGTGCAGAATCTCTGAGCTCTGAGCTCTCCGCCCAGCCCAGCCATGCCACCCTCCCAAACAGGACTGTGAGATTTAGGAAGGATCTGACCACACCAGGAGCACCCATCTGTCAAGTATGTGTCACTTAGGTGCTAACTTGGCCCCTGAGTAGGATATTGAAGTTAAAACAGACAAAATGGTGAATTAAAATGGAGAGATCAAAAAAACTAAACTAAACTAAAAATAAAAAGAACAGAAGTACATGTTTTGTTTCAACCAGTTGTGAATTATTACTGGCACACTAATAGGTACAGGTATATATTTCTATTTTGTGCATAGCTCCCCCCCTTTTCTTTTTTACAGTACCAGAGATTGAATTCAGGACCTTGCGCTTACCAGGCAAGTGCTTATTCTACTGAGCTATCTCCCTGGCCCCATAGCTCCCTTTTTTAAAAGCAGAAATTCCCTTTTTTTGGCGGAACTGGGGATTGAACTCAGGCCCTTGCACTTGCCAGGGGAGCGCTTATTCCACTGAGCCATCTCCCCGGCCCACTAAAACCAGAAATTCTGATGTCAATGTTGTCAGTTCTTCTAGGTTTGCATATTTGATTGGTAAACAGAGGGTGTGTGTGTGTGTGTGTGTGTGTGTGTGTGTGTGTTGCTAGGGATTGAACCCAGGACCTTGTGCATGCAAAGTAAAAGCTCTACCACTGAGCCATTTCACCAATCCAATAAGATGTATTTTAATCGTCCATAAACATGTTTTTGTTGGCGTAGCATTACAAGTTAATATTATCAACTTAGCTCTTTTTGCTGTTATTGTAGTTTGGTTTGGTTGAGGGAAATTGAACTCAGGATCTTACGCATGCTAGCCTCACATCCTACCATTGAGCTATAGCCCCAACCCTCACTTGGCTTTATAACTTAAAAGTCACCCATGTTTTCAATCAGTACACAAGTTTTAGGAAAAAAAAAAAAAAAAGGGTGCACCATAGTATATTGAACTTGATTTCTACTATTGGACATTTAAGTTACTTTTAGTTTCTCTCAATTACAAGTAATATGATTGGACTTTTAAAAAATTGTACACTTTATCATTTAGGTTTTTGGGGCAGGGTCTTGCTGTGCAGCTCAGGCTGGCCTCTGTAGGGAGTGGCTGAAGCTGGAAATTGGTTACCTGTGTGGGGGCAAGGCACGGCTGGTCCATCAAGAGCTGCACTGGTTTTCAGCAGGCCTCCAACTCATGATTCTCTTGCCAGTTTCCTGAGGGCTGGGATTTCAAGTGTGTGCCACCATACCTAAGCTTGAACTTCTTTGTTCCAATTCTTTTGCCTATTTGTGTAATCTGACCACTTCTTCCTATTCTAGCACTTCCCCCAGGTCCAAGCCACCATCTGTCTTCTGCCTGGAGTATTACAGTCGCCTCTGAAGGCCTTCTGTGTGTGCTCTTGCCCTTTCCAACCCATTTGCAATGCATGCTGGGTCAGTCAGATGAAAACATGGGTCCAGTGATAGCTTTCTCTGTTTAAAGGCTCCTTACTCATCCACAGTGAACACTGGAGTCCTTGCATGGCTAACAAAATTGTACTGTCTGGCCCCATTGTCATTACGTCTCTGAACCATCTCCTTCCATTTTCTACCCTGCACTTTGTTCCACCGACAATAACTTCCTTACTCGTTTTGAAAAATATGCTGGATAGCGTTCTTGTCTTGGGGCCTTTGCACTTGCTGTTACCTTTTTTTTTTTTTTTT
>NW_004524631.1:6435162-6463990 GCF_000260255.1 Octodon degus
ACATTCCATTTCACCCCAGAAAGAATGGCTATCATCAAGAATTCAACCAATAACAAATGCTGCCACCTTTTTTGTTTTTGTTGAAAACGTTATTTTTCTGAGTCATACATAACCTCACCTTGTTCAGGTGTCCACTCACACATGAGGCTTTCCAGACCACTGATGTCAAACTACAAAGTGCTTGACACCTCCCGGTTCCTTTCCGTGTGTGTGTGTTTTAAATGTATTTGGTTGTTACGGGGTCTCACTATGCAGCTCATAGTCACGGTGATCCTCCTGCTTTCAACCTCCCAAGCACTGGGATTACAGGTGTGGGCCACTATGCCCAGACTCTGGCCTGCTCAGCTCACCTGGGGCATGGGGCTGGCATGGCATGTGGTGCCCAGGATTGAACTGCAGTTCTTGTGCTTCTCTAAGCTTGACTAGGTAGGTATTTTAGTCAGATGAGCTATCTTACTGGCCCTTCCTTGTGTTTTCTAATTAACACTTTTCAGTTTCTAATATACTGTATCTTATGAGATGTGATAAAAATATGAAAAATATTTAAATTCTTTCAATCATATATCACAATATAACACACATTGGCATTGATTTCCCACCCCTTCAACACATATATCCCATCATTCTTGCCAGTTTTAGAAGCAGTTTGGGAAGTCCTCTCTTAGTATCTTTCAGTTGTGCTATTGTGACTGCCTCAATGTCCTGAGCATATTCGAAGGATTTACCTTTCCTACCTTCCTTTTTCCCCATTCCCCCTCTTCTCCTTATTTACAAAAGTTTTGTTTCCATTTTTTCTTTTATTTTCTTTTTCTTTTCTCTTCCTCTCCCCCTTGTTGCACTTCTCATTTGAACATTTGCTTCCTGTTTCACAAAATTTATTACATTTTTTGGTCCTTATTTACCCTTTCAGTTTCTCATACCAGAGAAACAATGCAATATTTAAAACATGTTTCTGATTTATTTCACCTAAGAGTATGGTCTCAGCATGTATCCATTTACCTAGAAATGTCTCAAGTTTATCCTTCTGTATGGTGAAGTAGTACTCCATTGCATTTTTTTTAAACCCACATATTGGGCCTGCAGTGGACTAAGTTCCTGCTTAGGCAAGTGCAGGGACTGGGCTTCGATCCCTGCCATCACATGCCTCTCTGGCTTTACCCCCCTGGGCACTGAGCTGGCCACTGAAACTGGGCATGATGGTGCACGCCTGTAATCCCAGCGCTGGGGAGGCTGAAAACAGGAGGATCGCTATGAGTGTGAGCTGGACAGTGAGATCCTGGAGCAAATACATTTTTTCAAAAAACCTACATATTCTTGATCCATTCATCAACTGATGAGCATTGAACTGTTTCTAAGATTTAGTTATTAACAACCAATAACAAATGCTGTGGGGAAAAGGAACCTTTCTTCACTGTTGGGAGTGTAGACTGGTGCAACCACTGTGGAAACCAGGGTGAAGATTCCTCAAGTAACTAAAACTAAAGGTTCCATTTGATCCAGGTATTTCCCCTCCTGATATCTTCCTCAGAGAATTAAAAGCACCACACCACAGCAATACATACAAAACCCATGTTTAGAGCAGCAGAGTTTATAATAGCTAAATCTTAGAAACAGTCTTTCTTTGCCTTCGTATTCTATATTTTTCAAGCTATTGATTTTTTCCCCACACATATCTACACCTCTCCTGGTTCTATTGTGATTTTCATTATAAATGTGGTTTCACTGATACTGTCCTTTTTCTCCCCAGATGGTGTTAGGTTACTGCATCTTCCTTGCTGTCCTTATTTCTCACTCCTTCGTAGTGAATGTACACGTTCCTTTTAAATTCTTTAAGAGCAAGCTCTTTTCCCCTTTTGGCCTCACCCTCCAACTCAAAATATTTTTCTTCAGTATTCTAGAGCTATAGTTTCTTCCTGTTGTTTTAGCTTGCATGTGGCCTACATTGTATTCTTTCCATATTTGACTCGTGTCTCTACGTGTGAGCAGTTACATTCATTCAGTCTACTACTTCTGCTCCTCTATTCAGAAACCCTGTAGGCAAAAATACAAAAAAAAAAAAAAAAAAAAAAAAAAAAAAAAAAAAAAAAGAAAGAAGATACCCTTAGACTGAGCGTGGCACACTCCTATAATCCCAGCTCTTGGGAGGCTGTAAACAGGCGATCACTACAAGTCCGATCCAGTAGTGAGACCCTGAACATGCTGTAGATCCTTCCCTAAAAAATACCAAAAAATAAAAAAGATTTAAAAAACAAAACAGAAACCCCGTTGGCTCAGTGGAGGGACCTGGAGCAGCTCCAGGATGAGACCTCTGACTCAAGCACACTCCTCCAGGTGTCCACTTTTCCCAGCTGAAGGACTTCTCTGCAGGAGAGCCAGCTGCCAGCCTGCAAAGTTGGTGTGAGTTCCCAACGTGAGCCCTGGAGGGCAGATGTTTGTTTACTGATTTGGTGTTTCACTTTTACTTAATGGACTCTAGTCAGCCACTTGCGAGGGCCAGTTTGGCTCTCCTCTTTCTTCCAAACAACTTCACCGGGTTAGGATGCTTTCCCCCTTATCATCCACAATCAAAACTTTTCCCCAAGGGTGCGCCATTGTCTGTCTGCGCACACCTCGAAAGACAAACACTCAACCCAGCCCTCTTTCTTTTTTTCTAGTCAAAAATCACACAGCCCAATCTTCTTTCTTGTTCCTGTTTCCCCCAGTCTCTTACTGACCATATTGTGTTTACTTAATTTATCAATTCCATATGTTCTGCTTTGTATCAACAGAACATAGCATGCAATTATTTTTTTTTTCCCAAATGTGTGTTTCAAAATAAAACCACAGGGGTAAAAGTCACAGGCAATATAAACAAAACAGCTTGGATATGAACTGATCCTTGCTGAACCAGAGAGGTTGGTTATACCACTTGATCTATGTAGGGTTTGACTGAAAGTTTCCTTCATAACAAGTTAAAACCAAACTTCCAAAAATGCATAACTAGTACAGAATCTCTTTTCATGGTTTAAGCTTCACACACGTAATTTAGCCTAAAAATTTTCCCAGCTTAAAATATAATAAGTTTCCTCTTGGTCAGCACCTATCTGTAGGACATAGGCAGATAAGATACCCTGATACCCTAAATAATAAGAACCAACGCAGAGCTGAATTCAAGGCAGACAACAGCTTTGCCACCTGAGAATTTCATTTTCATTTTCTTTTGAAGGAGAGTCTACAAAGTCCAGTCAATGGTTAGTGCCCTGAGTCCACAGGACCTTAACCTTGTACATAAGTTTCTCAACACCTGCTCTTTGGAGCGTGTGTGTACATAGTTCTGAACCCAGGACACCAAGTGGAAAATAAGGCGGCACAGCAGCCCTTACTTCGTTTTCTCTTGCAGCAGTACTCAAAGATTACTTTTTGATCCTGACATAAAGGGTAAGAACACTCCCACTGGGTTCAGACGCCTTGGTTTCAAATCCTAGGTGACTTAGAATTACTTTTTTTTTTTTTTTTTTTTACTGCCGTAGAAGTTTTTCTTCAATGTGTAAAAGTGGAAATAATGAGGCTGTCTTGAAGCATATTGCAAGGATTAAATGAAATTGTGTGTGAAGAATGCTTTGCACACTCCTGACCCAGAGGAAGGACCTGCTTTTTGCTTGTTTTGTTTTTATATCAAATTCTTATTTATTCTTAGTAATTTGACATATTACATGTTGTCTGACTGATTAAAAATTCTGGCTTCTATATACATCATGGGCAATTTTCAAATACATGATTTTTATTTTCTCTGGATCCAACTCTTGGGGGCAAGAGCTAAGTACTATTTCTGTTTGAATTCTCACTTCTTTGTTATAATGCACAGCACATAATCGTTACAAAAAGTTGTATTGACTATAACAAAATATACTTAAAATTAAAGGGCTAAGCATTGTTCTTGTGGTTATAAATGGTGAGGACACTTGTTTAAATATATGACCAATGTATAACAAGAAAGACTTGTGGTTCTTGTGTTCGCCCTTTTGGGGGCTATTACATCGACTACTACATGTCCCCTAGGAGCAAGTATTGATCTGTGCACTGGGTACTTCCGAGGCAAGTAGCATAATGGGCCTTGTAGGCTTCTGGGGCTAATTTCTGACAGGGGAGACAGCTTTACACAACTAATTGCTAGACTGTGTGTTAATACCTAGTGGGGGAGCAGGGAACACTGACAGGACAGACAGAGATACTCGCCTGGGCCTGGGCAGCAAGGGGCAGAGTGATAGCGAGAGGATGAACAGCCAAGCTGAGCGAGGCAGGTGGAATAAGCCAACAGACAGACTTCTGGCATTGAAAACAGCCCCATAGTCTCAGGAAAGCGATCCTGTGAAATGCTGGAGGAGCTGAGAGAAGGTCTGGGTCTCTTGGGAGGGACAAGCAGTGAGGAGAGAAGTCAGCAAAGATCAGGACATCTGGGGGTCTCGCAAGCCATGGTAAGATTTTAGAATACTGTTCTCAGTGCATGAAAAGAGGCCCACATAGAAGCTGCAACTTCTGGGATTCAGTTCAAATAATCCAAGAACTGAAAGTGGGTGAGCATAGATAGTACAAAATTGGCCATTTCTGGATATACGGGAGTTCATTATACTTTATTTTGTACGTATTTTATATTTGTCATGATAAAAAGGGAAAATTTCCTTTAGCTACAGTGCAGAGAACAGAGCATAGAAGCAGAGGTGCAGACTCGGGGAGAGCAGTCTGTGGTGTGGACCGGTAGCCAAGGGGGGGAGGGGAGAGAGAGAGAGAGAGAGAGAGAGAGAGAGAGAGACAGACAGACAGACAGAGACAGAGAGAGACAAGGAAAGAAAGACAGAGAGACAGAGACAGAGAGAAAGAGAGAGGTCTGAAAACTGAGGGTAGCCACAGAATTGATGGGCAGTGGATGGAGTCCAGTGATGCATGTATAGGAATAGATACAAGGATGCTATAAATGGGTTCCAAACGACCAACTGATTATAAAAGGATTTCCGTATAATCTTAATGCTTCCTCCCACTAACTCTATCACTGTGTAAGGTTAAATTTAATTCAACAAACATTTCAGGCTGGGTGTGGTGGTGCACGCCTGTAATCCCAGCACTTGGGAGGCAGAGGCAGGAGGATTGTTGTGAGTTCAAGACCAACCTGGGCTACAAAGTGAGCTCAAGGCCAGCCTGAGCTACATATTAAGACCCTGTCTCAAAAAGACAAAAAAAAAACAAAAAAAAATCAAAACAAACGTTTATTGCATTCTTACTGTGTACTAATCATTGTAGGGAGATATAGTGTGGGATGAAGAGGAACCTGCAATTATAAATGCCATATCTTTTCATTATGGAGTAATGGGAGAGGCATTTCACATGCCACACCCCAAGCCTCGTGTATTCCTGCACAGTAACCAGCATTCTACATTTTAGAGAATAAGAAACTGAAGGTGAGAGAGGCCACGGATCTTGATCAATGCCCGAGATGGAAGTCAAGTAAAAAGCTTAGCTCTAATGCTTGAGGTCTTCCCACTGTGTATTATCTTGACTCAAGGGAACATTGTGTAGGCAAATAAAGAAGTTCCAGAGGGAATTTTATCCATTTTCACTGTTGTTTTCCTCAGTTTTATACTGAGACGGGAAACCACAGTTGCATGTATCTAAGCCACTGCTAAGATGCTGCCTGGAAATTAAAATATGAAAATCCTGAGACAAGTCACGCCGGTTCATCAGCCCCATCACAAAGAACCACAATTATCTCTTAATCAAGTTAAATTTTCCCCAGATGGTATCTTTAGCTTTTTAAATCCAATTACGAGAACAATGTTCCAGAACTTTATGTGTTTCTTCCCCAGAGAACAGGACCATTATTGTTTCAGGGCCACCGATAGATAAGGTATCTAGTTAGCACTCTTCTTGGCTATGCTTCAAGGACCATAAAAAAAGATCACTTTGTCAATATTTATATATCCGCATTTATTTTTTAAATCCAGGTACATATTTAAGTAGTAAAATATATCTCACAATAAGTTTGTTTCAATGACATATGGTGAAATGTGGAAACACATTCCCTCTTTATTTTTTTAAGTATGGAAAATTTTAAACATTCAAAAAAAAAAAAGGAACACCAAAAGAATAGTATAATAATAAGCCTGCTTTCCCATCCCTCAGCTTCAACAATTACTAGCTCATGGCCATCCGTGTTTCACCCACACCCCTCTCACTTCCTCCTACATTTTGTTCCAAAGCAAATCCTAGACATCCATAAATATTTCAGCCTGAATCTCTAAAACATAAGACTTTTTGGGGGCCGAGTGTCTTTTCAAGCATTTCCTGAGACTGCTTGTAGAAACATTTGCCAAGAAAATGTTCAGATATTTTATGGAAAGCTGTGGTTTTTTTGTGGAAGGGTTGGGGGCTAGGTCAGAGGTGGGGTTCAGGCAACACAGGAAAGCTTTGCCTAGCATGTGAATGGCTTCACATGCAAGCAAGCGGCCGCTTAGTGAAAGGCAGTCCTAGCCTCAGTGATGCTGCACTTCCTTTTCTTTTTCTTTTTGAAGTAAGGGTCTGTTATGGTTTGTGTCTACTTGTCCCCTGCAAGCCTCATGTAGTTATGGGGTAGACACAGCTGGAGGAGCAACGAGTGGCTTGAGGGGCGGGGCCGGAGAGGCACGAACCCCTTTAAATTTGCTCCCTTGTGCTTTCTCAGAGGCATGGAGAGGGTCATCCTGGACATGGCAGTGCCTTTTTTTTTTTTTTTTTTTTTTTTTTGGCAGAACCAGGGATTGAACTCAGACCCTTGTGCTTGCCAAGGAAGCGCTTATTCCACTGAGCCATCTCCCCGGCCCCATCCTCCAGTGTCTTGAAACCTCTAGTAACTGTGAGCTAAATAAGCCTTTCCTTCCCTCATTTTGAGTGTTGGGTATTTGTCTCAGGAACGAGAGAAGAGTAACTGGTACAGGGTCTCATCCTGTAGTTCAGGCTGGCCTTGAACTCACTGTGTAGCTCAAACTGGCTTTAAACTCTCAGTGATCCTCCTACCTCAGCCTCCTGAGTGCTGCGGTTTCTGGTGTTCACCACCTTGCCCAGCAGAACCAGCTCTTCTGTTCTTGGACCATGGTCTTCATGGTTAGCTTGCTCCGTGTTTAGTGACTTCTTGCTGCACATTAATGACACCAGTACTAGCAACTCAGTAGAAGTGGCCCCTGTGAGCTACCTGTTGTGCCTGCCCTATCTACAGAGTCCTTTTCCAAAGGCCATATTATTCGGACTTGAACTTATGGAGACTGCTACGTCCCTTGAAATAGAATCTACATACCTGGTTGTACCCCAATAATTCCGGACATAGCACTCAGCACTATGGTAGATGCTCAGAGAATAGTTGTTGCACAAAGGAGCAGAGGAGGGAAGAAAGAATCATTAATTGGTTTAATGTCAGAACTTTAAAAATGGTTAAATGGCACCATAGATCATAGAGAGTAAAAAGAAAAGAAAAAACCTCTGAAGAGGTAGAATAATGCCCTCCCCCAAGATAGCAGCATTTCAGCCTGAGAATTCTCTTTATTTACATGACAAAAGGATCTACATATGTGTGAAAAAGTTAAGGATTTGTGAGGAGATGTCCTGCATTATGCAGATGAATTCACTATAATGACAAAGGTCTTTTTTATGTGTTAGGTTTCTCCAGTGGGGGTGGTACAGCACAGAAGCAGAAACAAGGTGTGTGTGTATGGGGGGCTTTATTAACTCTGAAGACATAGAGAGGACCAAAGGCAGGGAGACTGGGATCCTCTGACCTGAGACAGAAAGGCTGAGACTTTAGGGACTTCTGCCAGGGACGGAGTTTGAGGGGCGCATTCAGGGACACACAGAGAGCTGATTGGAGACTCCCTCATAGGGGCGGGAGAGGTGAGAGGAAGTTGTATCCAGGGCTGGGGTGGGGAAGGAGGAGGAAGGTAAGCTGTGTTTTGGGGATTCAGCCATATTGAATCAGGGCCATGATAATTTAGACTGCTTCCTGTTGTTTCAGTTACCTTTTAGTCATTGCTGAGAAAAAATACTTCACATCCAAAATAAAGGAAGGAAAGGTTTATTTATCTCACAGTTAACAGAGGTTTCACTCCATACTCAGCTGGCTCCAGTGGCACAAGGCAGAAGGCAGCAGTTCATGGTGGTGGAAAACAGTGAAGAGCAGAAGAAGGAGCAGCAGCTGCAGCCTCTATCAAGCCTCTCTTCCTTCTACGCTGACTGAGAAGACCAAAGCTCCTCCAAGGGAGTGGTGGTGGCTGCAAATATCAAGCTCCTCTGAGGAAATGGCATGCAGAATCCTTCCTCAACCCCTTTATGTACCCTTTAAGTGCTGAATCACTCTAGGGCAGGACCCCATGCCCCAGGGCATAGCGTAGAATCGCCAAGTCAATCCAGCCAAGCCTTCAACTTCCAAAGTTGACAAAATGTATCACCCACCACAATCCACCCCTTGTCAATTTGTTAACTAGGCAGACTTCTTTAGACCAGTCTCCAGATACATAGACATGCTTATTAACATTTCACAACTTCAACATTACACACAGGTTTAACTATTAGTAAGAATCACTATTAAGTCTATCAACATTATATTTCATGAGAACTGTAACAATCTGCCCCGGCCCCCCAAAGACGCATGCATCCTTAGTGCAAAAGATACTTTGTCTGTAAGAGTTGCCAAAGTTCTGCTTCAGCATTGCTGAAAAGTCCAAGTCCTAACTCTCTTTCAAGATCTAAGGTAAACTCTTAACTGTGAGCCCCTATATAAATAAAAAGTTAAACATTTCCAACATTTAAAGGAGCAAGATAAACATTACCATTCCAAAAGGCATACATAGCAGGGTATGAACTATTGGGACCAAAATACAGAAGGGCAAATGATAAGTCCTGTAGTTCCATGTGGAACATCCAAAGCAATCTGTCATGAGTTGTGAGCTCCAAAAGCCATACGTGGCTCCACCCCTATGGCACTTGTGCTGGTAGCTCCCATGGCTTCTCACTGGGGCTGGCTTTGCTCCCTTTTTGCAGTTTTCCTCAGACAATCCATATTCCTGGCTTTTCCAGACTTCTAGGGATTCCATTGAATGGGCTTGTCACTCACAGCTTTACATATTGCCCCCCTCCAAGGGCATACTGCTTGGCCTCCCAAGCCTTCTGAAATCTAGGTGGAAGCCTTCTTAACCTCAGAACTCCTGCATTCTGCATGCACCTAAAACCAATGCCATGTGGATAATGTCAAGGGCTGCTACCAGTTGGAGCAGTAGCCAGGCTTTCTTCTCTCTTGGCTTTGGGGGTTGAGTACCTGGATCACTGAGTACTCTGACCCTGATTCTTAGGAACAGATTCTCTATACCACTGCCATTCTGGAACCTGCTATGGATGTCGCTTCCATTTCTGGAATATGGGGCTCTGCTCTTCCCTCCTCAAAGCAAAGTCCCTTGCCCTTGCAATTCTGAGGCTGCAAAGGGCAGAGATCTCCAGCCGTTTGTAATGCCCTCGCGACATCTCTTCTAGTCTTCTGTTCCTCCTGACCAATGGAGATCTCAGCTCTATCTTTGCAGTCCACAGCTTTCCTGGCACTTCCTTTCTGGCCAAACTCACAACATTTTAAAACATTCTTCTGGGCTATTTGCCCTTGATTCTCAACATAAATCTGACTATAACTGGCAAGATAACTCAGTGGTCTAAAGCACCTACTTGGAACAAGCTTGGCAAAGCTACAGGGACCGCGGTTCAATCCCCCAGCACCACATGCCAGCCAGCCCGCCCCCTGGTGGGATGAGCTGGCCACACACACACACACACACACACACACGCATGCACGCACACATACATAAAAATAAAAAAAGTAAAATAAAAGAATAAAATAATAAAATTTAAAAAAATAAAGCTCCTGCTTAGGTAAGCATCGGCAAGTGTACAGGGACAGCAGTTCAATCCCCAGGACCACATACTATGCCAGCACCACCCCCAGAGTGGGCTGAGCCAACCACAACAACAACAACAAAGACTGACTAAAAGTTCCCAACAATAGCCATGATACTGCCTCAACATTTGACTGTCTTGAAATTTCCTTTGTCAGATTAACTAGCCCACTGCGCTTAATATCAGTCTCAGGTAAAGTATCTAGACACGAGCAAAATGCAGACAAACTTTCTGCCAAGCCACAATACAAATCATCTGGAGTCCAATGACCAATGCAGTCCTTCTCGGCAGAAACCTCCCCAGCCAGGTCTTTACAGGCAGGATATCTATCACCTTCCTGGTCTTCTGAGCTCTGACCAGAATCTTCCACAAAGAACAACCGGCAGTGTTCCAGAGCTTCTCTTTCAGGCAACAGCTCTGATCCTTTCCTATTCTTTTCCCACAAGCCATTTGCAAAAGCTCTTGAACCTCTTGGTCAGGTATAGTCACTGCAATGATCCCACTTCTCTGGTACCAAATTCTGTCTCAGTTACTTTTTACTCATTGCTGGGACAAAATACTCGACACCCACAGTTAAATAAGGAAAGGTTTATTTAGTTTACCATTAGTAGAGGTATCAGTCCATACTCCCCTGGCTCCAGGACAGAATAGCACACGGCAGAAGGCAGCAGTTTATGGTGGTAGAAACCAGCAAAGAGCAGAGGAAGGAGAAGCAGCTGTGGCATCCATCGAGCCTGACTTCCTTCCACACTGACTACAAAGATCAAGCTCCTCAGAAGAAGTAGCACACAGAATCCTTCCTCAACCACTTTATACACACACACATGCACACACCCACACGTGCACACACGTGCATGCACTTTAAGTGCTGAGTCAATCTAGAGCAGGCCTTCTCTGCCCTGTGGTGGGGTCCCCACACCCCAGGGCATGGAATCACCAAGCCAATCCAGCCAAGCCTCCAACTTCCCAAGTTGACACAATGTATCAACCACCACACTGCTGAATGGGGGCATAGTCTTGGGGGAAGGAGGTTGGCAGGATGATGGTTTGTGCCCAGATAAAAGCTAGTGCCAGGTGTTTCAGCTAGGACAAGAATTTTTTTTTTTAAATTTTCTTTTTTTTTTTAAACATTTATTTATTTATTTATTTATTTTGTGTGTGTGTGTGTGTGTGTGGCCAGCTCAGCCCACCAGGGGGCGAGGCTGGCTGGCATGTGGTGCTGGGGGATCGAACCGTGGTCCCTGTGCTTTGCCAAGCCTGCTCCAAGCAGGTGCTCTAGACCACTGAGCCATCTCACCAGTCCCAAGGACAAGAATTTCATCATTATGAAAGCTTGCATCCGAGATTGGAGAAATCTTGTGTGGCACCTGAAAGTCCTCTGGACAAATAGTCCGCAGTCTGGCCAATGTTTCTGTCTATTTTGATTTTTGTTTTCCCTAGAAGGAGGCTCTAAAGTAGGGATTGGAATGTATGTACTTATTGTACAGTAATCTCAAAAAATACCAATTGGACAATAGGGAAGCAAGACAACTAAGGTGTTATGGATTGAGTTGTATCTCATTCTCCAAAATTCATATATTGAGTTCCTAACTCCCAGTACCTCACAAAGTGACCTTATTTTTTAAAATAGGGTCTTGGGCTGGGTAGATAGCTCAACAGCTTAAGCACCCGCCTGGAAATCACAAGGTCCTAGTTTGATTCCCAGTACCTAAGTAAAATAAAATAAATTTAAAAGGGGGTCATTGCGGATATTATTCATTAAGTTAGGGTGAGGTCATACAGGAGTAGGATGGTCTCCTAACCTAGTATGATTGCTGTCATTATAAAAAGGCAATATTTGGGCAAAGACCTGCACACTAGGCAGACACTATGTGAAGACTAAGGCAGCAATCAGGGGATATTTTTACAAGCCAGAGAATACCACAGATTGCCAGAAAGCTACCAGAAGCTAGGAGAGCTCATGGCTCCTTCCTGCAGGGCCCTCCATGAAATCCACTGTACTGACAGCTTGCTCTCAGTCCTCTGGCCTCCAGAAGTGTAAGACAGAAGTTTCTGTGGCTTTAGAAGAACTATGGCCTACAGTATAGGACATACTCCTCAAAATTATCTTGCCAGACACAACTCAACAGTAAAGAAAGGGAGCTGGGAAGATAGCTCAGAGGTCTAAGCTCCTGCCTGGCAAGCACAAGGACCTAGGTTCAAACCCAGGCATCACATGCCATGCTGGCCCTGCCCCTGGGCACACTGAGCCAGCCACCAGAGACCAGGCATGGTGGTGCACACCTGTAATCCCAGAGCTGGGGAGGCTGAGACAGGAGGCTCACGAGGAGTCTGAGCTGTGTAGCAAGACACTGTACCAACTAATAAATAAAAAGAAGTAGTATACAATTTTAAATGTACTGTAGTTTAAAAAAACAATAAAAAAGAAACAATATAAAAATGAGCAAATATTTGAGTGATTATTTATCCAAAAAAATATACAAATAGCTAGAAAGTACAAAAAGTGTCTGACATCATTCATCTTTAGGGAGATGCAAGTCCAAAAACATTTTGTGACCACTAGGATGGCTATAATTAAAACAAAGATTTGTTTTTTTAAAAAAAGACTATCATAAAACGTTGTCCTGAACCAGCGGGTCAGTCTGTGAAGGTCACCTGGGAGAGGAGCGGGGAATTGAGGAGGGGACAAAGGACAGGAGATGTGAGAAAGGAAGTCTCGTTTATTCAGGGGAGGTGCTGGGTGTATATAGTGGAGGCATAGGGAAATGACGGTGGGCGGGTAAAAGGCCCGAGAAACTAGGCAACCAGGCTATGACAGGAAGTCCCACCTCCGGGGCATAGCAGGAGACTTATGGGAAATAGGCGGGATAAGAAGAATTAGGAGCTTAGCTCAGCAGAGGTAGGGGAAGAGGAACCCAGAAACCCACTTGCAATAGGATTGGAGGCCTGGAGTTATTGTGCCTCCCACAAAAAGTGCTAGTGACAATGTGGAGAAACTGTAACTTTAATTCATTGCAGTTAGAGTGAAAAGCAGTAAAGCTGTCTCGGTGAAGTTTTCCAGTCCTCAGAAAGTTAACCTAGAGGGCTGGGAATATAGTTCAGTGGCACATGCACCTGCCTAGCAAGTGCAACATCCTGAGTTCAACTCCCGGTACTCCCCCCAAAAAAGAAAGTTAGCCTATGAGCCAGCACCTAGATATTAGATAGCCAAAAGAATTGGAAAAGTGTGTTCATGCAAACACCTGTGCCAAAAAAAAATTTTTTTGGTGGTTCCAGGGATTGAACTCAGGACCCCGTGCTTGCAAGGCAAACACTTATTCCAGAAAGTGATGTTATTTTAAGATAGGGTTTTGGGCTGGGGAGATAGCTCAACAGCTTAAGTACCTGCCTAGAAAGCACAAGGTCCTGAATTCAATTCCCAGTACCTAAGCAAAATTAAATTAAATTAAATTAAAAAGGGGTCATTACAGATATAATTCATTAAACTATCTTCCCAACCCCACAAAAATGTTTATAACGGCATGTTCATAGTCTGAAGTGGAAAGAAGCAGTGTCCATTAATTGATGAATAAACAAAATGTGGTATGTCTATGCAGTGAAATATTTTTCAGCAATATGAAGGAATAAATTAATACTATAACCTATGATGTGGCTGAATATTGGAAATATGTTAAGTGAAATAAGCCAATCACCAAGGACCACATATTTTGTGATTTTGTTTATATGAAATTTCCAGCAGAGGCAAATCCATAAAGACAAAGTAGATTAGTGCCTGCTGAAGGAAAATGCTAGTAATAAGTATAATCTTTTTTATGATTATTGTTTTTGATTGATGTTGTAGAATTAGAAAGTTCTGATCATATAACTACGTGAACATATAAAAATTTTAAAAGTGAGTTTTAATTGCACCTCAATTTTTAGAATAAGGCAAAAAAACAAAAACAAAAACAAAAACCCAGGTAGCACAGAAAATAGAACAACAATAACAACAAAAAGGCAGAAATATATTTTAAAATTAGCCTGCCGAGAGAAGGAGCTGAATATATGTCTACCACATCCCGACACTATTGATGTTGAGGTGTATTAATTCCCTGAAATCTGTGGCTTTCTTTGTGGACTTCAGGAGTGAGGGAACGCCCTCAGCAAAGATTTGCAAGCCCAGACACTCAGAATCTGGGTCCAGATAATTCAGGAACTGTTCATTTCACAAGTGTGGACAGCTCCTTATGGCTCATGGACAGAGCTGCTAGCCGTGTGGCGGTATGTGAGACTGACCTCTTGCTGTTCTGTCATCATGTAAGGCTCTGAACGTGAAAACTGAAGCACTGCAGGAACTTTATAAGAAACTTTTGGGATTGAATCGTTTTGAGATTATGCATAGTCTCCTTAGCTGCAGACAGTAGAGATCAGCCCTGGCTAAGATGGCCATGATAAAAAGATGAGACAGTGGTGCCTTGGTACATATTCTTACCAATAGGCTCCTGGAAGTGCTGTGAGTACCAAGAATGAAAAGTGCCAAGTGGTTTTGGCTGTGAAGGTAGTGAGTCCCATCAACATGTATCAAGTACCACACTAGACTAGTTTCAAAGAAATAGAGTACCAAGGAGCATCTGTAAGAACAAGTGTGGGTGAGGATGTGGAAAGACTGGAACCTTCATTTCTGCAGGAAGAAAAAGACTTAATGCACAGTTTAAGTGGCTCAAGACTTACTGAAAAGCTGGAGAATTTGGCTTGAACTATGAGAAGTAACAAGGCAAGATGCACTATCGGGACTAAAGCTCAGGTCCCAGTGCGCTGTAGGCACTTCCATGGAAAGCGCCTCTGTAGCAAGCCCCTCTGTAGTGCATGGTGTCCTCTCCTACAGTGATTTCTACAAGGAGGCATTTAAGGAGGATTTTGCTTCAGGGCTACCTGAATCCAAATGCACACTCTTTCCTCTGTGAATCTACAATTTCCTTGTAAGTAAAATGGATATATGGTGGCCAAAAGACAACTGTGAACAATGATGTCACAAGGGATTTAAACAGTGCCTGTAAGTCCCAGATGCAATTTAAGTGACATTATTATAAGATGCAGCTGTAATCTGCAATCACATCTGTGTGTCAAGCTAATTGTTGAGGTTGCCAGGCAGTTGTGCTTGCCAGGTACAGTGGTCTGTGTTGAGCAGGTAAATGATTTACCCCCAGAGTCCACGTCCTCAAACCTTTATACCTCCTGTCTGTGGGCTGATGTCCAGCTGGCGTTTTCTGACCCAGTCTGTCAGCCTCCATCTCAGAAGCCTGGCCTTGTTTGCACCCCGTGGCTCTATGCACTATCAGATTCTCCTTCTTCTTAGTCAGCTTTATCAAAGAACTTTCAATGTTAAGCCACTCCCAAAAGAGCTTATACTTTGGGTCTCTTGAGACTACTTGGGTTGAATTTTTTTAATTGTACAGATGCAATTGGACTACTTGGGACTACTTCTTAAAATTACTGAGAGGGCTGGAGAGATAGCTCAGCAGTCTAAACATCTGCCTGGTAAGTGCAAGGACCTAGGTTTGATCCGCACATGCCGTGGGACCCCATGCAGACGAAAGTCTCCAAAAAGTCCATGTGTTAAAGATATGGTCCCCAGGATGGAGGCATTGGGAGGTGCTGTGGATTGTCAGGAGGTAGAACCTTATTACAGGTCCTTAGGTCATGACAGGCATGCCCTTGAAAGGGACTGTGAGACTGCCTAGATGGTAGACTGAAACCTATAGAACCATAAGCTAAAATAAATTTTTTCTCTATAAGTTAATTGCCTTAGGCATTTTGTTATGGTAATTCAAAGGTAACTAATACACTTGTTTCAATTTGTGATTCCATAATGACATACTTTTTTATATGTCATAGAATAACTTTTCACATCCTTGTATTCCACATGTATGTCTTCTTTGCTGAGGTGTCTGTATTTTGCTGTATTTTATTTTATTTCACTTTGATAGGTTGAATTTTTTTAATTGTACAGATGCAAGGGCAAGCAGAAATGACAAAACAATACCCAGGATTTGGAGGCAGATTTATTTTACACCAACACCCACTGATTGGGATCATTCAGGCCCTGGTCTCTGTGGTCTAGAGCTTTCTATGGGATGAGCAAGCGGAGAGTACAGAGGCAGAATGGCCTGTCAGTTGGGGATTGGTTCTTGCCATATGCACCACAGCGACCAGCCCTTTCCAAGACACAAAAGTAACAGATCTGTAACTGAACTATTGCCTGGGCAGCTGACCGACTGAAGTAGATTGGCGATGGGGGGGTGGGGGTGGGGATGTGACTATCTTCTGCTACGCAAAAGGCACATTGTACGTAAGTTTAAAAATACAAGGAAAATGTAGGGTGCTAAGAAAAGAAATACAAAATAAACCTGAGACACAAAAGCAAAAATTCCATTGTGTGAATTGAAATAAAAAGTTATTTCACTGACCACAAAAGTATTATTTCAGAATATTAAAGAGTCTTGATTCTGACACCGCACAAGACTTTACTTATTCTTTAATGGGTGTGACTCAGTCTCACAGGACAGAGGGACATGATGGCAGGCAGGGTCTGAGCTGTGTCCACGTAGGACAATGCCAGGAGACATCACCATCTCTCAGTCCTGTGTCAGCCATCCCAAGGCGTCACCGGTTCAGCTTTCAGGGAGACGAGTCTCCATCTCTGCTCCCAGATGACTTTCAGTGAGGGTTCTTCCCCGTTTGCAAAACAGAAGCCAGAGTTCTGTGCTTTCTCACTGTCCTGTTTTTCCTCTGACAAAAGCAGAAGGTTTTCTTTCTAGGGAAGTGGAGAAGAAGGTCTCCTCTCTAGGGATGGTGGAATCGGAAGAGGCTCGTTTAACCCTCCTCTTGGATGAGCCCCCTTCTTCAGATCCTGCTTCCGATTCAGGAGGGGAGATGACACCGACCGTCTGACAGACCTGCGGTGTGAGGGCCGCCCTCTGTGCTGCCGCATGAACACTCAGGAGCGTACTGGCTCTTCTGCTTCTTGAGGGAACATTTTGAAATCCAGCAGCCATGTCTCAACCCAGGCAAGGATGAATGAAATGGTGGGCAGCAACAGGCAAACTTGCACCCCTTGTGAGGAAAACTTGGGGAGGCTCGCTCCGGAGGGCGGGAACAAAAGGGCCTGCTGCCCCCCGCGCTGTTGCCCACCAGTGGCGCAGCCCACACACAGCGTACCGGAGGACCAGCGCTTTGCTCTGGGAAACTGCCCAGAGGATCGCATAAAAATGAGAAGCAGAGTATCACACTGCACGACCTGCTTCTCAGCGTGTTTTCAGTGTCTGCATTCACATAGAACTCTGTTATCCACAGTAATGTGACACACAAGAGGCCCAAGGCGACAAACAAGCAGAAAGCCCTCCTGACATCGGATATGCCTTTCTTCTCCCTTCCTTCCTAGGACTCTCTCCGGGCCCTGTGCTGCGTGGCATTGATGGGTGGACATCGCGCAGGACCTGCAAGATGCGCTCCGCGAGCCTTCTGGAAGAGGGATCAGCCCAGGGGAGGGCTGAACGAGCCTCTTCCAATTTCATCATCCCGAGCGAGGAGACCATCTCCATTTTTCTTGAAAGAAGGACTTCTGCTTGTATCAGTGTTTTCTTAAAGGGGATCAGATCCAACCCAGGAGGTAAAGCACAGCCTGTGGCTTGCCACCAGCTGCCTCTTGTGCTGTCTTTTAAAATAGGTTGTTGGGCCAGGCCAAATAACTCAGCGGATTAAAGCGCCTAAAAGCAGGCTCAGGAGCTAGGTTTCAATCCCTAGGCCTGCCTTGCCGGCCCTGCCCCTGGGGTGAACTGAAACAGCAATTGAGACTGGGCGTGGTGCTGCGCGCCTGTAATCCCAGCTCTTGGGAGGTTGTAAACAGGAGAATCACTATGAGTCTGATCTAGTAGTGAGACTCTGAACACCCCATGGGCCCTCCCCCGTCCCCACGCAAAAAAGGGTTGTTACAGGTCTGGCGAGATAGCGAACAGCCCCTGCTTAGGCAAACACAGGAACTGGGTTTGATCCCCTGTACCACATACTGCCCCAGCCCCGCCCCTGCAACAAATACATAATAAATAAAGAATAAGTTGTTGCTTTTTTTTTTTTTTAATGTATTGGGTCTCCCTAGCAGCTCGGACTCATAGTGATCCTCCTGTTTTCAGCCTCCCCAGCGCTGGGATTACAGGTGTGCGCCACCACACCAGGTCTCAGTGGCTGGCTCAGAGCACTTGGGGCCGGGGCTGGTGGGGCATGTGGTGCTGGGGATCAAATCCTGGTCTCTGCGCTTGCCTAAGCAGGGGCTGTTTGCTCAGCTACCTCGCCAGCCCTGGGCTGTTGCTCTTTTACAGTTGCGTTCTAAGAGTTGTTCCTACATTTTGGACATAAGGCATCCGTCAGATGACGGGCAGTTAGTATTTCCCCAGTGTGTGGCTCGAGTTTTCATCCTGTAGACAGTGTCTTGCAGGGCAGAAGTTGTCACCATTAGGGAAGCCCACCCTGTATCTGTCGTGGATTTTGTTTTAGGGATTAGATCTCAAAATTCATTACCAAATTTGAGGTTCAGGATTTTTTTAAAAAAACTTCTCAACTGTTAGATAGTATCATTGTTGTAAAGACTGAGATGGTTACTTAAACCATTTAATTTATTCATTTCAATGCATAAAATTCCACTCAAGTAAATTTGTTCCCATCCAAGCACTGCAGGAGTTCTTAATGCCGCTGCGTATTCTGTTTCAAGGTAGTCCCTTCAGTAATCAGTGCGGGAGGTGAGAGGTGGAGGATGCTTGGCGACGTTCATTCCACGCAGCTCTGCACTGCTACAGACCACCGGGCCTGCTTCTGCAGTGGCTCTAACCTGACAGTAACATTTTCTCCTGTCCAAACCAGAATCAGATAAACTATCTCCATTCCACAGGTTCCGAAGTTTCCGGCCACTGTTGATTTAGTAATTTGGCTGATTTCCTGCTGTTAACTCACAGTCAGGTTTCTTCACTTTCCTCACTCTACTGCTCAACAGGACACTTGGGTTTCTTGTTTATTATTTCCCTTGAGACAAGGTCTCACTATGAGTTGGCCTTGAACTCCTGATGTAGCCCAGGCTGGCCTTGAACTTGTGGTGATCGTCCTGCCTCAGCCTCCTGAATGCTGGGATTACCTGCATCACTATGCCTGGCCTGTTCTTTTTCCTTGAATTCTTGAATTTCTTGAATTCAATGAAGTATTTATTGAACAAATGCCAAATAAATGATCAAGGGAGTATTTTCATTTGAAAATATAATAACTTCAGATATTCAGAAGAATCACACAAAGAATGAAAAGATTTGTTCCACATTTCTTCAACAGGTAGAACTTGAAACATAAGACAATTAGGCAACCAACAGGTTGAGGAGGCTGTACCATGTATCACTTCTCTCAGTAGCTTCTTTCCACACAAAATTCATTCCACTTTTAACTTCCCCTTCTTCTGAAAAGAAATATTAGAACTTGGCATATCACATGAACACCCTAAGTTGCAGTTTCATGGCATGCTGTCCTCTGCTAGTGCTGGATATACTCATACTATTGAGGAAAAGACACCTAATGGTGCTGGGCATGGTGGCACACACCTGTAATCTCAGCACTTGGGAGGATCGAGTAAGTTGGAGGCCAGCGTGGACTACACAATGAGCTCAGGGACAGCCTGCATAGCAAGATCCTGATTCAAAACAAATACCAACAACAATCTGATGGTAACCAGCTAGTATTCTCAGGAAACCATTTACTTGCTCCTCAGCTCCCTTTCAGTGATGCCCAGGAGGCAGGGCTGAGGGAGCAGGGGCAGGCTCTGATAGGGAGTAAACCTGGTAAAGGACATGTGCAGGGCGCCTGCAACTGGCTTTCTGGGCAGAACCGTTCTTGTGGTGGAGTCTGCTCGCCTTGCTTGTTCTGAGGTAGCTTTCAGGCCTCTTCTACAAGAATCCCATTCAAGTTCACTGGGAGGATGGAGGTGTAGGCTATTAAGATCAAGGCAAAGGCTCCATCCTTGTTGGTCTCTGAGCACTTCTAGGGTTGGCTGGACTGCCTTGTTTTGCTGGTTGGGCTTGGGTGGTCACATAGATCCTGAAAGCCGGGCCCAGACCATCCCCTATGTTTTTGTTATTCTTACAGCAGATTTGGGATATAGCAAGACCTGAGGTGGTTAATTTATTTCCACCAAATTATTGTTTTGTTTTTATTTTTGGATACAAGGCCTCTCTATGCAATTCAGACTTGAATGATCCTCATATCTCAGCCTCCCCATGGCTGGGATTACACCATGCCTGGTTTCATGGCTGGCACAGTGTACCTGGGTTTTTAGGGGGCATGGAATGCAATACCGGGATCAAACTTGAGACCTTGCACTTGTGGGGCAAGTGCTTACGCTGCTGAGTTATCTCCCGAGCCCACCACCAAATTATAGTGAAAGTTGCCAAATTTAGAAAATGAAATGCCTGATTATTATGGCATGAAATTACAGACATTTTAAGATGAAAACACATGTAGAACATACTTTTCAAGCATATTTGATCCTGGCACTTTAGGAAATTTTTTTACCTAGTAGCCAAACTCAGGACCTCACACTTGCAAGGTAGGCGCTATGCTTCTGAGCTATATCCCTGGCCCAGGAAAACATTATTTAAGCGTGCAATGTCCATGCAATGACATAAGATGCTTCAAGACATACTATGAAATGACAAAAAGATGCTTCAAGGTATATTGTTAGTGACAGAACAGAGGATTAAACAAAGTGAAGACAGAGTGGGAAAGGCTTTAGTGAAAATAAGAACTTATATTTATACTTCATTGTATCTGCACAAAGAAACTCTAGAAGAAGTTGCTTCTGGGAGTTAGAATGAACTGGAAATGGCATTTAGAAAGTAAGGAGAAGAATTTTCAGCATTTTTATTTTTTAAGCATTGAATATAATAAAAACATTAAACTTTGAAAACAAAGGATAAGGCTGGGGAGATAGCTCGGCAGTCTAAGCACTTGCCTGCCAAGTGCAAGGACCCAGGTTTGACCCCCAGTACTGTACACTGTGCCAGCCACCGAAACCAGGCATGGTGCCGCAAGCCCGTGATCTCAGCACTGGGGAGGCTAAGACAAGTGGATCACTGTGAGTCTGAGCTGCATAGTGAGACCTTGTGCCAAACAATTAATTAATTAAACAAGAAAGGAAAGGAGAAAAAGAAAGTGCTCTTAGAGACCCTTAATTGTAGACCCTGAAGAGTTTCCTCCAGCACTCTTGTTTTACTCTGACTGGGGCCCATCTCCTCCCTGTGACTTCAGTCTCTTTCTCTCCCACCCCCTCTCCTTCTCTCATTCCCATCCTCATCCCCTTTATCTTCTTGGCCATTCTCACACTCATCCCATTTCAATCCCCTACATCACCATCCTCATCCTGAAAACATAAAGGATTCAGTTAATTGGGAAGTAGAATGGTACAGCAAAGAGATTTCTAAGTTATTTTGGAGGTAGAATAAGTGACATACTTGGGGGTACTGAGGATGACCGGGGTCACACTGAAGTTGAGGAAAGGAGCGAGACACCTGAGAGAATGTCTAATGTGGGCATGGACCAAGGAAGGGGCTTAAGGAGTTCCAACATTTCACTTGGAGAGTCATGGCAATTTTGTGTTAAAGAGCAGCACACTGATGGGTAAAAACCCACATCCTTTCTTTAGAATTATTTCTATTGATGAATGACTAATTTTAATTTTATAAATTTTATTCTATTAAACAATGAGTACTTAATTGGAAAAAATATCAAAAATAAAGTATTGAATGTTTAATAGTTACTGAGTGTCTATTAAAAAGCATTAAGGGGCTGGGGAGATGGCTTGGTGGTTAAAGTGCCTACCTGGCAAGCACAGGGACCTGGGTTGGATCCCCAGTACCACATGCTGCGCCAGCCCTGTGTTTAGCCAGCCAAAGAAGCCAGGTGTGGTAGCACACACCTGTAATCCCAACTCTGGGGAGGCTGAGACAGGAGGATTGCTATGAGTCTGAGCTTTATAGTGAGACCTTGTATCAAATAAATAATTTTTTAATAAAAAAGCATCAAAACTTTCATCATCAACTGTTTTTTGGAGTTTCTTTGCTTTTTATTTTATCGGAGACAGGGTTTTACAATGAACTCAGGCTGGCCTGGATCTCACTTTGTAGCCCAAGCCAGTCTCAAACTTGAGATGACCCTCCTGCTTCAGTCTCCTGAGTGTTCAGATTACAGGTATACATATTACTATATGCCTGGCTGTTTATTGGCTTTCAAACTCTAAAGAACAACAACAGCAGAAATAAATTCCTGTATGCACTATAATGAAAATACCAATAGAACTCTATCAAAAAAATCTTTGCTTCAGTTATGACACCTAAGGCAGTCCTCACACATGACAACAGCACATCCTATATACCTATTGTTTATACTGACGACACATGTGTTTTGTTTTCCTGGTCTTTTTATAGGACAGTCTTGACATCCTGCTGGTCTCGCTATTTTGTCAGGATGTCCTATCATGCTATATAATGCTTAGTTAGCAGGAATACAAAATATAAATAAGGTATTAAATTCTTCATATGTATTGTACATTTAAAATAAACATTAACATTTTCACATCAGCTGTGTACTTGTTTACAAAAACTAAAAGATAACATCAAAAATAAATTCCTGGGCTGGTGAGATGGCTCAGTGGTCTAAAGCACCTACTTAGAACAAGCTTAGCAAAGCACAGGGACTGCAGTTCAATCCCCCAGCACCACATGCCAGCCAGCCCCGCCCCCTGGTGGGCTGAGCTGGCCACACACACACACACACACACACACACAAATAAATAAAAAGAGAAAAAAATAAAATAAATTCCTATGTGAACTACAGTGAAAATGCCAATAGGACTGGGCAACCAAAATAATCTTCGCTTCTGTTGTCACACCCAAGGCAGTTTTCACAAATCAAAATCGCATGTACCATGCCCAAGTATCACTTCCACCAGTAGTGGGTATGTTGCATTTTCCTGGTCTTTTTTGTAGTGCACAACTGACATCTTTTGGTTTCCTTGTTGGTGTAGATGGTCTTGGGGATGCTGCTCATGCCTGTTCACCTGGGAGCTCCCCAGTGTGCTCCACAATTTTTTTGCACAGTTCCCTGGGAAGAAATATTTTGCTCTTCCTCTGTTGTAAATGGTCTTGCATGAGTTCCAGCCCCAATCTTCTCAGAAAATTGCTCCATGGTATTTTGTACTTCTCATTTTCTTTGAAAACTCTCAAACTTCATGCTACACGTTTAGGATTGAGTAGAACAACCATTGGCCAATGTTTTGTTACATCATAGTTGTTGCATAACTCAACATCTACTCCTCCTTTGATTTCGTTGTAAAAAGTTGCCACCTCAGGCTTCAGTTTTATCTTGGTTTCTCTGTCAATTTTCTCATCACGGTGCAACGTTGGCATCAGCAGTGCCAGTTTGTTTTTCTTTGCCATCTATGAGGCCAATGTTATATCTTCCTGAAATCCAAATTTTTTTTTTTTTTTTTTTACACAATTCCAGTTTGTTTTTCTTTGCTGTCTATGAGGCCAATGTTATATCTTTCTGAAATCCAAAACTTTTTTTTTACACAATTCTTTGTTTTAAGGCTTTGTACTTCTTTTTTTTTAAATGTAATTTGGTAATTTTTTTAAATGTAATTTCACACTACACAGATCAGACTTATAGTGATCCTGCTGATTTCAGCTTCCAGAGCACTGGTATTAGAGGTGTGCACCACCACACTCAGTCTAAATCACCCTCTCAGCATGCCCTGGGGGGCGGGGCCAGGACGGCACACTGGGGATTGAACCCCAGTCCCTGCACCAATTCTGTTTTAAAATTACAGCGTTTCATTTGGAAGTCTTGCTTTGTTCCTTTGCTGATCGATTTGTGCTGTGTTAACAAATGTGACATCAATTAGAACCTGGTAAACTAATGGTTGAAGGTCACATTCTGATTAGTTTGGGAGATGGGAGCAACAGGTATGTTCTCAACTTCATTTGATTGATTACGATAGGAATAAAGCCCTGGTTGCGGAGTTCTAGGGTCAATTTCTAAACTGAAAGTATGTCTTCATATTATCTATTTGGGCATGTATTTTATATCATATTTTGAAGGTTTTTTTTTTTTTTCTATCTACTATCCAAAGCTACAATGACCAGGTGTTTCATGTGTCCTTGTACTGAGTGCTACTTCTACAAGAAAAGTCAAATGAAAAAAAAATTTAAAAACTAATCGTAGGGTAGGGGGGCAGCCCTGGAGTAGGGGCGGCAGCAGTCGGGGCAGACTTGGCTGTGGTCACTGTGGTGCAGATGAGAAGCTACTAAAGAAAGTTCTTGTGGAACAAAAGTAGAATTATATAAGAACATAATGGATGGAGAAGAGAAAACCCACAGTGGCTGTGAAGGCCCGGATGACATGTACGTCAAATTGATATCTTCTGATGGTCATGAATTTATTGTAAAAAGAGAGCATGCACTAACATCAGGAACAATAAAAGCCATGTTGAGTGGCCCAGGTGAGTTTGCTGAAAACAAAACCAATGAGGTTAATTTTAGAGAGATCCCTTCACATATGCTTTCAAAAGTCTGCATGTATTTTACCTACAAGTTACGCTACACTAACAGCTCCACTGAGATTCCCGAATTTCCCATTGCACCTGAGATAGCGCTAGAACTGCTGATGGCTGCAAACCTCGTAGATTGTTAAATAAAATAAATTATAATAAACTGTTGATTTTTCAGTATTTAATACTTGTAGTTCAGTTGGTAATTTTTTCATATATAGCATGTTGTCTGAATGCAATTGAACTATAAAGTTAATTGCAAAGCAGATTATGTTTTTTGCATTAGCAGAGTTGACATTTGTTTGCCATGTCAGCAAATTAAAGATGTTTTCACAAATAAACAGATATGCCAATTCATAGGTGGTTTTGCCTTCTTTTGGATGTAACTTTAAGATTGGATGTAACTTTAAGATTACCTTTTTTTAAATAAACGGTATTGTTTAAGTGTATTGTGTTTTGTTTATTGTTGCAATTTAAGAACTTAATTTAAAAGCAATTTTGGAAATTTACTAGTTACAATACAACTTCTGGGGCTATAATTATTTAATCTGTAGCCAGATGTCAGCAAGTAAACTAAATGACTTAATAATAGTTCGGTGTATTGTGCATTTGGGACAATCCAAAGTGCTACAATCTCATCTTACTATAAAGCTCCCTTTATAGTTTTCATTCATCCCTTACACTCCTTTTTGAATATACTTCTGCTTGTTTACATGTGTATGAAAACACTCACTATGGACTTTTATCTAAATCTTAAAAGCAAGCAATTCTAATTTTCTTCCACCCAACTGAAATGTTATAAAATTGAAAAATGTAGAGATGCAATGAAAATTTAATGATATACTTAGATATAGTACATGAATCATCTAATAATTGAAATAAGTTCCAGTAAACATACTACCATCGTTTGTTCTGGAAAAAAAACTAATTGTAAATGTGAGAAATTCAACCATGAACATTTCATGGGTCGAACCTGCCTGCTGCTGCTTCAGAGCTCCTGTGCACACCTTGCCGTCTATCTGCAGGTGGGGAACATGTAGATCGCTTCCTGTTCAGCTACAGCTACTGGGAGCCACACCCAGATTCCATTATGGCAGATTAGATGTTTTGCAAACAGAAGAATGATGTGGGTGTATTTTACCCCCCCCCCATGATGCTCAGGGACACATATGCAATCCATGGACATTGTGTGGGTGAAATCTCAATTTGATACTTTTGTACAGGTGAAAACACATTGTCATTCATTGTATGAAGTGGGTGAACACAAAAATTGTTTCCTGTATCTCAGGCACGGCTACTGATATGCACAGCAGGCTATCGGTATGCTAGAGTATATAATTTCATTAGACAAGTATGGAATGCATTATGGTACCCCTTGATAACGCCCATGAAACAAGGTAGAGGAGAAATATCTACAAGTAAAGAAGAACCAGGAGAAATTTGTGTCCCAAATGCTAAGGGAAGAGAGAATTTTAGGAATTGGGGAGTTTGTTTTTGGTGGTTGATTGTGAGGAAAGATGCAGAGATAAAGGGTAGACACAAGCTGTCTGGCTTAGAGGTTGGGAGAAATTGTTCTCACCCAAGTACATATTTCTGTTTGGGTAATTCTGCCTCTCTTGAAAGTCCAAGAGATGAGGTAAGTAGTTCTTCCTGACTCTGAGGGTAAGAAGTTGTACCCATGACTCAGACTCAAAGAATATTTGCTCCCACTGAGGACTTGGATTGTTTTTTTTTTTCAATAGTAAGGAGTCCCACATGGATTTTTATTTTATTTTATTTTATTTTAAATTTATTTATTTATTTATTTATTTATTTGTGTGTGTGTGTGTGTGTGTGTGTGTGGCCAGCTCAGCCCACTAGGGGACGGGGTTGGCTGGCATGTGGTGCTGGGGGATTGAACCGCGGTCCCTGTGCTTTGCCAAGCTTGTTCTAAGTAGGTGCTTTAGACCACTGAGCCATCTCACCAGCCCCCCACATGGATTTTTAGATCTCATTCTCCATATTCCCCATGATTAAGCCAATCAGGACACTTAACACTTTCCACAAATGCCTCATTGTCTCTATTTGCTTGCTTGTTTCTTTTCACTCAGTATACCTGCTGGGGCGTTGATATTTCCACGGATCATCCTGTTGATTGCCATGGTCCTCCAAGGCTCAAACTCATCCCACAGCTTGTTGTGACCCCACAAATGGGCATGGTTCCTTCTGATTCTAAAATGCTCAAAGCACATTGTACCTCCTTATCATTTCCCATCACATGACACCGTTCAATTAGTTATTTGTGTATTAGTCTTCTTGCTCCTTTTTAGGGTAAGCTGCTTCCTGGCTGATTTTCTTCCCCAGCAGCACTCACACAGTACCAGGATCTACACGTAGGATGTGCTCAGCAAACATGAGTTGAATTCACAGTGAAGCGAACAGGGTTTGACTTACAATGGAAAATGGATTCATAGGGACTGATCGACAAGTGTGCAAGAGCTCTCTGGAAATTATTCTTCTAGGCAGGTACACATTCCCAGGGAGTCATGGTGGCTTTGTCTATCATGCTGATTGGGGAGCTGAGGAAGTGAGAACAGTCACAATCATCTGCATACTTTTCTCTCCCATCCAGGACATGATTAACAGTTACAGATACTGAACCACTGCTGCACACAATAGGGATTCTGTAATGGTGAGGAATCACAATATTCAAAGTAGGCAAAATGGTACTTAATTTGACTCCATTTACATGAGGCCGGAACAAAGGCAAATCAAAGCCCTGGTGTCAGCACTGCGCTTGTGGGGAGGTGGAGGGGGAAGGCCACAGGGGCTTCTAGTTTTCAGCTTCTGGGTCTGGCTGGTAGTTACATGGGTGGATTCACTTTGTAATAACTCACTGGGTCACACAATTATTAGTTGTATACATTTCCTTAGTTATGTTAACTACACTCATTTTTAAATATATATATTTTATTCATTTTAATGAGAAAAAAAGATAAAATAGCAAGGAAACTGTTTCAAAACAGGTTAGTAGGACAGCTAAAATACTCTTACTACATTGCATATTGTTGTCTTCATAGTAGTCATTCAGGGGAAAAGAAAGAGCAATGATATCATGTCTACACAATGTTAGTATAAACCTTTCTTCTTATTGAACTGAGAAAGTAGCTGTATATTTATCCTATCATATATTCCACTACAAAATGGTCCTTTATTTATATCCCCTTTTTTGTTTTGTTTTGTCAGAGATGGGTGTTTCACTGCAGTTAGAGAAGCTGTATTTGGAGAAGTCTTTAAAGGACCTTTTCACACTTGAAGCCAGACTAAAGGTTGTAGGTACCTGAATTCGGCAAAATAACCCAATATAGCCCAATAGTCAATGTTATAGTGGGTTACTCATTTAAAGTTTGTTTTAAAAACTTAGTTGTGCATGTGTCATGGCCTAAAACATTTATAGTGGAAAACAAAAATCACTGAGATGTTTTATACGCTGAAGTTTGAACTTTAGTAAATGTTTTAATGAAATAAAATCAGTGACTACAAAAATCATCTTTTTAATTAATTACCAATGAAGCTGGGCTCATAGCAAAACACAAAAAGACAAAAGAAAGCCAATTGTGAACAATGTTATAGCAAACTACCTCCTTCAACTGCCGATTTCTGGCAACCTGCAGGGCGAGTTTTACAGTGCAAATCTATTTGTAATTTTTTAAAGTTTCTGATTACATGGTGTGTCAAGGAAAAGCAGCCAACAGGAAGGAAATGAAATTATTCTCAGCAGCACAGAAACAATGTCTTGTGTTATTTCCTTATTCCATTAGGCGAGTGGAGTTAGGGTAATCAAAACAAACATCTCGAGAGCCTGACTTTATTTTGCACAGGTTTATCTTTACCCATGATAAACACAAGATACTTAAGAGATGAATGGAATGCTTAGTTAACATCATTCCAGGGAGTAAGATTTTTGCTGGAAGTTGCTAAAACGAAGAGGCCCAAGGAGTTATTCTTTTGTGCCTTGTCTTTCTATTCCAGCAATTAATGGTAATTTTTCACTTGAATTTTCTAAATTCCTGGAGGCCAATATTCCAACTTTTGGAAAACATTCCTTTCAGTGATAAAAAGCACAGGGAACAAAGCAGTGGCACAGCTTAAAGTCTAGCTTTTGGGGTAAGAGTCAGCCCAGGGGCCTTTCCTCCACCTTCCCATTCCCTCCTTGCCCTCCCTCTTTCTCAGGCCAAAGCCTGTGTGTAGCTGTGGCCAGAGGCATCGCTTTTTTTTTTTTTTTTTTTTTTTCTTTCTTTTTTT
>NW_004524631.1:6464509-6475607 GCF_000260255.1 Octodon degus
TCAATTTGCTCCCTCTCTAGAACATCATTTAGTAGTCTGTGTAGGCTTGGCTTTGTCATCATGAAATTCTTTAGTTCTTTGTCATGGAAATATTTCACTTCTCCATTATACTTGAAAGAGAGTTTTGCAGGGTATATATCAGTCTGGGTTGCAATTTGTTTTCTTTTTTTTCTTTAATTAATTTTATTGAGAAAATAATTGCAGTGAGACAGTTTCAAAACAAGTTGGTAAGAGAGTTACACCAATTAATACATTGCACATTGTTGTTTTTGTAGTAGTCATTCACAGCTCAAGATGCTGACATGATATCCTGTCCAGATACTATTTGTACAAATCTTTCTTCTTATTGAATTAAGAGAAAATGGCTATATATCTATCCTAACAATTACTATTTGTTTTCTTGCAAGGCTTGAAGTACTTTGCTCTATGCTCTTCTTGCCTTGATGGTTTGTGAAGAAAAATCTGCGGTAATTCTGATGGGTTTTCCTTTAAACATGATCTGTTTCTTTTCTTTAGTGGCTTTTAGTATACTGTTCGTCTGCTGAATTTCTGGGATCTTGATTATTATATGTCTGGGTGTGATTTTAATTGGGTTGATGTTATTTGGAGTTCTGCATGCTTTAATTACCTGAATGAGATTGTTGCCCCATATTTGTGAAGTTTTCTGCTATTACTTCCATCCATATTCTTTTTATATCATTTGTATTGACTCCTTCCTTCTCATTGATGCCTATTAGTCTCACATTGTTCATCTTTGCATCATCTTGCAGGTATTGAATTATTTTTTTCTGCATCATAGTTGTTTTTAAGAGATCTTTTCTTATTTTTTTCACTAGCTGCAATAGTGTCTTTAAGGTCTGAAAGTTCTTAAAGAATAAAACATAAGATAAATGGTTTTACAAGTTTGTGATTGAGGTTTTAAATTCCTGTATATTACTTTGGATCTGCTTCATGCATTCTATTTCTTTCCTATATTGCTTATTCAAGGATTCCATCATTTTAATAATCTGCTCTATTTTTTTTATCAGTGTCTTCTTTAGAAGCACGTAGTACTTCTTTCATTATAGTTACCATTTCCTCTTTAACTTCAGAAATTATTTCTGATCTAATTTCCTCTATACCTTTTTTTTTTTTTAAATTTTATTTATTTATGTATGTGTGTGTGTGTGTGTGTGTGTGTGTGGCCAGCTCAGCCCACCAGGGGGCGGGGCTGGCTGGCATGTGGTGCTGGGGGATTGAACCGCGGTCCCTGTGCTTTGCTAAGCTTGTTCTAAGTAGGTGCTTTAGACCACTGAGCCATCTCACCAGCCCCATCCTCTATACCTTTCTGCAGTTGTTTCTTTACTTCAGACGCTATTATTTCAGAGATTTCAGGTGTGTGATTTCCAACTTCTTCTATGCTAGTGTCTTCTGCATTTGTTCTGGGTGGGCTCAGGGCCTGAGACTGCATTTTGTTCCTTCTCTTTGTCATTTTCTACAGCACTGTCTTCTGACCTCTGGTGTAGAGCTTAGATAGAGTTATTACCTTAGCACCAGGTCAAGATCTACCATGTTCAAACTTGTCCAAGTGAGTGTGGCTTGGATCTGGTTGCTATGCTCCACTTCTTCCTGTTGTAGCCCTTGGAAGTGAGCCCACTGTGTCACTCTGGCAAGATGTTCTATTCCTGAATCAGCTGGGTGGGTCTTGCTTCTAGCCTCTTTGCAGGGAGTTCTGTGGCAGGTTCCACACTGGGCCTGGACTCTGGGTCCAATGAGGATCCAGCAGGCCCCAGATCATCTCACTCACACACCGAGCCTGTGCTCTGGGTCAAATATTTGCAGGTTTTTTTTTTTTTTTTTTTTCAGTATCAGGGATTGAACTCAGGACCTTGTGCTTGCCAGGCAAGCACTTATTCTCAAGCCATCTGCTTTGTGCTTGACTTATCACAAACCTGTAGGCACAGAGGACAGGTTAGAAGATGGAGTTTTTCCTGCTTTGCATTTATACCTGAACATGCTAGCACTTTGCTTCTTGCCTGGATTGTGAACCCTATCTGCAGGCAAGGACTACAGTTCCTTATGTTTGCATTTTTATTGTTCAGAATATAGTAGAGGCTCAATAAGTGGTGGCTGGATGAAGCAAGGAAGGGGATTTGAATCAGGTCTCCCAGGGGCCAGGGAGATAGCTCAGTAGGATAAGCACTTGACCGGCAAATGCAAGGATCTGAGTTCAATCCCCGGTTCCGCAAAAAAAAAAAAAAAAAAAAAAAAAGAAAGAAAAAAAAGAATCAGGTCTCCCAGCTGTCCAGATGATCCGACTTCCGAGTGCTGCAGAGACCCGTGATTGCCTCTGGAGAAAGCAGTCATGGTCTCTCCTGGGAGTCTGAATGGCACTCTTGTGTCACTCCCAATCGCCACACACACCCGTCTCCATCTGCATGGTGTTAAGTAAGTATGGGAAGTGGAAATGGGACTAATAATTTGAGTTTACTTACAAGAGTTCATTCTCTGCCACTGGGAAATCACTTACATAGAATTCTGCTTTGACACTGAAACAAACATTCCATGCTCCTCTCAATACATGCATGATATATGACCACCAAATATCCAAATAATAAAAAGGAAATACTGTAACACCCAACCTGCTAGCCTGCTAGATGTCTGATATGGGTTTATGTTCTCTAGGATTGAAGAATGAATTCTAGAAATAGAGGTTAAGGGCAGAAAATATTTATTAGGGAAAAGAAACATTTATTGAGGAAAAAATTCTTCTGCTTAAGAGAGACAGAAGAGGTCCCAATTGAGTTGCCAAGTACCCCTGCTTCTCAAGGGAGTTTTATAGAGCAAAACCATGAGGTGAGGTGGGTCTTGGGGGGACAAACTATAATCAGCTAATACAAGTACAGTCATTTAGGTAACATTGATCCAATGGGAAATCACAAAGTGGGTATGAGGTGGAACAAAACTATGGTCAAGCAATAAGGTTATGAGTATAATCACTTAGGTAATATTGACTAAATGAGGAAGCAAGTCATGTAGCAAGTGTACATGGAACTAATGGGACTTTACCTGAAAGGGAGGTTTTGGTTCCCTACCCAAGGGGATTCATACCAATTTAGAATACGAATTATTGCTGTTTATCCTTAGGAACTTAAGTAGGGTAATGGTTTTATCTTTGTCTTGAGGTCTGGCCTTTAACAGATGTGCCCCCAGTCACAGTTATAATGTACCACCTGTACTGACTCCTTTGGAAGACCTAACCCTGTCTCACTGCCTATAATAATTTTACCTTAGTTGTCCACAACACTCTCCAGTATGTCATTTTAGCTGGAAACTGAGGGAAGCTCCAGACATCTTCTGAGTTCTTGCATTTGTGTCTATTTTGCTGTCTGCAGGTTGTTTTTACAGGTTTTGACAAGATAGTCCAGGCCAGCGCTGAACTCAACTATGTAGCCCAGGCTGGCCTCAAACTTACAATGATCTTCCTGCCTCAGCCACTTGTATGCCAGGACTGCAGGTGTGCACCACACTGGCTGGTTATTTTTGTGGAGTTTTAAGATATGATCTTGCAGGGCTGGCCAGAAAGCTCAGCAGATTAAAGCACCTGCTTAGGCAGACACAGGGACCAGGGTTCAATCCCCAGCACACTGTCAGCCCCACCCGGGGGGGTGCACTGAGACAGCGATTGAAACTGGGCGTGGTGGTGCGTGCCTGTAATCCCAGCCCTTGGGAGGCTGAAAACAGGAGGATCACAATGAGTCCTATCTGTATAGTGAGACCCTGTAGACCCTGAACTAAATAAAAGAAAAAAAGTATGATTTTGTTATATTGCCTATGGTAGCCTCAAACTCATAGGCACAAACAATTCTCTGTCAGCCTCTGGAGTAGCCAGGGACTACAGGGTGTGCATCACTACAAAGGCTTCTGCACATGCATTTTCAGTAACACTGAGGGTTCTTGTAATAAGATTTGTTTCATGAACTTTCATAGTGTTTTCTCTGTGTAGCTCCTAACCGATCTTTACTGTCCAAGTGTGTCAGTTATTGTATATATAAAATGTAGACCAGTCTCTTAGGTTTGCTGCTCTTGGTCTTAGTTGTAGACTAATTTGCTTAGTATTGACCTTTTTGCTTTGCAGTGCAATGTGCCATAATTGTAAAAGGTGAAAATGTGTATCTGAAGACATAACAAACTATTATAAAGATCTTCCACCATTCCCCTTTTGTGAGACAGTCTTGCTATTTGTCCTGGCTGGTCTCAAACCTGTGATCTTCCCACCTTAGCCTTTTAAGCGCTAGGATCGCTACACCTGGCCTAACCTCTTATGTTCAGCATCAAATACAGCAGAATGTACAATATGATCTGTACTATGCATGTGGTGCACACGTAGTCTAAGTTTAATTCATTTACATTTCAAAGCTTGAAACTGGTGAGAATTTAAAGTCAAACATGTCAATAATTGGTTCTTCTGATAAAATTTGAAGTCTTTGTATTCACACATTATGTTCTCTTCCAGATTAATTTCTGTATAGTCTAATAGTGAGGGCCCATTTATGTAGTATGGCCCATTTATTTAGTATCTACTTCCCACCTCGGTGGACACACTTGTAGTGTAAAAACTAGATGGGCAGTTTTTGTGGAATGTATGCATGGCTGTCTCTGGATGATATGGTTAAGTTTCTGGTTTTGCTTGCTACTATTCTGATTTTTCTATAATGAAGGAAAAATTTTAATTGCTTCAAAAAGAATGAGAGGGTAATTGTGCAAAACCAAGAAATATTGGGAATATTCAGGTAAGTAGACGACCATGACACAGACATATTATTTTATTCCATGACTTCTCCCTCACTAACCCATTTCCCATGTGGATAGCAGAGTAAGATTTAAGAGCCCTGCAGAAGTGAGAGGGCTTCGATTGGCCTGGCTTGTGTGCTTTACTGGAGTGCAGTCTCCCTGGAATGGAAGGAAGGCTAATACAGAAAGATGTTTTTCCAAGGGAAGAGACTCGAGGCAATGATGTGCTTGCCAGTTTGTTTTCTAGCTGCATCTCAACTACGTTCAGCTCCTGGAACACGTGAAGCTTGTCACTGCTTCTTACTCTGCACATCTTGCCACACTGGCTCTTTTCTTAATACCTTCAAGATCATGAGATTTCTCTAGGGTGCCTTTCCAGATGTTCCCAGTCTTGGCTGGGCACTCACTTATGTGGTTTCATAAGCATGTCATGAATACTCTTTAACACTACATACAACTTTGTTGCAACTGCTTCAATGAATATTCATCTCTCTCACTAAACTAGCTCTTTGAGTTAGCATTACACTATGCTTGGTACATGGTAATTACTTGTTTGTTCAATGATTGAAAGATAATCTCAGTATTAGTAATTAGCATTCTATCACTGTGACAAAATACCTGAAGAAAACAACTTCCATGAGGAAAGGCTAACTTGGTTTATGGTTTCTTTGGGGTCTGTAACTTTGGGTCTGAGATGAGGCAAAACATCATGGTGATAGAAATTTTTAGACTGTTTCATTCATGAAAGCCAGGAAGCAAGAGAGAGTGATGAAGGGGTCAGGGACACCCTTCAAGGACTCATACCCTGATCTACTTCCTTCAACGCTCCCTGCACCCAGCCTCCCCCACTGGAGTACTCCATTTGATTTAACTCATCAATGGAAATGGGTGACTCCGCCTTTGAGTTTAGAGCCCTCCTGATCCAATCACTTGCCACCTGCCCCATCTTTGAACATCACTGCACAGGGGCCCAAGCCTTCAACACTCGAGACTTTGGGGATATTTCATGTCCATTCCCTAACAACACATCAGACTCTGCCCTACTTCTCACACACTGTGACACATTTCTACACTTTTTGTCTAAGAGTAATAAAGAATCCATTTTTTAAAAATACATAAGATATTGTGTCTGGATGTCCCCCCAAAGCCTCACAGGGTCATGGGGGTGGGCTTTTCAATCAGCTGATTCTATGCCCAAGGGCAGATATCTTCCATGCATTATAAGGGATGGACACATGACTGCTCTCCTTTCCTGTTTTTGCTGTCTTCTGCCACCAGGAACTGGTGCCCTGTGCCATGTGCCACCAGACTATGGACTAAGACCTCTACAAACTGTGAGCTAAATAGATCTTTCCTTCTTTAATCTTAGCTGTCAGGTATTTTGTCTCTGTAACAAGAAACGTAAGACATATACATTTCTAAAAACTTGCTAATTTGTGATGAGGTAGACATGAGATATTAAGTATTAAATTATGCTAAATTAGGCATTACTGATCTTTGAATATGATACACTCTTCAAACATTGGTGGATCCGATTTGGTAGATCAGAGGTTCTTGTAGGTCACACACCTCCAAGGAATTTAAGAACACAATTCAATAGATGTTAACACGGATGAGGAAAAATTATTTTCACTAGATTATAATCGAAATTCAGTATTTCCTTCAATTATAAATACAGACAACAACCCAAAGTTGTATTAGTGGTATCTTTGTTAATAGATATCAGATAACACTTTATCTTTGTTGCAGATCTTATTTATGCTACTTTAATGTCATTAGACCCCTTCCTAGATTAAACTCACACACATATTACTGTATCAGAATTTAACATATTTTGCTAAATTACATTTGTATAATTTTTTAATAATTCCATGTATTACACCTTTTTTTTCCTTAAAGAACATTCTTCCGAGGTTTGTTCATGGCACAAAAAAGTTAAAGTTGCTGGACTTGGTGGCGCATGCTTGTAATGATAACACTTGGGAGGCTGAGGCAGGAGGACTGTCACATGTTTGAGACTGGCTGGGGCTCCAAAGTGAGCTCAAGGCCAGCCTGAACTACAAAGTGAAACCCTGCCTCAAAAAGACAAAAAACAAAAAAAAGTTGAAGTGATGCAGGAATTTCTGTAAAATGAAATGAGACCAAATTATGATGATCTGACTCAGGAGAAACATAAACTGCTAATGAGATCATAGACTTTTTCAACATTCCTAAAACTACAACCCTAAGATACACCCTCTTGAAATTCTACCTGGACAGTACAGCCATGAAATTAGCTGAAAAGGTCTCCTGGAAAAGTTGAAAAAGTAGAATAAGTATATCTGGATCTACTCAAAAATGAACTCAATGCTACAAGTGCTTACAAGCTTGTTAAAGGAGGCAGATTTAATTTCCTTGCAGTCTTCTGCATAGATGACCACTTGAACGCAAATTCACATACCAGGACTCTCACAACATGCGCTGTAAAGCTGTGGTCTCCTTTCTAAAGTGTTTGGTGACAAGGATCTGACAAGTAAATTTTACTTGGTTTTTGTGGTTTACTGGCCTTCCAACAGGAAACAGTTCTTACACTGACAGTTGAAGCTACAATACAGTTGAAGTAAGGAAATGGGGGACACAGACAGGAAGCACACCAACTTCAGAAATTCCATGCTCTTAGCATTGAAACTAATGTTATCTTCAGATAAAGGAGAATGAGGTAGTGCAGGCTAGTTTGGGTGAAGTGGTGACCTCTCACTGCTGAGGCAGCTTTACTAGGGGAACAGCCAAGAGAACACACACCCTGACAATTGTCAGCTAGGACATGAGCTGGCCAAACCTATTGAGAAGCCAAGGGGCCTAGAGCCCACTGGCATAGTCCATTATGGTCAGCCTCCCAGGGCAGAGAGCAGTGGAACCTGGAGGGGCAGATGAGAGAGAACCCAGCACGTACGACAAACCCATCACAGCATGTACCACACTATTCGCTGGTTCAAGAGGGCAAACTGGATTTTTATTCAAGGCTGTGTCTAGTATGGTGACTACTCATTATTAGTGAATGAACACAGAAAATATTGCTCTAACAGTAAAAACAAATTATCTACACAAAAATGAAGATCTATTTATTCAAGACATAGTGGTTATTTTAAAAGCTACTCAAATGCTGGAATGTGATGCAGCAGTTTTTGTTCTGTAGGTAGATAGGTAAACACAACCTTATAGCTAAGTGCAGGCAATGTTTTGTGGGTTCCATATTTGTAAATTTGTCTATAATTTTGGTAGTGCTTTTGCAGCTATGTGTCGCATAGTAAGAAATGCAACTTGCCCACTCTCTCCGAGGTGGAACGAGGTTTTTATTCTAGCTCTCACACTTACACAAATGTCCTTTTTGCTCTACTTAATGCCATGGTCTTTCACTTTTGGGTATCAGGGGATTGAGACAAGATCTATGTACCCCAAGCTGGCCTCAATCTAGTTATGTAGCATATAGTGGTCTTGAACTTATGAACATCCTGCTGTAGCCTCCCCAGGGCTAGTATTACAGGAATGTACCATCACAAGCGAGTGATTTCACCTTTTAAATAGCCCGCGTATAGTGCTGAAGATAGTGTCTTATGTTCCTGAAGTGCAAAATTTATGTGATGTGCCTCTTAAGAGAACATACAGACGTTAGAATAGCTTCATTCAGGCATGAGTTACAATGATGATTGTAAGTTCATGCTAATGAATTGACAAAACATATTAGCTTCTTTAAAATACATCTTTAAAAAGTATATATATTACTTCACCAATGAAAATGTAACCGAAGGCTTGTAGACACCTAGCCCTACATCTCCCCTGGGTCCAGCGGTTGCTAATTCAGTGTCCACAATAACTTCATAGAAGCACTGCAAGTAACAAGAATCAATTGTACATGCATTTTTCCAGTTTCTAATAAGGAAAAGTTCAATTTATAAAACATACTAACTCACTTCTTTTCTCACAGTAAGATTATTTCCCCTAAGGGATCATCAAATATTTATAAAAACGAGTACCAATATACTATTGAGAATCCACACACAACAGGAAGCAGCTTTCATGACTGCCATGCTTCACATACATGTCTTTAAGACTAGACAGTACACATGTTATAAAGACCTTTACGATTATTATTGAGTGCCTGGGTATTTCATAGTAGTAAAAGTTAATAAAATCACTTTTAGTTCTGAAAAACACTTTTGGTACCATATTTATAATCCCAAATAAGTATTAATGTGACCAGTGATTAAGCAGCTCAAAAGCTACTTTTATGGTTTTTCACACAACTTCACTGTACATGTCTGCAAATGTGAGGAGAAAGTACCCAGGCACTGAAACCAATGAACAGTTGCAAACAGAAAACTCAAAATGCCTGCCACCTCGACAGCGTTGCTTTAACATCAAATAGCCACATGTCCGTCCACTTACAGGGAACGCTATAAAGAAGCAACCAAGCCATGTTTAATAAGATGTGTTAATGTATTTTTTCACAATTAGAAGAATGTAACACTTTTAGTCCAACACTTGCATGGTGAACAACCCAAAGAAAAAAGACCTACATACTCCACCTGTTTCAACTACAAAGCAAAATACTCTGTGACTCAAGGAAAATCATTTAATATTCACTATCAAGTTTGTAGAGTTTAACTCCAAGGAATGATTATGCTTGTAAGTAAACAAGGTTTTTCTAAGATTTGTAAGTATACTTTGTAAGACAAAAATCAAACTGCAAAACCAGTTTGAAGCAATTAGTCCAATGGTTTTCTATGTTTTCTTTTATAGCCTTTATTTTAAATTGCTATTTTAGAACAGTAAATTACCTTTCACAGCAGTGCCTCCTGGTCTGAAAACACAGTACTTCATTTCTGAATGCAAAGATTCAAAATAAATCAAAATGAACATTAAGGCGTACAAACAGCTACTTTAACTCTGCTCTTATTTGATAAGGATCAGTTTTTACTTATATTCAAATACATGGAATGTTGGCACAAAACTGAAGCTGCTGTAGAAAGATTACAGATGTTCCATGGGTTATCAAACTTCCATTTCTCTAAAAACATACCCTTACATGATCTTAATTTTACAAATTTAAGTGTGGAGAAATGTCTAAATAATAAGTAACAATTAAAATAAAATGTTTTATTTGTAAATTATGTACAGAATACGCTTTATGTTATGACAAGGGGAGGGGGAGAAAGAAGAGCTGTCACCTTCCGACCGATGCTCTTCGCTCTCCTGCTGGAGGTGACCATCTTTCTCTAAACCAAGTGTACAATTCAGCTTGGATTTCCTAAGTTGGAAAGGAGAATTTGTAGCTAAACCAAAAATTTTCCCGCACTGTGACCAGTTGGCCTTTTCCCATCAAATTTGAACACTGCTATTCAGAATCTTTAGAGATTTCCTGGTAGAATTTTACAATGAAAAACAGAAGTATAACTTCAAGAACAATGAATTTAAGTATTTTAACCTAAAGAAACTTGTGAAATAGCTAAATTATGAATAATCTGAAATGTTGGAGTTTATTCCTTTTGATTAATCTAACAGTAAAAAGCCATATAACTATGAAAAATGCCCTTAATCTAAAGGTCATTGTGGAAAATGCATCTTTGATAACTATCAAAATGAGACCTACTTACTGTAAAATTATCAAATGCATAAAACTTATTAATGGCTTTAGACTGTACCAATAATAGTACCAATATTCTATAAAATAGACTGAATAGAACTGTTTGGCTGTCAAATACTTTCAGCAAATGGACTTAAAGAATGCTACAAATGCACATGTACATTATGATGATCTGCCAACGTAGAAAATCCAACCTCTTGCACGTATTCAGCCCCCAAATTAGTCAGATTATGATTTTTCATGTGAAGATTTAGGTGTTTCTCCATCATTATCTTCTTCCTCTTCCTCCTCGTCACAATCCCCATCTGTTTGCTGTTCCAGTTCCTCTTTTGTGATCATTTCAAAATCATTCCCATTGCCACTACTGTGCTGGGACCTGTCATCTTCCCTCCGGTCACTGTCTGTGTCTGAATGCCGTTCTCCACCTGAGCCTTCTGTTCCATGATTTCCTGCTCCTACTTTTCCTTCCTCATCTTCCTTTTTTTCACTGTCTGACTTTTCCTCACTGTCAGACTTCTGCTGTTTTTTGGCTTCTGATTTTTCATCTTTCTTTAAGTCTGCTTTTGGTCCTTTGTATTCATGTGTGTACAGAGGCCTGAAGGAGTCAATGAAGCCCACATCAGCAGTCAGATTAGGCAGGAACCAAAAGTGGTGCCTTCCTCCAGTTATAAGCCAGATGATGAGAAAGAGGATGCAACGAGC
>NW_004524631.1:6476032-6491641 GCF_000260255.1 Octodon degus
TATATATATATATATATAGCATGCACGTGCTAAGAGCAGTATACTCTGTACACGGTTTCAGACAGGATTTATGTACTTTATAAGGTCACAGGATGCCAATAAACATAGCAGCTGGTGAGCATTCATGAGGTCATGGTGTAAGACAAGAAGAAAAACGTTGAGTAATTGATAAAGAACATAGAATGAAGCCTTTAGAAACAGAAAGCAGTGCTGCATCATGACTTTCCTAGGCACTAGATACTTTTGTTTCTATGGGACACATCCTCTATATACTAAAATTACACTTTGTATTATGGGATAGATGCAAATATAATACTGCATATTACTTAAAATATATATAATTAATATTGTTGATTTTAAAAGAATGAAACACTTCTGTGGGTCCCTACATATATCATGAGCTCACAGTATACACTTTTATTCTACCTGAAGGCTAGGTCAGCCTTGGATAAACAATACTAGCATTAGCAAGTTTCTATCTTCTAGTCCTTTTTATAAGTAAATTACTTAATTTTTATTTAAAATCAGCTCTTTCAATACTAAGAATACAAGCCATAAATACAACAGTACACACCTGGACTCCTAACGTCCTGGAGGCTGAAGCAGGAGGATCACAAATGAACCCCAGCCTGTGCACCTTACTTAGTGAGACCTTGTCTCAAAAACATTTTAAATAGAGATGAGGATGGAGCTCAGCAAGAAGGCCTTAGGTTTAATCACCAATGCTAACAGAAGCAAGATTACTTAACACATTCATGTTTCGCTTAGAGGTGGATCCAACCACCAATGGAATATGTAGGACTGCCCCATTAAGCACTGGCACGGGACAGTCATACACGTAAGGCCCCACTGTGAGTGGGTTAAACATGAATGGGCTATGAGGTTACTTTTTAAGAATAACATCACAAACCTGTGGGATAATGAAACATGAATTTAACAATTTATAGTAATAAAAAATAAGTTACAATCTTTTGATACAAATAGAAAAGGTGAATTATGTTTGAAATTATGGTTTCAGAATGTTACTGCGATAATAAATCAACATTTAATGAGGCTGTACTTTCTTTCCAAACGCTTATGATGCTATATATTTTTAAATTTTCTATCTTTTAAAGTATTTGTCAGTTTTTTTGAGACAGGATCTTTTTATTATTGCATTACGTTTTTCCTTTTTTCTTCTTTTTAAATACAGGCTCTCATTATGTGGTTGAGATTGCTATGGAGCCCAGACTGGCATTAAGCCTGTAGCAATCCTCCTGCTTCAGCTCCTGAGTGCTAGGATTACAAGTGTGCACCACCATGCCTGACATTATAATCTCAAAGGTTTTATAGGGTTGTAAGACAGATGTTTCAAAGTAATAAAATCTTGAATCAAAAAAATAAAAGCAATATAGAAATGATGCAAAAATTGATTTTTTTTATCACATAGGAACTGGGCATAGCAGAATTGTAACATGCTTTAATTTTCTCCCGGTGGTATTGTATTGACAGGAGCAAAATGGGAAGAATCATAAAAATCTATGACATGTACTGTCAATAACAAATATTTAGAATTTATACTTCATACAATATAAAAATAATAACCAATGTATAAGTGGCTACAAATTTAAATCACTATATTTTAAAGAATATATGGGGTTGTGTTTTCTAACAGAATCAACATGACATAATGGGTTTGCTTCCTACTTTAATTTACAAGACTGATGCACAATGTATATTTAAATTCATAGGAATTTAAAATATTTTAAGAACCACTGAAGAAATTATTTTAAAAAGCAAAAGAATATAATAGTCATATTTTGTTCTTACAACTGGCTTAATTAAAAGAGAAGCATGTAGAACAATGCTGTTCAACAAGACTAAACCTCACAGGTCATGGTGGTGCACACCTGTAATCCCAGCACTTGGGAGACTGAGGCAGAAGTTCAAGGCCAGCCTGGGCTACACAAGTAGAGTTCAAGGTCAACTTACACTACATAGTAAGACTGTCTCAATTTAAAAAAAAAGAACTAAACTTCTAGTGAAGATTTTCAAGGAGTTTCTGAATTTCAATGGTTTGAGAGCCACTACTTTTATATCTATCAGATTAAAGTTTACAGCTTTTCTTGTTGATTAACATCAATACTAGCTACTTGTTTAACAGCCTTAGATAATCATTCTTGGCCTATGATTATGCTTGTGTCCCCTGCAGAACTAGTAGATTTTCCCAAGGTAACTGAGCTACAAAACAGAAAAAAAAGAAAGAAAAAAGGAAAGAAAGAAAGGTAGGTGAGGTCTCACCCAAGAGTTATAGATCACAGAGAGAGAGAAAAAAAAAAAGGAGGTCCATGACATGATGACTGAAAAAGATATTAGACAGGCTCCTGGGTCCATGGATAGAGTGCCCTGCTGTCAGCGTGAAGAGACATACAGAGAGAGACTGCTCCAAACTATGGAGTAATGCAGTATATATGACATATCACAGATTCTTAGAATAGCGTGTACCCAGTTCAGATAATCCTAGTCAAATTATGTCCTCTAACAATAGATATTAGGTTAATAATGCAGATATTGTTTTTCCTTCTGTAAGTATTCTTCAGAACTGGCAGAAAAGTTGATTTGCCATTTGGGAAAAATAGTCAAACTTCATACCACCTAATAATATAAGCTGAACAGACCAAAGAATTCAATACAACTAACCCTAGGCAGCTCTAAAACTGAGAAAAACTCATGTCTTTCCCAAAGTGAAAAATTAAATAACGGTTGTCTGGCCTTTAAAGACAAAATCTTCAAAGACTAGAATTTTAAGCAAAATACTCTGTGGAAAAATATAGACACATATAACTAAAAAAATTAAAACCGTAACAGTCACCACTATATTTGGGTACCTCTCTTTCCACCAGTTAAATCTTTTGATGTTAACATCAAACAAAATTGCCAGGTATGGTGGGGCATGCCTGTAATCCTAGCACTCAGGAGGACTGCTGCACGTTTGAGGCCTGCCAGGGCTACAAAGGGAACTCATTTCAGTCATCCAGAATCAACTGTGTAGTGAAACCCGGTTTCAAAAAGACAAAATAAATAAACAAACAAAATTTAAAAATCTTATTAAATAGGCCCAAAATTTCTCACTTCATTTACTGTTAAATAGTGATGAACATGTGTATATATTTGTTATCTTTTATTCTCCTTGTGAAGGATCAAAGATTGGTCACATCCTCTACTATTTAATATTCCAAATCCTCTCATGAACTGGTAGAGGAGTATGTGAGAATTTTCATCTTTTGTCTGTCCTGGTTGTTTGTTGCTTGATCTGTTTTTGAAGTGAAAAGCTTTTTTCTTAATTCTTACATGATTCATATCTATTAGCCTTTTTTTGTTGTTGTTGCTTATATTGTTTGTTAGTGAGGATTTCAGTCATCCAGAAATGTAAAACAAAAAACAAAAAACCCAAACCATTTGTTTTCCTGTTTGATTTTTAAAACTTAATTCCTTAACATATCTAGAATTTAACCTGAATAAAAATTACTAATTTTTCTTGAAGTGACAAATTGCTTAGAACCATTCTCTAAACATACTTTATTTATTTATTTGGTGGAACTGGGGATTGAACTCAGGCCCTTGTGCTTGCCAGGGAAACACTTATTCCATTGAGCCATCTCCCCTGCCCCACTTACACATAATTTAAACATTTAATATAAGTTGCATTTACCTTACCTAAAAATATAAAAATTAATTTACTGAAAATATACTTAATGACTAATAATTGCAAAAAAAAATCTTTGCTAGAGCTAATTTTTAAAGTACCTCTATTTGCAGATTTAATAACATTATTTTGAAGTAACCAAGATGAGAAATTTCAATGTCTCAGTATAAAAAACGATAAACAAGGTGATGGATACATTAGTTTAAATCATTCCACACTGTACACATATCAGAATAGCAGTGTACCCTATAATGGATGCAATTACTTACAAATCAAATGTAGTATTAATAAAAAAACTGTAAGAAAAGATATAGTAAACCCCTTTTCCTCACATTAGAACCAATCCAAATCTGACTCAAGTTTTGGGATTTGACAAAGAATATAGGATGATATTTATTGATATGGCCACATTAATTTTGCTATTCAGCTTTTGTGAAGCTCCAAATTATAGGCCAACTGCTTCATATTTACCTTACCAGGTTAGTTTTATTAATAATACTTACCAACAGCAAGGAGAAGAATGCTGGCTACAAAGCAGCCTGCACCCACACTGAGGTAATAAACACCCACTCTCATTTCTGTTGGCCAAAGCGGGAAGAGGGTGGCTGCTATTACTGCAATCACTGGAACAAGAAATGATGTTACAGGTAACTTAAAATAAAAATGTAAATTAAAATAATAAACACAGACTTAGGGGGACAAACTCCAAAACAAATAAATATAAAAATCACAATTTTTAAAAATAAAAAGCAGTAAATTATGGGTAGTTTATGGGTATCATTATTCAACTTAATACTTTACCTTCTTCTTAGACAATTTTTAATTTAAACCACATTTAATTAGAAAAAAATGCTGCCCAAAAATTCAAAACTGTTACTGAAGCATGGTTGCATAGGCCTGTAATCCCAGCACTCAGGAAGCTGAGGCAGGAGGATTGCTGTTGAGTTCAAGGCCAGCCTGAGCAAATTACTTCATTCTATTAAGGCTCTTACCTTATATTTAATAAATGTCTATTCTTCTTAAATGTTCTGAGAATGAGACAGTATGTAACTTAGAAAAGCAACTAGTAAATAATCAGTAACTTTTATTAGTTATTTGGGCTTAACAGAGTTTCAACTCATTCTAAAAGAGTTGGGCTTTTCTGCTTTAGTTTTTGTCATGCTAGGGATTGAACCAGGAGTTTGCATATGCTAGACAAGTGCTCTACCACTGAGCTACTTCCCCAGCCATTTTTAAGACAGAGCCACATTAAGTTGCCTAAACCGGTCTCAAATTTATAATCCTCCTGTCTCAGCCTCCTCAGCAGCTAGGATTATAGGCATGTACTGCTATGCCAAAGAGTTGTTTGCACTGAGATCCTATGATATTATGTTGGCCAAATTTATTTTAATCTTTTTTTTTCTGTTTGCTAAATCATTTTTTTCCATCCATCACTGCCTGCCTTAAACTTAGGAGAAATACACACTTATATTAAAAAACCAAACCAGAAACAAATAAAAAAGTATTTGTTTGTAAAGCTACAGAATATATCAGAATAGCAGTGTAAGATTAAGTGCAGATTAAGTCTTCATCCAAATTCCTATTTTACCTCTCAAGGCCTAATTAAACTTACAGTATATTCTCAGAGACTTACTATGATTAAACTAGCTACACAGATTTTTTTTTTTAAGTATAATAATGCAATTCTTACTCTTGCAACTTTCTTTTAATATTCTAGGCACCTTTCAATTAGTACAACCCCTCATTCTTTAAAGGCTGTATAGTATGCTATTACTCTATAATTTATTTTACCCTTCTTTTATTGAAGAACTTCAATTCTTTTTGGTTTTACCCTATACTAGACAATACTAATACAAATATCCTTGTACAAGTAAATGTGTGTAAATATGATTACATAATAAGCAGGTGCTTTAATCCACTGAGCTATCTGGCCAGCCCTTATAAATACCTTTTTTAATGTACTACTGGGGACTGAATCCACAGCCTTATGAATGCCAGTCTGGTATTTAAAATTTCAAAGATAGGGCTAGCCAAATAGCTCAATGGATTAAAGGGCCTACAAGCAGGCGCAGGGGGTCAGGGGTTCGATCCCAGGGCCTGCTGTGCCGGCCCCACCCCCAGGGTGCATTGAGACAGCAATTGAGACTGGGTGTGGTGGCGTGCACCTATAATCCCAGCTCTTGGGAGTAGGATCTAGTAGTGAGACCCTGAATACCCTGTAGACCCCTCCCTGAAAAATAAAAAAATTAAATAAAATAATATTTCAAAGATACTATCAAACTGCTCTCCTTAAAACTGAAGCAGTAGATATCTACCAATTATAGAAAATGCTGGTTTTTCTAAAACCTTTACTGTCAAGCTCTGTAATCCTCGTAATCACTAGTGCTTCTCTGTATATTTATTGAAAGTATTATTTATGATTGGTCACTGTATTTCAATGTCTATGAGTTACCTTTACCATTTTTCTACCTAACTGCTAAGCTTTTAATTTCTTAAATCTTCATTTTACTGTGTTGTAAATATCTTTAACATTTATCTTCTGATTTTAGAGTATACTCTTTAAGCAGTAATTATTCTGTTAAATTTAGAAATATTTTCCTTTGTGGTGCTACATTTTTTAAATTGTACTTACATGTGCTACTTACCAAGAATTAATCCCATGACAAAAGTTTTAATGTGAACTGGGTCATAGATCCACACATAAACCTGCAAGAATCAAAGAATCTCAGTGTTTATATGTTCTAAGGTCACATCAGAAAGTAAACAGTTTAATTCTGTATTTTAGGTCCTCTAAAGCAGTCATCAACTTCTTAACATACAAGAACTTAATCTCTAATGTAACTAAATTCAAAGACCCTTCCCTTTCAGTACAGGAAGGGCTTCTACTCAGCTAGAAAATCACATTCTACAGCACACTTAAGCACATCTGTATATATATTCAACAATCTGTTCATGTGTAAATCACTATTTATTCAATGTAACAACAAATAATCACCAATCTTTTTGTCCCTAATGATGAACCAGCTAAGAAAATAATTAAAATATATTCCAGGCAGGGCACAGCTCTAAAATTTACCCTTTTTTCTCTTACTGACGATACATGAAGAGCCTTTATTAAACATTGTATTTGGTGAATATAAAGATTCTATGACTCCCTATATTAATTATTTTGCCCTCTCCATACAGGGCTTGTAACCTACAAAGAAAGAACTACTGTTTCAAAGCTTAAGTTGCTTTTAGCAGGTTATTTTTATATAAATAATTTTTTCAGCATTCAGATTAAAACTATACTCACTCATCATCCATTATACTCTTTTCTTTAGTTCCCATAAATAACAGTACTTTTCATTTTGTAGCTGTATTTTTACTATGACTCTTTATTGTTTCTGACTTTGTTCTTTAACACCTGGGTTCTATAGCAATCACTATTTTACTCTGTACATTCTTCCTGGGAATCAGTTCCACAGACATTTCTCCTAACAGTTAACATTCCAAAATAAACCTTGAAAAGGACATTTCTAAACTTTGAAAGCCTTGGGGTTCTTGGAGCTTTCCACAGAATGAAAGCTAACCTTTTCAGGACATCAACCATACATGCAGCATTTGCTCAGCCTGCTTCCTTATTTTTTTAAATTTTTTTGTGTCTTAGGGAAGGGTCTACAGGGTGTTCAGGGTCTCACTACTAGATCAGATTCATAGTGACCCGCCTGTTTGCCTCCCAAGAGCTAGGATTACAGGCACGCGCCACCACACCAGGGCTGGGGATCGAACCCCTATGCCTGCTTGCAATGCTTCCTTAACGTCCATGTAACTCCTCTGTGGTACGCTAGGCATTCTGCTATCCAGCCATGTTCAAAGCCCAGCTTACATGTCCAGAACCTTTAGGCCTCCCCTGTCCTTACTGATTAAATTAACTTCTAAGTGGTGTACTCACATAATTTCAATAATAACACACGGTAGTTACAGTAACATGTTTAAATGCTTGCATCTTTAATAGACTGTATCTCCTTACAGAGAATTTTGCTGGTATTTACCATGCTATTCCCAGCAGCTTATAAAAATGTCTACTGTACATCTGATTCTTGCTCAATGCTTAACTGAAGGCACCTCAGTTCTTATCTTGGGAAATACATATAGTCTTCTCTTACAGTGTTCTTAACCATTAGAATCACTTGCGGACACTTCATATAAAAATACCTCTCCGGCTAGGCATAGTAACGTATGCCTGTAATACCAGCACTAAGGATGCTGAGACAGACCTCTGAGAGTTCCAGGCCTGCCTATACTACACAGTATTATTGCCAAAAGAAGGAAATAAGAACAAAAAAACCAACCTCTCAATCCTGCCCCTGTGCTTGAGATTTTTATCCAAGCTTTCTAACCTAAAACACTTATTTAAAAAAAAAAACCTTTTACAGAATTTCAAACACACAAGGAGCCACAATTTTATATATGTATTTATTTTACTCTAGTATAAATATACCAAGAAAAAAACCATATCTTAAAATGCACAATAGTTAAATGGCCAGTGTATAGCTAATGTTTTTATACTGGTTCACTGAAGGCTGCTACCATAAACTCCTAGTGTTGAAAATTTTAGGACCCTCAAGTGGGTATGTCTGACTATAGATCACATATGAGCAGAGATCAGAAGGTGTACCCATTAACCAACTTGGTATTTAGTTTGAGACAGGCTCTTGCCATGTAGTTCAGGTTGGCCTCAAACTCAGGGCAATCCTCTTGCCTCAGTCTCCTGAGTGCTGGGATTAAAGGCCTGCATCGCCGTTCCTGCCTTTTTAGAATATAGAGACTCTGAAGTTTCATTGAGCAAATAACCACGCAGTATGGAACTGAAGCAGAGATGAAATCACCATCTCCCAAGACACTGTCCTTAAAAGAAAAGTTGTTAAGAGGCACATTCCATAGTGTCCTTCCCTCTTCTGGGTATACACATAAGATTGGTGACCATTTTGGACCACAAAGCAACCTTATTTAGAAACATCCCACAGAGAAAACAGGAGTTTGGGCCCATCATAATGCTTATCCTTAGATTACACTGAAAAGAAATAAGGATCTACTTTGTACTAAGCCACAATTTTCAGGATTTCTATCATAAAGTCAGTCTTTTATGAATCTAAATTTAGATCAATTAATTTTTAAAAATATTTAACTTTTTTATATACTTTAAGTGCATGACTAGATCTATTGCAATTTTTTTCTTTTCTTAGTGAAGGCATCAAACATATTTCTAAAAATTTCCATGAAAAACTATTTCTAATCACAGGGTAAATACTGTCACCTCATTGCCATCTAGAAAAACTTGGTCATCGTGTGGTTCAAGTTTGAATTTTTTCTTAGTTTCCTTCTTTTTGGGAGTTCCAGGAGTTTCTTCCTATGAAAACACAAGTTAAATAGAAATAGCACAAGCAAGCAAAAACAATCATGACACATCTATAATATTCAAATAACGGAACTAAACAAAAAAAGGGGATACAGATGAATGTCCATTTTGTATCTGTGTATTCCAAATGGTTAAGATAGACATATAGTTACAGTCTCTTAATGAATCGAGGGATTTGTTCTATTAGTGTTTGTAAATAGGACATCATGTCTGCATCTTGTATAGCAATTAACCACTAGGAAGAATGTATGCAATGTGTTAATTATTGAAACTGTCCTACCAATTTGGTTTTAAACTGTCTCATTGCTATTTGTTTCTTAATAAAATTATGGGGAAAAAAAGAGTAAAACGTAAGATAAATACTGGAATGGCAAATAAATGATCAGCACTTCTAGCAGTTTGATATTGCACAAAGTTCTAGTGTGTCATGGACATGCATAATGACCATGACAGTTACTGGTGGCCAGGTGTCTCTTGTGGGACTGAGCTACAGCTAATTCTTTGAAATTCACCCTGTAGACTCAGGTGGAATCATGACCCATAGGGTGGAAGAGAAGTCCATTTATAGAGTATGCTGATGGAAATATTTTGCTGCTGAACACAAAAGAATAAATGAAAGGCTACTACTGTAAGAAAAAAAACCAAAAACCAAAAAAAAAATAAAATAAATAAAAAATCATGACATTCATATAACAAAAAGCTTTCATTGATTGTAACACAAAAATTTCTCACCATATTTATAATAATTTTAATATGGTTAGCTCAATTATCTGTGGATTAATATTTTAATATGCTCATATGCCAGTAGATATTATGTACACACAATGATTTATTTTTACCTAATTTTATTTGAACTTACCTTTTTGGAGTCTTCTTTTTCACCATCTTTTTTTTTTTCTTTTTCCTTTTTTGTCTTTTCTTCCTTTATATTTTCTTTCTTGCTCTTTTTATCTTCTTCTTTTCCACTTTCAGCTTTTCCTTTATCTTTTTCTTTCTTTATATCTTTGTCATACTTCATTTTCATTACTTTAAGTGCTCGGTGAAAAAACTGTTTCTTTAAAAGCCTTGGGTAAAAAAAAAAAAGATGATATATTCCCTATCAACTATAGACCTAAACTGTGAAAATACCAAGACTTAAAAAAAATGTACAAAGACAGACATAAATTGGGGAATTAAAAAGGAAATAACTACTACCATTTATGGAAAAGTGCTCAACTCCAAAAAGGGAAAAAACTTTAGCCAATTAGATTATGTGTACGGTTGTCAAAATTGATACTCAATATAATTTTCTCTTAACAGCATAAATTTAGGTTAAGATTAATTTCAGATTATTCTTATACTGTAGAGCCTCTTTCTACATTCACTAAGAGTAATTAAGCCAGGTGTGGTGGCACGTGCCTGTAATGCCAGCACTCAAGAGGCTCAGGCAGGAGCATCACCATGAGTTTGAGGCCAGCCTGGCTACATAAGTGAGTTCAAAGCCAGCCTGAACTACACTGTGAGATCCTGTCTCAAACAAAAAAAGAAAGAAAGAATTAAAACTCAGACTCATTTCATACTAAGTCTCAAAAACAAATAATAAAATAGGACTACAGTCTAAGAAATATTAATAGAACAAATGTGTATCCGTGCTTTGATTCTATTTATGTCTTGTCATTGTCTTTCTGAATGTTTTTTTCCTTCATGTACTTGGCAATTGAGCTTACAGCTTGTTCTAATGAAACAGTATCTTCAATTACATAATGGATAATTAACTCTATATGATGAGATTCATTTTCTGATAAGGACTTGTAAGCTCAATCTGAAAAATATTTGGTAAAACACAATATGTTTCTAGCTTCATCAATTTCTCTGGGGGCTGGGTAGCTCAGGGGACCAGTGCCTGCCTGCCAAGTGTGAGGTCTTGAGTTTAATTCCTGTATCCCTTTCCTAGGCCCCCAAATTCTTTTTATACACATTTTTCTCTTTTTAATCATAAAAAAGTCTCTTACCAGCACCTTAACACTGGTTGTTTCCTTTACCTGGAATGTACTTCCCTCGAAAAAGTATGTCTTTTTGGTTCATTCCCTTACCTCCTAAGTTTTCACTGTTTAAAAATTATAAGCCCCCTCATTCTTTAATCTCTAGCTCATTATCTACCAACTCACCACATAATTTGTTGTATCTGTTTGCCTCTTCACTATGTTACAAACTCCCCATGAATGAGACTGTTTTACTCATTTATGTAATTTAGCAGCTCAGCTGATCCCAAATTAGATTCATTCTAGTAGCTCCTCTCTAACCTTAGAATCCTACCCAAAAAACTGTGTTTTTACCTTTGTCATTTACAAACCACCCTTTCAAATTTCATGTCTCCCTTTCGGAGTTCCTGATTTGTTTCTGTATTCCTGCTTACTACTGCAGCACATACGCTAAACCTCTAGAAGTTAAGCCTTACTCCCAGCACCTACCTGTGCCTGCTGATGGCTAATGGCACCCTTCCACCTGCACCTCCAGAGTACCACATCATCTGTTAACTGAGCTCTTCCGTCCTGTCCAGATGACCACTTCTCTCTAAACACTGTACTGTGCCCTCCGGAGCACCATCCATGTCGCCTACCTGGCCGGGCTTCCTGTGTTCCCTAACTAGGTCAAGTCCCTGATCCTCTCCGCAAAGCTAACTTCTAGGTTTCCTCAGTTGGCCTATTGAACTTGTTCAGATCTAGTCAGCACATAATCATGCTAGTGTTCAAACTGCCCTGCGCAAATGTTACCATTGATATCTGCTAATAAACACCTTTTTTTTTTTTTTTTTTTTTTGCGGAACCGAGGATTGAACTCAGGCCCTTGCACTTGCCAGGCAAGTGCTTGTTCTACTGAGCCATCTCCCTGGCCCATAAACACAATTTTGAAATGAGATTATTTTTATTTTTTTTATTTTATTATTTTTTTTGTGTGTGTGTTTTAGAGACAAGGTCTCACTATGCAGTTCAGGCTGGCCTTGACTTCACTTCGTAGCCCAGGCTGATCTTGAACCCGCAATGACCCTCCTGCCTCAGCCTCCCTGAGTGCTGTGAATACAGGCGTACGCCACCATAATCAGCAGAAATGAGACTAATCACTCACTATTGTGAGCAGAAAATGGGATTTATTTATGTGTGTGAACATGAAGGGGAATTCAGTATTGTTTATTTAAAAATGTCTTGAAACAATTTATAGTGAATCTATATTCTAATTTTGTCTGTGAATTTATGTAATTTCTAGATTTTTCTATAAAGAACATGTATTATCCCTCAATATGAAAGCAAAAATATGTCTTATCCATCTAATGTTAATGGAAAAACCAGTATTTTACGTAATAGATGTCCACAGCCTGAGAGTACATGCATACCTTTACAGATAGCCGAAGTGTAGTCTCAAAAGGTTTTCTTCTAAACCATTTTCTGTATCTTCAGTTTACTTAAATTTACTTCAGTGCAAAAAAGATTCAAAAAGTAAGAAATAAACCAACTTTACTAGACAAAATCTGTTCCCTAATGAGCAGATCAGAAGAGCACAGAACCAGTACCAGGAAGAACCAGAAGAGTGCTTCTACAGCTGCCAGTGGAATATTAACTTTCATCAAATTAGTACTGAAAATATTTCAGACAGAGGTACACAGTTTCAAATACTCCCTTTGCCACCTGAATAGCTGGGAGACCCTGGATGAAGGACTTCGTTTCAGCTGACTCTTAAATTGAGGTATCTCACATGAATTGTCATGATAAATGAGAAACACAGAAATTGTGGAGCACATGGCCTAGCATAAATGTTAGTCATTATACCCAAATCTTCAATTTCATTTAATAGTCACAGAATCCATATTTGGTTTCAAAATTACCTTATAGCACCATTCTGTTCTGTAATTAGTAAATCACTGACTTACTCCTTCATGGGACTTTAAGGAATGTCTATTTCAACTCATTCTATGACTAGGGAAGTGTGACTGACATTATTTAACCTTTGTAATAAATCTGACTCTAGACTGGGAAGATAGCCTGGTGATCTAAGGGCTTGCTGCCTGCCTGGCAAATGCAAGGACCCAAGTTTGATCACTATAACTCTGGATGCACCAAGCTGGCCACCGAAACTGGGTGTAGTGGTGCACACCTGTAATCCCAGCTCTGGGGAGGCTGAGACAGACCAAGTCTGAGCTTAGGTAAAGTGAGACCCTGTACCAAATCAATCAATCAATCAGACCCTCTAATTATGTGGCTTTTTTTTTTTTTTTTTTTTTTTTAAGCAGCATCTTGCTAAATTGCTGGGGCTAGTCTTGAATACATGATTTTCTGCCTTAGTGGCTGGGTTTACAAACACCATGGCATCTGGCCTTATTTGGCTTTAAATATGAGATATAGGACAAACCACTAATATAAAGCTCTCTAATATCTTCATAGAATGACTCACACTTTCCTATCTCATTAGGTTCTGTGTTTTTTCCTTGGGAATAAATTTCCTTTTTCTCGTTTGTTGGGCAATCAATACTAATGCTTCAAAATGTGATTAAAATATTTCTCCTATAAAGTCATTTTTGTAGTGAGACCCTGAACACCCTATAGATCCTTCCCTAAAGTACAAAAAAGTCATTCTTGACAGTTTCACCTATTATTTTTATTAGATATAAATTTTCTCTAAGAGATGAGAATATATGTTTGAGGTAGTAAACAAGTCACTTTAATCACTGTATTCCTAGGGCTGATATATATTGTTTAAAAAGTTTATAAAAAGTTTCAAAATTGAACCTGCATTTTCCTCACCTCTAATTCTTTCCCTAGATTTACCAAATATTTAATTAAATGACAGGCATGTGGTTAGGAACTTTCACCTATGCAGCAATGGTTGAGTTTTTGCTAATCGACTACATGGTGCCAACTACTATGGAGTTATAATCAACAGTTCTATAATTGTTTTCAGATTTAGCTGGCAAGAAACTAGAGGTTAATGTAGGCTCAAGGACTTAGGGAATATCACATGGTAGAAGTAGGATTTGAGGGATGTACTTGTAATATTGAGATAATAAAGGAAGGCAAATCAGAGAAAGTAGAAGGGTCGGGTCACAGAATGACCTGAAGAGAGAATGACTGTTACATACTTGCATATGAGAAGGACATTATTAGTCAGGCATGGTGGCACAGGCATGTAATCCCAGCACTCAGGATACTGAGGCAGGATTATTACCCTGAGTTTGAGGCCAGCCTGGGCTACAAAGCGAGTTCAAGGCCAGCCTGAACTGCTTAGCAAAACTCTGTGTCAAAAAAAAGAGAAAGACATTATTGAGTATTGGTCATACAAAGATTCATGGAGAATAGGCTGAAAAGTTCTTATGCAAATTAGACCATAAAAAGGTACACATCATACCAGCAAAAAATTGTTTTCTTACTATCCTTTTTCTTATCTTATGCTTTTTCCAAGACTCATTATGTCCAGTTACTTGCTTTAGAAAATGGAGCCAGACAAAGTGTTACTATGTTTTTCTTTATGGCTAAGCAAGACTCAGCAAGGATTGGGCATCATGAAGAAGACTTCCAACAATAACTGAAGTTGCTGGGGATCTAAAATAGAGGGAGGTCACAAACTAACATGAATGGGAACAACATCTACAATGGAAAGTGTGTCTCTTTGATAGTCTCTGGAGCCTAAGCTCATTAGTGATCTCTAGTCTTTGGAACAAAGCATTCTAATAAATATTTGGTAATTCTTTAAGAAACCAGGTTGTAAAATAGTCATTTCTAAGATGGTTTTCATATGGCTGATAATTTAAGTGCTATTTATTTATTGGTACCAGGAATCAAACTGAGGACCTTACTTTTTCCAGGCAAGCACTTTGTTGCTGAGCTGTATTCCGAGCCCTTTACACATTATCTAAATACCTAACCCTATCAAACATAAGAAATACTTTAAAATCGTAAATTCTCAGGTTATAAACTTTAATAACATGAAAACAGATTTTAGTTAACATATATTGTAAGTATGCCTAACAGGGGCTGGGGAGATGGCTCAGTGGAATAAGCGCTTCCCTGGCAAGCGCAAGGGCCTGAGTTCAGTCTCCAGTTCTGCCAAAAAAAAAAAAAAAAAAAAGTATGCCTAACAAGTATTAAGTAAACCAAAGGGGCAAAAATGAGAAGAGACTCTAGCATTTGTAAAAAGGTGATTTTCATCTTTTAGACACACCATTCAAAAGATTTCCTGTGGGCTGGAATGTTGCTCAGCAACATTCATCTAGCACGTTCAGTGTCCAGTACTATTAACTCCACCAAGTAGTTATTTTTCTCTTTTTATAAAGAAAAAGTGACCACTATGAAAACATGTATGTTACCAAACTGTCTGTACTTCTGAAATCCTCAAAAATTGCTAAGGTGGATGTTATAGCTGCCTTGATTTTACGAGCAATACATTGGCAATTACTAAAAGCAAGAAATGGTCTCTGGCTTATGATTCAACATGTAGGCATTAAAAAAAGCAAGGAGGGGCTGGAGAGATGGCTCAGTGGTCTAAGGCACCTACT